>NC_092391.1:25792150-26110900 GCF_030028105.1 Mobula birostris | reverse complement strand
GTCTTGTGGATTGCATCACCTGTAAGAGGGAGCAGCACAGAATTTCTGGGTCTAATTGCAGGCAATATTAGCAGGAGGTTGCCAGGAAAAGATGTTCATCACTTGGCTGACCTGCGTTGCAAAAAAGTCATGAAATCATGATCTCACAAGATTGATCAAGGTGAGCGCAGCAACAACTCACTTAATTTCTAGTTACATTCTGTCAACAAACCCTCTCTCACTTACAATCATAAACAAGAGAAAATCTGCAGATGCTGGAAATCCAAGTAACACACACAAATTGCTGGAGGAGCTCAACAGGCCGGGCAGTATCGATGGAAAAGGGTAAACAGTCGATGTTTCAGTCCGGGACCCTTCATCAGGACTGGAGAAAAAATGACGAGAAGTCAGAGTAAGAAGGTAAAGGGAGGGGAATAAGAAATACAAGGTGGTAGGTAAGAAGTGAAACCGGGAGATGGGGATGGGTGAAGTAAAGAGCTGGGAAGTCAATTGGTGAAAGAGAAATGGGGCTGGAGAAGGGGGAATCTGATAAGAGAGATCAGAAGGCCATGGAAGAAAAAAAAAGGGAGAGGAGCACTGGGGGAGGAAATAAGGTGAAAGAGGGAAATGGGAATGGAGAATGGTGAGGGGGGGCATTACCGGAAGTTTGAGAAATTGAGGTTCATGCCATCAGGTTGGAGGCTACCCAGACGGAATATAAGCTATTGCTCCTTCATCTTGAGTGTGGCCTCATTGCGGCAGTAGAGGAGACCATGGACCAACATTTTGGAATGGGAATGGGAAGTAGAATTAAAATGGCTGGCCACTGGGAGATCCCACAATTTTCTGGAAGATAGAGCATAGGTGGTCAGCAAAGCAATCTCCCACAATCAGGTTGTCCACTACAGTTGAAAAGTTAGGATTCACACACACAGAATTTGAGTGGAAGGTTGCTGTCCATACATGTCTATGCTAGTGCTGAAGTAAGTTCCATCTGAGCCTCCTCAGCTCCATGTTCAGCCCACACTACCTCCACTCACCCACCACAACCCATTTCAGAATCAGAACTGGGTTATCCCCACTATCAAACCCCTTATTACTTCAACTTACTTTATCCTCCTACTAACACACTTACCTGGTTTCCCTTTTAATGATGCACATTACTCATCTGAATGAATTCTTGTGACAGTGAGTTTCCCACAGTCGTCAGCACAAGAGATTCTGCAGATGCTGGGAATCTTGAACAAAACCACAATATGCTGGTGGAACTCAGCAAGTCAGGACTGATGAATGGTCTCTGCTACTTGTTCCCCTCCATAGATGCTGCCTGATCTGCTGAGATGCCTCCCAGCATTTTGTGTGTGTTGCTCCATACGATCACCAGTCTCTGAAGTCGGTGAAGCTTCTTCAGAACACCTTGCGATACCCCATGAGGTAATGTTACAGCTATATAAGACCTGAGTTAGACCCCACTGGGAGTGCTGTGTTTAGTTCTGGTCACCTCATTACAAGAAGGATGTGGATGCTATAGAGAGAGTGCAGAGCAGATTTACAAGGATGTTGCCTGGATTGGAGAGTGTGCCTTATGAGAATAGTTTGAGTGAACTTGGCCTTTTCTCCTGGGAGTGACAGAGGATGAGAGGTGACCTGATAGAGGTGTATAAGATGATGAGAGGCATTGATCGTGTGGATAGCCAGGGGCTTTTTCCCAGGGCTGAAATGGCTAACATGAGGGGGCATAGTTTTAAGCTGCTTTGATGTAGATACAAGAGGGATGTCGGAGGTAAGTTTTTTACACAGAGAGTGGTGGGTGTGTGGAGTGCATTGCCAGTGACGGTGGTAGAGGCAGATACAATAGGGTTTTTTAAGAGACTCTTAGATAGGTACATGGAGCTTAGAAAAACAGAGGGCTATGCAGTAGGGAAATTCTAGGCTGTTTCTAGAGTAGGTTACATGGTTGACACAACATTGTGGGCCGAAGGGCCTGTAATGTGCTGTAGATTTCTATGTTCTCAGTAGACCAGACAGCATCTATGGAAAAGAGTACAATCAATTTTTCGAGCCGAGTCCCTTCAGCAGGACTGGGTTTATTAATAATAATTTTTAATTGTGAACTGGGTCATGGATCTTAAACACTAGCTTTACTTCTCTCTCCACAGCTGCTGCCCGGCCAGCTGAATATTTCCATTTTTTTTTCTATTTTTACTTCAGATTTCCACTATCTGCTGTGTTTTCCTTTTGTTATTGGTATTGTATGAACTAGACCCCCACCCCAACCGCAGTACTGATATTCCCCAGAACTGGAAATACCTTCTCTTCATCTGTCTCACTGAACCTCTCACTGATTTCAAAAATCTCTACCTGGTTATTCCTCTGTTTAATCACGTAGGTTGGTATATTATTGTGCTGAACTAACACTACATCTTGCAGTTTTTTTTCTTTCTGTGCAGCAGAATTTTAATCATTATAAGGTTGCACTGAAACACCCAGATAGAAAGCAATGACCAAAAGCACCATTCAGGAAAAATAGGATTTGCTGCCTCACGCTCAGCCCCTGGATCTGACAGCCTTGCCTCATTAATCACTGCTCCCAGACACCCTGCCAACACTACACAGCACAAAGCCTCCGCTGCTCCAGCCAATAAGCAGCCGTTGCCAAGGAGATGGCCTTTCCCCTCGCAAGGTTTTCATAGATTTTTATTTTTACCTTGGCATTCTGGGAATCAGAGGCAGGCTCGGATGGCAACGGGAAACCAGGACAAGAATGATTATTAAAAACCCAACCAAGAAGCGGCAAGCTGATGTCTCTGCAGAGAAAACCCAGCAAAAATAAAAAAGGTTTTACTCATCATAAATACAGTGTATTTATTTTGCCACTCCAGTAAACTCAAGGATTTGCTGATTCTCTCTCCTTTTAACACTCTTTCCTCGCCTGATTACATTAGCAGCAGTTGCACAGGCTCTTCTGCAGGTCCTTCACTTAAACCTTCATTCTTCATGTGTAAATCAAGTCATTGCAACAGTACCCTATTTAGATGAGGACATTCTTGCTCAGACTCCAGGATGTTACTCCCAGTTCTGAGGGGGCAGTGCACAAGAGGAATCACTGATTAGTAATTGGAGTTGGAATTGGTTTATTATTGCCACATGTACCATGTTACAGTGAAATACTGTTCATACAGATCAGATCATTACACGGTGTGCATTGAGCTCGAGTAAGGTAAAAGAATAATAATGCAGAATAAAGTGTAACAGCTACAGAGAAAGTGCCGTGAATGTAAACAATAATGTACAAGATCATAATGACGAATGTAGACCATGAGGTCAAGGGTCCATCATATTGTACTAGAGAATCACTCAGTACCCTTATAAGAGTGGGATAGAAGTGTGGGGTATGTGCTTTCAGGTTGTTGTATTTACTGCCTAACTGAAAAGGGGAGAAGAGAGAATGTCCATGCTGGTGATGATGCTGGCTGCTTTACTGAAGTGGCAAGAGCCCATAGAGGAGAGGTTGGTTTCCATGGTGTGCTGAGATGTGTTCACAATTCTGCAGTTTCTTGTGGTCACGTGCAGAGAGGTTGCCTGTTATGCATCCAGATGGGCTGTTTTTTTATGGTGGATCAGTAACAATTGGTAAGGGTCGACGGGGACATGCCAAATGTCTTTACCTTCCTGAGGAAGTCGAGGCGTTGCTGAACTTCCTTAGCTGTGCTTCTGCGTGGTTGGGCAAGCACAAGCTATTGGTGATAACAAGCTCCTAGGAACTGAAGCTCTCAGCCCTCTCAAACTTAATACAGTTGACATGCACTGCCCCCCTTCCTGAAGTCAATGACCAGCTCTTTTGTTTTGCTGACATTGATGGAAAGTTTGTTGTCATGACACCATGCTACAAAGCTCTCTATCTTCTTCCTGCACTCTGACTCATTGTTGATGATCCTTTGTGACTACAGGTAACTACCTTCTGTTTTGAAACAAACATGGGATGTCTCCATGGTGTCCCAGTTCATGTTCACCCTTCAACCAACATCAACGAAACTGATTTTCTAATCCTTATTACTTTACTGGCAGTGCCCAATTACATTACAATAGTAACTCCAGTTTAAAAGTATTTCATTGTGTGTGTGTGTGTGTGTGTGTGTGTGTTTGAGATCTTCTGAAATCATGAAAAATGCTTTTAGGAGTTCTATCATCCAAAGTTCACACTGAATAAGGTCTCATTGTCAGTGGCCGCCTCTAGTATTCCTCTGAATATTGTTGTGGGGAAAGTTTTCTGATCCATAATGACGGATGAATGAAAATCCAAATCAGAATGTTGTATAACTTGAATGAGAATTGATGGCTGATGCTCTTCCTAAGGTATTGATAGCTGTGGGGCTGAAAACTTGGGCTGACGCACTCAGAGTATTGCTACAGGCATTCTTGCCCTGTACGTGGATTGTACACATTACATCAGTGATGATCGTGGTGAGTCCTGCAGGTGTGCGATTTTGATAAACCATTTTATCTTGGATGCTCTTCCTGCAAATTGCATGCCTTCTATTTCCCAAACCCTTTGTCAACTTCTGAATCCAGAAACAGGTTTTTAATCACTGACATAGTGTATGCTGTGAAATTTGTTGTTTTGCAGCAGCAGTACAGTACGATACATATAAATATATTATATGTTACAATAAGAAATGTGGTACCATGGTAATGTAGTGATTAGCACGACACTATTACAGTCTGGGGCATTGGAGTTCAGAGTTCAATTCCTACAGCTACCTGTAAGAAGTTAGTACGTCCTCCCTGTGAACTCATGGGTTTCCTCCAGGTGTTCCAAAGACACACCAGTTAGTAGGTTAATTGGTCATTATAAATTGTCCTGTGATGATGCTGGAGTTAAACAGGTGGGTTGCTGGGTGGTGGGGCTTGTTGGGCTGGAATAGCCAGTTTCGCTCTGTATCTCTAAATAAATAAATAGTGCCAAACAACAGCAAAAATAGTGAAGTCGTGTTCATGAGTTTACGGACTGAAAGGTAAAGGGAAAGAAACAGTTCCTAAAACATTGAGTGTTTATCTTCAGGCTCCTCCCTGATGGGAGTGTTGAGAAGAGGGCATGTCCGGGATGGTGGGGGTCCTAAATGATCGCTGTCACCTTTCCGAGGCATTGGCTTTTGAAGGTGTCCTCAGTGGTAGGGAGGCTGGTGCCTGTGATGGAGCTGGCTGAGTTTACAACCCTGATCCTGGGCATTGGTATCTCCATACCAGACAGTGATGCAACCAGTCAGAATACTCTCCATGGTACATCTACAGAAATTTTCTACAGTCTTTAGGACATATCAAATCTTCTCAAACTTCTAATGAAATATAGCTGCAGCCTTGCCGCCTTGGTGATTGCATTAATATGTTAGGCCATGATAGACCTTCAGAGATGTTGACACACAGAAAATTGAAACTGATCGCCTTTTCCACTGCTGACCCATCAATGTTCTCTTTTTCTCTCTGCTTTTTTAACATCTATTTATCTGTATGCATTTTATGTTATTTCCATTTCCTTCTTCATGCACTGTCTCCTCTGACTCCTGCAATGTTATCTCTAGGTCCCCACAGAGTTTTCTTTGGCTTCCTTCCATTTCTCTTCTGCATTCTGACTCTTGGCAATATCATCTAACATGTGAGGTTACTGCTGTAGCTTACAATACCCAGATCTAACTCACCATCATCTCTCTCCAACCTCAGCCTCTCCTTACTTGAGGAGTCTTAGAACTGTACAGCATGGGAACAGGCTAATTAGCCCAACTCATCCACACTGACTAGCAGACTCTGTATGCGTTACTCCCATCTCCCAGGACTTTTTAGATTATGAGAACACTCAGTCCTCTTTTATTGTCATTTAGAAATGCATACATGCATAAAGACATGATACAATGTTTCTCCAGAGTGATATCACAGAAAACAAGACAGACCAAAGACTACTACTAACAAAACCACATAATTATAACATATAGTTACAGCAGTGCAAAGCAATACCATAATTTGATGAAGAACAGTCCATGGGCACAGTAAAAAATAGTTTCAAAGTCCCCGAGTTGATCGACTCCCGAGTCCCTGACAGCAGGCAGCAAAAGGGAGAAACTCCCTGCCATAAACCTCCAGGGACCATCAACTTGCTGATACCTTGGAAGCAGCCGACCACAGCCAACCCTGAGTCCATCTGTTCGAAAACTCTGAGCTTCTGAGCAGCCTCTCCAATACAGCCTCCTGAACGCCATCCTCTGCCGAGCGCCTTCAACCTCTCCCCGGCCGCTGAAACACGCAAAAACGAGAATTTTGAGGCCTTCAGCTCCAGAGATTCCGGGTACCACACAGTAGCAGCTGTAGCAAAGCAGACATTTCAGAAGTTTTCCAGATGTTCTGCTGTGCACTCACGTCTGTCTCCATCAAATCAGAATTGTGCACGGTCCCCTACTTGACAAATAACAGATATTCATCACCAGTGAGGCCGCGCGCGCTGCCGTCGCGCCGCCATCTTCTCCTCCTCCATTTGGGCCACTCCTCTCTATGCCTAGGTTATCCAAGTGCTCTCCAGACACTTGTCAGTGACTCTGCTTCCGCCTGCCTCTTCAGCACCTTATTCCAGGAACTCACCACTTTCCGGATAAACCGGGTCCCTCACATATCCCCATTAACTCTCTTCAGCCTTACCCTAAATGCGTATCCTCCCTTTTGATCTATAATCAGGATCCAGTAGCACGATTACTGAAGGTGGGTATGACGTCCTCCTAAGGGATTGTCCATTGGTAGGTCTTCAGTTGGTTGTAGAGGCTGATTCCAGGATCCTCATATTCTGGTGCAGTGTGGACACGAGTAAGTGGTGGCTGTGGTTAGTGGTTGGCTCTTTTGTTTGTTCATTCTCCGCTTTCGCAGTTGCCACTTGTTCTCTGCAGCACAGTGGAGGTTGCTGTCATGTAGCACAGCTCCCTCTTGGACAGATTTCTCTGGGTGCATCTATTGCGTGTAATTTCTTCCCAGTTTCAGGCCGATTTTCATGTTGTCATTGGAGTGTTTCCTTTGCCCACCAGGGTCTCGCTGATCTTCCTTCAAATGGAAGTAAAGGATCTGTTTGGGAAGACGGGAGTGAGGCACCCTGATGACATGACCTATCCATTGTGGTCCATGTTGCTTTATCGTGGTGGAGATGCTGCTCATGTTGATCTCCTCCAGTATGCTGATGTTAGTGTTTCTGTCCTTCCAAATGATCCTCAAAATCTTTCATAAGGTTCTTTGGTGGTATTGTTCCAGGGATTTCAGGTTCCAACTGTAGGTGGTCCATGATTCAGCTCCATACAGTAACATAGGAAGGGTGACTACTCTACAGACCAAAGGTTTTTTTTTGGACGTGTGTTACGGTCTTCAAAGTCTCTTTTCCTAAATCTTGCATAGGCTCCACCAGCATTACTCAGATGGTGGCTGATCTATGAGCTGTCTGATTTTTAAGGAGAGAATGCTGCCAAGGCAAGGAAAGTGGTCTACATTTCAAATGTCAACTTTTATGGGAGCTGGATAACTGGCTGGTTGGCTGGCGGCTGATATAGGACCTGTATTTTGTTTTACATTCAAAACAAGACCCAGGGCCCTATATGCCATGGCAAAAGCGTTCAGGATACATTAGCAGTCTTCCTCAGAGTGTGCTGTGACGGTGTTGCCATCGCATATTGAAGATCCATGATAGTGATGGCACTGACCTTGTTCTTGGCCTTGAACCAGTTGAGGTTGAAAAGCCTGTTGTCCATTCTATACACAATTGGGATTCCTTGTAGGAAGTCGGCCAGTGGGGTGAAGGATTGTGAGGACAGCAAATAGGATTGGTGCAATGATGCAGATAGTGAAGGGTTCGGATTCAGCCCCACTATTGCTGACATGCCATCATACAGTAGCCTCAATATTTGTAAGTACTTGTCAGGACAATCATGTCTTGATAGTACACGCCAGAGAGATTGGCGGTCTACTGTATCAAATGTCTTTATTAAGTCTATGAAACCCAAGTACAAGTGTGCCTTTGCTCATGATATTTTTCCTGTAATTGGCATGCTATGAAGATCATGTCCACGGTATCTCTAGATGGGCGGAAATCACACTGTGATTCAGGGAGTGCTTCAGAAAGCGGAAGGAATCGGTTGGTTAGGATAGGTGTAAGCATTTTGTCTGTTGTTGACAGACGGGAGATGCCTCTGTAATCAGCACAATCTGCCTTGTTTCCCTGCTTGAATATGATCACTATTAGAGCTTCCCTGAGTTCTAAGGGTAGTTGTTCCTTTTCCCAGACCTTCAGGAAAAAGACAGGAATGTGGTGCAGGAGTACTGATCCACCTTCCTCGACAATCTCTGCTGCGATTCCATCAGGACCAGTGGTTTTGATGCTTTTCAGGCTCCTGATGGCATTATGGATCTCTTTCAGACTGGGAGATTCCCCCATATTTTCTCTCAAGTCTCTGGAGGAATTGGTTAGTAACCTTCTGATTCAGCAGTTAAGAAGTCATGGTTAAGAAGTTCTTGAAAGTGCTCTCTCCATCGATCGTTGATATCCTTCCGATCCTTTAGCAAGTTCTTCCAGTCCTCTGAGTGCAGGGGGTTTAATCTGAAGTAACTTGAATCATAGACTGCTTTGGTGGAACTGAAGAAGCCTCTCGTGTCACCAGAGTCTGCCAGTCTCTGGATTTCCAAGACTTCCACAGTCCAACAAGAATTCTTTAGCTCCCTGACCCTGTGCTGGACACGTGCCTTGGCTCTGGAGTAACCTCTTTTGGCCTTGCTGCCAATGTCATTCTTCCAGGCACAAGAGGCTTTTCTTTTCTTGGAGATAATTTTTTTTTTAATCTCCATGTCATTACCATCAAATCAATCCTGATGTTTTCTGCACTCAAAGATATTTTTGCAGGTTTTGAGGATGGTGGATTTAAGCAGAGCTCAGTGTTCATCAGTATCTTTTGGCTATTTCTGTTGGAGTTTTTCCCCAAACAAGGCCTGAAGGTACTCTTGGGTGTCAGTATCAAGCAGGCTCGTAAGTTTTAGTTTTGGCCTGGTCCTGTCCTCCTCCTCCTGAGTGTTATGGACATGGTGGAGCAGATCGGGCAATGATCTGTCCAGCAGTCATCTGTGCCAGTCATGGCCCTTGTGATATACTCATCACTGCGGCCCCTAGCTCAGTCAATGAGCTGTCACTGTGTAGGTCAGGGTGCTGCCAAGATGTCTGGAAATTGTTTTTCTGGCAGAAGAGAGCATTCATGAAGAAATTGTCCTCAGCATATATGGAGAGAAGTAGTGCTCCATATGAGTTGATGTTGCCAATGCCTTCCCTTCCCATGGTACCCTCCCAAAGGTTGAAGTCGTGACCAAACCTGGCATTGAAGTTCCTTAGGGGAATTATTTTTAGGGCACCTTTCCCAGCCCCTCCACATGAAGAGTGAGCAGAGTGGATCCTAACTAGGGTTGCTCAGTTATTGGTGCAGCTGCCGAAGGGCACTTTCTGCCTCAGTTTAAGAGCCCTGTGACTGAATCAAACACCCACCGCCCAATGTGCCAGCTCATGACTAGGGCCTTCCAGACCTCACAATCCTGCCCTGTTGGCCACTTGCTGATGACCATGAGATTTAATCCGGGATGTTAGGGTGGATCCTCTTAACAGAGAGCACTCGTGCATGACTTTGTTTAATGGGGGGAGGCAGGCGCATGGGCCATCACCACATGGTCCTTTGCAGATCGGGGTCAGGGTCTGAGGGCAGCCTTCCTCTGCCTTCACTGCCGTTGTGATAGGTCATCATCTTCTGCCAGCCCCACCACTGATATCATGGTTGGGTTGCTCTTTGTCTGGAGTTGCCCTCTTGACCTTGCCACCATAGGTGACCCTACCGGGAGCTAAACTTCAGACGGCATCTCTCTCAGGATCTCAGGAACTTGCAAGCCTGTCCACCACGACAAGTGGACGATCCTCAGTTCCTGAGAAGATCTGCCACATGCTAATAGGGCAGAAGGTTTCCTGCATTCCAGTCTGGTGATACCTCTGTAAGGCTCTGCCTTATTCATCCCCCCCCCCTCAACCTCTTCTGTTCCAGCGAGAACTGACATGACTTCTCCCGTCTCAGGCCTCACAGCAGATGAGAGATTTAACTCCGAGGATGTCTGAGAGGTCAGAGATTTGGGAGAGTTGTTGGGCTGGAGGAGATTACAACAGTACAGCAATAACAAAGGCTAAAATGGGAATTTTAAATTCAGCATATTACTTAACCAGGGCCAGTAGTCATAGAGATGATGGATGAACAGCAAGGGGTACATTAGAACACAGACAACTACCCAGTAGCATACCCTCATAGCAACCTCAGTGCAATAAATGTGTTAGTCTAGACCTGGTTCTCAGGGCTCTGAAGGGTAATGTAGCTTGGGGGAATGATGGACAGTGGTTGACTTGAAAAGAAAAGGCATTGCAATTAATGTATTTATTTTTATTTACGTTTACAGTGTGGAACAGCCCCTTCCGGATTAACAAGCTGCACCGCCCAGCAACCCACCTAATCACTAGCCTAATCACAGGACAATTTACAATGACCAATTAACCTGCTAACCTGTATGACTTGGGACTGTGGAAGGAAACCAGAGCACCCGGAGGAACAGCAAGTCATTCAGGTGGTACAAACTCCTTCCAGACAAAGCCGGAATTGAACTCCCAACTCGGGAACAGCCCGAGCTGTAATAGCGTTGCCCTCTCCACTACACTATCGTGCCTCCCCAGAGATAACTGGAAGAAGCAGTGCAATGGCAAATGTTGGAGACCATTGCTGGTGCAGCCAACTTTCCAGCCGTTAACGTTAACAAGTTCTGCACTAAGGTGAGGACATAGGAAATAGAAGCTCTCAAACTACCACCTTATTCACGAAGACCATGACTGTGCTCCACTTTCCTGTGCTGGCTCCATTTCCCTTGAATCACTAATATCTAAAAGATCCTATTGATCTCTGTTCCCAGGGACATGACCCATTGAGCCCCATTTGAAAACTACAAAACACACGGCTTCACCTTCCTGGTTTGCACCAAGCTCTCCGTAGCAGATTTGAAAATTGAGGACTGGTGTCTGGAATCTTGGCTATCTATAATTAAAGATTGGAAGATCTTAAAGATTAACGATTAGCTTCATTCATCACCTGTACATTGAAACATAGAGTGAAGCATGTTACTTGCGTCAAATCAAACCTGCCAGGATTGTGTTGAGTTGCCTGCAAGTGTCACTGTGCTCCTAGTGCCAACGTTGCATGCCGCGACTCACTGACCCTAACCATACGTTTTCGGACTGTGGGGGGAAACTGGAGCACCCAGAGGAAACCCACACAGCCACAGGGAGAACGTACAAACTCCTTACAGACAATGGCAGGAATTGAAACCCCGATTCTACAGTTCGTGCTGTAAAACATTGCGCTAACCGCAGTGCTACCGCGCCACCTCATTATGACGCTAACTAACTAGGGAAACCTTGAAGAAGCAAAACCCAGAAGACTGCAGTCCTTCAGAGGTGAGGGAAGATTCGTAGACTTGGGAGGGTTCTCTGTCTATAAATCAAAAAGTAAGCATTGCACGAGATCTTGCTTCTTTTTTTAAAAAAAGGAGGTGCAAATGATGGTAGGAGACTGCCAGCACCAAACCAGAGAGGCATCGACTTAAAATGAACAGGCAAGACTTGAGGTGAGAGATTTTCGCCTCTGAGTAGAAAATAGGACAGAGAGCAGTTGGATGAGCTCTGCCTGCCCTGCTTTAAAATAGTACAGAAGGAACATCTATCTCCATGTGGGAGGGCAGACAGGACTTCTCATCTGAAAGACAGCATCTCTGACAGTGTGGCACTGGAGAACATCAGACCAACTTCTGAGCTGGTCTTTAACTTCCTGACATTAGCCTTCCCAAAGCTTAACATTTTGTTGAAGATGGTCAAAAGGAAAGATCCCAGCATTCTAATTTTGGATCATTACTTCTAAGAACTATTCTATTCCCAAGCCTCCTGATCCACAACACACAAACAGTACATATATTTAGCAGAAAGGAGTTGTATTCCCTGGCCTGGGATGTAGTATTGTCATAGCTGAGTGTCGCCAGTGGTGTCCTGACTGTGGTCTGTAAATCTCTGGCTAAGAACTTAATATGAACTCAATTGAAAGAAGAAGTAACTTCCTAAATCTTGACAACGATAACTGCTTGCATTCATTTTATGTCTAAAATTTAGAGAAGTGCCTCAAGGTGCTTCACAGGAGCTTAACAAAATAGAATTTGGCACTGAGCGTGATAGGGGACTTTCAAACTAATGGCAGAGAGCTTAGCCCAAATATTAGGCCTTAAGGGAGTGTCTAAAATGAGGAGAGTTGACAAGACAGTCAGGGAGGAAATTCCAAAGCTGAGGGTTGAGTGGGGTGAAGGCACGGCTGCCAGTGATTGGCAGACTGAAGTTGTTATGGTGATATGTGAGAGGCCAGGATTACAGGAGCAAAACAGTTTCAGATACTTACAGGGCCGGATTTTTCAAAGTGGGCTGGTTGATGCCATGGAGAAGTTTAAATTTAGGAATGAGATTTTTAAAATCAAGGCATTTTTGGACAGAAAGTCAATGTGGATAGCATGCCCAAGGAGAGATGGGGCACTAGGAATTGGACACCTTACTATGTCGGAAGTAACTTGGAAAATGTGCAGCTTGGGTGATTGAAGGTTGGGGTGGGTTGTTCTCTGATCTTGGCAATCCGTTTGCAAACGTCTCGTCGCCGTACAATGATGTCTTCTCGTGTGGTGATGAAACGTTCGCAAATGGATTGCTGAGATCGGAGAGCAACTCAACCCAATCATATCTTACTGTATGAAAAACCTTATAGAAAAGCAGAGTAAAGCAAGAAGCTCCCCATGAAGGACAGCAACCAGACGGGCTGCTGACTGCTCCCCCAACCTTGAGTAATAGGAAGAATCAAATACTGGAGGGGGGTAGAAATGTGGGGCAGCTGCTCTCAACTCCCCAATGAAGGGGAGAGGACAAAGTGTGTGATAAATGCAAATTAAGCCATCCCTACAGATATTTCAAATTTCACCATTTTTTAAGCACAAATGCAATTTAATTTTAAAAATATTAGATGCTAAATACTCAACCAGCAGAGTTTTATATGTTAAAAAATAATCATTTTGCTAATTGACCTTTTCTGCATGCTGCAGAGGCTGATACTAAATGTGAGAGGGAGATCTAATGCAAAGACTTCCTGCAGTCTCACACAATGAATGATCTGTAGGTGTGTATATATAGGCTTTTGAATCTGCTGTCTCACAGTCCAAGAGTCCCCCTTTCTTTCTAAACCTGTTAAATCATCTTCTTATGCAATTGTCTGGGATTGATCCAGTTCCGTAACCTTACAGGGATGATGGTGCTCTGCACATCTGTCAGTTCATAGTTAAGTGAACGGGAATCGTGCGAGATGAGTTTTTTTTACTTTCTGTTGTAGTGAAATTACCACAGGTGAAACTTTCATTGGCTGCAATCTAAGTGGCAACAATTTACTGTTTCTCTATGTGCCTTTCCCATTTTATTCCTTTCCTGCCTTAAAGAAACAAGCTCTGTCAAATGTTCCAGGGATTTAAGGTAATTTGTGAATATTCAGTGAGCTGCTGATAGCTTTTGCAGAGAAAAAATAACCAATTGGGATGTAAATCTGGCTGCTAATTCATTTTCACCATTTGTTACTATAGCCCATCAGAAAGTTACACTCCACTGGTTTTCAGTTGTATATATTTACTCCTGTCTCCATGTACATGTTAGGACAGTATTTGTCAGAAGGCTATTTAATAGCTGAAGTAATTCTGTCTTTACTCCATAATCACACAGCTCACAACTAACCGGTGAAATCTTTGAACCCCCATGTCACATGAGGTGGTACATTTACTCATAGAGAGTCCCAGCATCACAGACTACTGTGCAGAAACAGGCCCTTCGGCCCATCACATCCAGACTGACCATTACGCCCACTAATCTCCTTTACCTGCACTAGATCTTTAGCCTTCGATGTCTCGGCAATTCAACTGATTTTCTAGATGCAGCTTAAATCTTGAGGGAGTACATACCATGCACACCTCCTCAGGCAGTGGATTCTGAATTCCACCCACAACATGTGTTAAAAAATACCCACCTCTACTTCTCACCTTAAATCAATGCCCTCTGGCCTTAGCCACTCCCAAATTGGAAAAGTGTTCCTACTGTGTAATCCATCAATCTGCCTCATATGTATTCCAGATATCATCGGCCCCAGCACTAACTCCTGTGGTACACCACTGGTCATATATTTCAATCCTCTACCACCACCCACTATCTCCAATCCACTTTGCCAGTTTGCCCTGGAGCTAATGGACTCTAATCTTATGCACCAGCCTACATGTAGGACCTTGTTAAAGGTCTTAATAAAATCCATAAAGTCAACATCTACGGCACTGCCCTCATCAATATGCTTAGTTACCTCTTCAAAATAAAAACTCAAATTAGTGAGGCAGGATCAAAAAAAAACTCTAATCAAGTTAGTGAGAGTGCAGTATTTTCAGAATGAAAGCTTTGACCTTTAAAGCTTATGAACCCTTTCAGTATATTTAGTACCTTTCAGCATCTCCTCTGTTCTGCATTTCTTCATCTGAGCAGAGATTTCATTTGTGGCCAAATATTTGAGATATAGCATAAGAGGAAGTGCATTTGAAAAGTTTTTTTTATCCACGAGTTCAGAATATCTCAAAGCACTTTGGAACCAATGAAGTAGTGATGAAGTATAGTTTGTAGACGGATGCCAGTCAGGTTGTAGACAGAAAATGCGTTGGGTTAGGTTCACGTAATCTAGTTCAGTTGCATTGGGTGGGAGATAATCATGAGTGAGGATTTCCTGCTCCTATAAATGGATCTTTTTTGTTGCATTGAAAGAGTAGAAGGACTTTTGTTTAACATCCCAGACGAAGGCAGCATCTCTTCATCCTTTCCTTCCTTCTAGCAGTGCAGCACTCCCTCAGAAATGTTACTCCAACAGTACAGATTCATCCACTAACAAGAGAAAATCTGCAGATGCTGGAAATCCAAGCAACACACACAATGCTGGAGGAACACAGCAGGCCAGGCAGCATCTATGGAAAAGAGTGAACAGTCAACGTTTCGGCCCGAGACCCTTCATCAGGACTTTTGTGTTGCTTAGTACAGATTTACACGTGCTTTTCTTCTGATTGTTCAATAATCCCTCTGTGCTGGTTCTCCAAAAGTTCACCATTCAATCAGTACTGCATCTCCAACAGTGCAGAATGGTTTCAGTGTGTGACAGTGGCTCAGTACTGCCCATCCGTTTGTCAGCTTCTCCCTCTGGTCTGGTCCCTCTGGTAAAGCCCTCCCTCAGATCTCCACTTGGCAATGTAGCAGCATAGGGTCTTCGACAGCATGGCAATGGCTTCTCCAGGGATCTAGTACTCCTCCTCTCTAAAGCCCTGCATTAATAACAGAGCAACAACCCCTCAGTCCTGCTCCTTTGAAGGCAATTGGTAGCTCAGTTCTGGCCCATCTAGAGTATGGGCATCTGACAGGACAGTGGTATTTCAGTGAGATGCCCCTGTCAATGAGGTGCTCCTTTAGTATTGTTCCTCCCAAATTAATGCTCCTTCAGCGTCTCCGTCACTGCAGCGCATCTCCCTTTGATTGTGCAATAATCCCTCCGTACTGGCTCTGTAACAATGAGAGCTCGGTTATTCTATATAATCCTGAATGATCCTCTTCCTTAAACTGATTCTCTGCCTGATCTCCACGTCCTCTGACTCCTTTGGTTTGACATAATCTATCAAAATCATCTTTGAAAATACTGAAGAACTGAGCTTCCTTGTCTCTCTGTTAGGTAGGGAATTCCAAAGATTTAGTTATCTATCAACCTGAAAATGATCCTTTTATTTCTGCTCTATTTTTCTAGCCTTCTATCCACATCCTTCTATGCTGTTCTTACGCTCATTAGCTGTTATTTACATCTCAACCTTTGGTGTGCTACTGAGTGAAAAGTTGTTTGAAAATCTTAATATACTAGATCCACTGGCTCCTCATAACTACCCTGCTATTTTCATATTTTAAAAAAATCAATAAGAATTGTCAAAGCTATGTTGACTTGGCCTAATCTTATTCTGATTTTCTAAATCTCTTGTTACGAGGCCTCTGTAATTTATTCCAGCATTTTTTGCTGACAACAGATGTCAGACACACTAGTCGGGAATATTTGCTTCCTTTCCTCCTTTCCTAATTTTGCATCCTCCAATCTGATGGGACAATTTCAGTTTCTGGGGAAGTTTGGAAGTTCATCACTAATGTTATTTCAATTCTTCAACAACTTCTTTGAGGACACTAGGATATAGGCAATAAATACACGCGGATTTGTCCAGTTCCAATTCCCTGAACTCCTCCAGCAGCTTTTGTTTAGTGACATTAATTAATTTTAAGTTATACACTGTCATTAGACCCCTGGCTTCTCTCTACTTCTGCTACATTAAGACTGATATTTGTTTAGTGCCTCAATCTTTTCTTTCCCCAGAACAATTTCTCCTCCCATCATTTGTACATAGTTTATTAAGATGTTCTCAGTATTTCTTTCTAACTACAAATCCCAATGGGTGCTTCATTATTGGCAAAGGACAAAATGGACTGTGTCTATGAACAAGAGAAAATCTGCAGACGTTGGAAATCTAAGCAACATACAAAATGCTACAAGACCCATAAACTCTATTTTATCTGTATTTGGTCATTTTTTGCTGCTTAAAAAGATCCCCAGATTAACTTCTCTTCTTAGTAACAACATTAGATTACTAGCCTCTATTAATCTGTTGCTATCCAAACTTCCTTATTAGCCACAGATTAATCAGTTTTCTCCTGATTTTTTAAATTTCCTAATAGAATGTATATACTGGATGTTGACAATTTTTAAATATTTACTTAAATATTTGGTTTTCTTATCTAATTCCAAACTTTTAAAACTACTTTCCTTATCTATCCTACATTACAGACCCTCATGCCAACATAATTTGGATTATTAAAGTTTGAGACTTTTGCTTCTGAATAATCCATGTCTCTTTTAGTTCATTCCCCCAGACTATGCCACTGAGTAACTTGTGCTAGGTTACCACTAATTAACTCTGCCTCATTACACAAGGTGAGGCATGTTCTTCACTTGGTTTCATATTATACATTCAATGAACTCATCTTTCACACCAGCTGCAAGAAGATTAAAGTCCCCCATGATTATTGCATTAACTCTTCTCCTTAGGTGTAATTTTTACTTATTTTTTAATCAAATTCAGTTTCCAATTTTTGTAGCAGATTGTAAACTATTCCAACTAATGATTTTTGCCCTCCATCTTTTTACCGCCTGTTTATAGGCAAAGATAATTCCTCACGACTATCCTTATGCCAGGACTCCCATCTCCACCCCCTCCCCATTATACCTATTGAATATTGAAAGGCTGAGATCGAATGGACATGGAGAGGAAGTTTCCTATAGTGAGTGAGTCTAGGCCCAGAGGGGGTGGCTTCAGGATAAAAGGGTGCCCCTTTAGAAGAGAGATGAGGAGGCATTTCTTTAGCCAGAGGGATGGTGAATCTGTGGAACTCATGGCCACGGACCACCGTGGAGGCCAAGTCATTGGGTATATTTAAAGCAGAGCTTGATAGATTCTTGATTAGTAGAGATGTCAAAGGTTAGAGGGAGAAAGCAAATGAAGGGGGTTGAGGGGGATAATAAATCAGCCATGATGGAATAGTGAAACGGACGATGGGCTGAATGGCCAAATTCTGTCCTATGTCTTATGGTTTTATAGTCAAATACCCTCTCTGACCCTTTTATTTTGTCTGCCTTTTGCCTCTTGCTGTTATAATTTCATTATGAGTTTAGATACACCTTTTATTTCAACTTTTTACAACTTTTACCTAAATTCTATATTGGTACCAATAAACTTTGTCTTTTCATTGCTCAGTCTGCGTACCATTACTCAGGTTACTAATTAGTACAGTTAGTTTCTAACCTGTGCCAGACTGTTTGAATTACAATGTAAGTGATCCAAATAACTTAATTATCCGCACTTCAGCACCTTATTAATATAGTAGAAATCTTGAGCTCTCTTTTGTGAAAGCTTGCAGATGATAGGGATAATTGAAACTTTGAAGCCCACTGTCAATTGCTTCACTATATTGTAGTGGATACAAGAAGCATCGGTAATCCAATTGAAAAGAGGCATTTCACAGAATGACAGAACTGGTCCATGCAAGCATTTATCTACCTACCTTACTTCATTCCAGCCCTTAAGCACATCTGTTCAAAGGATGAACGGTCAATTGTGGTTCCTCTCTGCGCCTTGTGGTGCGTTGGGTGTCATCCTTGCCGTTTCTTCAGCATTTATTTGCTTTTTTTACAAGACCGAGTTGCTAGCTTGATGCTCAAAGTTCATAGTCATAGTCATAGTCATACCTTATTGATCCCGAGGGAAATTTGGTTTCGTTACAGTTGCACCAACCAAGAACAGAGTATAAATATAGCAATATAAAACCATAAATAATTAAATAATAACATGTAAATTATGCCAGGAAATAAGTCCAGGACCGGCCTATTGGCTCAGGGTGTCTGACCCTCCAAGGGAGGAGTTGTAAAGTTTGATGGCCACAGGCAGGAATGACTTCCTATGACGCTCAGTGTTGCATCTCGGAGGAATGAGTCTCTGGCTGAATGTACTCCTGTGCCCACCCAGTACATTATGTAGTGGATGGGAGACATTGACCAAGATGACATGTAACTCAAAAGTTCAATGTAAAATTTATCATCAGTGTACATACATGTCACCACATACAACCCTGAGATTCTTTTTCCTGCGGGGATAGTCAGCAAATCTATAGAATAGTGACTGAAAATAGGATCAATGGACAATAAACTTGTGCACATGCAACTTCCCAGCACAGATGGAAAGCGTGTAAGGAGCACAGCTGGACCTGAACCTGGGACCACTCGCCCCAAAGAAGGATCAAGGATCAACTTTATTCACCGTATACATTCACATATATTAGGATTTTGCTGTGGCATGTTGGCGTGACATGCAACTAAAACAAAACAACATTCAACAATTATACAGAATAAAGGATTACATATGTAAAAATGTAGATAGATGTTAAAGTACGGATAAGGAACAATATGTGGATAAGAACATAAATACCAACATGTATTTACAATGTAAACAGCTTTAAAAATAGTTTATTTATTTACTGGATTTATTAGTGGTTATATTAAAATCTTGTCTCCTAGTTTAGGACCTCCCTAAAGGTCTACGTTGAACCAATGCACCCATTCTCAGATTTAAAAACCCTTAGTTAGGCCATCCCCAGTCTTCCATTTTTGGTGTTCTTTACATTTAATTTCTCCGCGTTCAAAGAGCTAAATGGAAGGACACAGATGAAGATACAACTGGGAACTTTCACTTTACAACTGAAAGAAGTGGAAGAAAGATCTTAATGTTATGCTTGGAATTGAACGAGGTGACTCCACCAACTCTTCTAACCCATAGGGTGTGATTTAGCAGATTACCCACTTCCTAAAAATACCTACTAAAATAATACAGTACAGTATGTGCCAATAACAGTCCGACTTTACATGTTGGCAAACATAGGTACAAAATGGTAGCATCGCGGTTACCATGACACCAGTGCAACTCGGAGTGTCGGAGTTCAGAGTTCAATTCTGGCATCCTCTGTAAGGAGTCTCTGTTCATCCTCCCCTGGGAATGTGTGTGATTTCTCCGGATGCTCCATTTTCCTCCCACAGTCCAATGTGCATGAGCATTCTTCCAGCTCTCCTGTATTGTTAATGGCTTTTACTGAGCCCCTACCAACCACCTTCCAATGTTTCAAGTTGTTTTTCTCCTACAGTCATCTCCCTTTCTGTCCAAACCAAGGTGAGTACTGGGTAATTGATCATGGTAACTTGTCCCGTGATTAGGTTAGGGTTAAATTGGGGTTGTCAGGGGTTGCCGAGGCAGCAGGGCTTGAAGGGTCCACTCTGTGCTGCACCCCTTAAATAAATAAATGGTGATGGTGGTGACATCTTTCAGTTATACAAAATAAAGAACAGCCCACTCATGACAACATTGGAATTACATTAGATTAAATTTCTGTTCCCCATTTTGAAGTATGTTGTAGTGAGGAGGTGCATCATGGACTGTCATTCAGATATCCGCCTGAGGTCAGAGAGTGGTGAATCTGTGGAATTCTCTGCCACAGGAAACAGTTGAGGCCAGTTCATTGGCTATATTTAAGAGGGAGTTAGATATGGCCCTTGTGGCTAAAGGAATCAGGGGGTATGGAGGGAAGGTAGGTACAGGGTTCTGAGTTGGATGATCAGCCATGATCATTCTGAATGGCAGTGCAGGCTCGAAGGGCTGAATGGCCTACTCCTGCACCTGTTTTCTATGTTTCTACTGCCCTTAGAACAAAAGATGGCTGCTCTCTCTACAAAAGACAGTACAGCTTTGAACTGTAACCAAACTCTTCCCAAACTAAACAGCTGAAAAATCAAAGTTGCCTCGTGCACAAACTGGTAGCAGGGAACTAGTGTGTTAGCCCAAAAACTGGGTTGGTTTAAATGAATGTCTGCAGGCAGCTTGCAGACTGACTTTGGAATTTAGTTCAATGCAGAGACAGCTGTAGTCCTCACCTTGGTTTGGACGGAAAGGGAGATGACTGTAGGAGGGAAACGATTTGAAACACTGGAAGATGGTTGAGAGAAGCTCGGTAAAAGCATTTAACAATTCAGGAGAGCTGGAAGAATGCTCATGCACATCCTGGCTTTAGGTTCACCTCAGAGTTTACTTAACAAGCACACCCATTTGGTTGCAGTCCATGCAGCTCGTTCAAAGGCCACTGGTTACACTGCATGCAAACCACATTTTCTAGTAACAGCTAGACCAGTCAACTTGACTATTATTGCATAGGGGACCTCAGGAAGAAGTGAGGGATGAACACTTTAAAAAAAAATCTAGTGCTTTCCCAGCATCTATGAGGAATAAACTCTTATCCGGCTTCCAGCCAAGTACAGGTATCAATTAGTTCAGGCAAGGGTCCTGAACTGTCCTTATCAGGTTTTACAACTACTCTGGACAAAGGAAAAAATTGCTTACTGGTTATCTTAGGGTGTGTTCTGGATTTTGGGCTGTCGATCATGAAAATCATCATGAAATTTCCCTATTATGCACCATTTTTTTTAAAAATCACCTATATTTGTTATTTCAATTCATAATTCTAGGCAGAATAACTGATGGCAAGATTAAGGAAGGCATTTTTGTTGGTCCACAAATCAAACAGATTTAATGACAGATAATTCAAAGAGCTTCCTGTGGGATGGGAGAAAATCACATGGCAGACATTCAAAGATGTTGCTGAAAATTTTCTTGGCAACTACAGAGCACCAAACTACGTACAGCTGGTTGACACCTCGCTTCAAGCATACAAAACCATGAAATGCAACATGTCACTAAAGATTCGTTTTCTGCATTCCCATTTAGACTTCTTCACTGCAAATTTTGGCAGTCAGTGACAAGCATGGTGAAAGGTTTCATCAGGACACTGTGGTCATGGAGAAACGGTATCAGGGCAACTGGAATCCATCAATGCTGGCTGATTATTATTGGGCCCTTAAGCAAGAAGCCTGGAACACTGAGTACAAATGAAAATCATCAACAAAATATTTTAGCTTAATTGAACTATTGCAAAGCATCTGCACTGTTAATGCAATTAAATGCATCACATTCAATAAAAGTTAATTTCTTGTTTCTTCAAGTTCCTACGTGATACAAGTAGTCTGAAAATATATTTGCGTTCAGCTTCAAGTGGTCCATCATAACCACAAAAAAACTCTGGGGAAGCAATACTTCTGAAAAAATTCGTTGTCCAGTGCTATAGATGACAGGGTATTTTCAGCAATTGACAGTGTGTCCCAACAACCTACAGTAGCTACTCAACCAAAAGAACTACTTGGTTACTTTGTCTTAAATAGAATTTAATTTGCTCTTAAAATGCCAAGTACTTGGTTTCTTTAACCGTTTCTTCCAATAAAAATAATGCATTTAGTAGAAAAGCTCATCTAGTATTAGGTAAAGTATTTATACTGTTGAACTTTCCTCTGAGTCACTAAGGCTTGGTAAAGCCCTACTAGCATTGAAAGGAATGGGAGAGAGAATGGACAAAATGACAGCTTGGGAGTCACAAAGTTTGTGGTTTTAAAGCCTAGCGGTTGCAGGTTGAGTAGAAGGCCAAGGGATAGAATTGTTCTGGGAGCATTGGAGTACATAAACAAAGAGTTGGAACCATTTTGATGCAGTAATGTTTCAAAATAGTTTGTGCTATCAGAATGATAAGAAGAGTGCTTAACAATAATCAACAACCACCAGGACTACCCCAATTCTCCACCCCCAACTTTGCTGAGTTTCCTCAACAGTTTGAGAAAACAGTATCAAAGACTCCTGGAGTTATCAGCCCTTTAACATTGCAACCAATTTCTCTTCTTTTCCTTTAAGTTAAGCCCTTCATGATTTAACATCTATTTTAAATCCTTTCTCCAGCCTTCCCTGCTTTAAGAATACCAATACCAACATTTCCAGAAGTTTGCAATTTTACCTGGAGTGACGCTTATAAATCTGTCCATAGCTCTTTCGAAAGTTTTACATCTTTCCTAAAATTAGGTGCTCGACATTCTTGCTGACGTCAAAACAGCATTTGATAAAGATTTAGTACAACTTGCAGATAGTTGTTTGCTTAAAATAAAGATTTTGGCCAAAGATTTCTCCAGTTAATGGGGGTCTGTCTCCTATGATCTAGATCTTTGGAGATGAAGAGTTTGCAAACACTTGCCATTTCAAAGATCACTCTTCTTGTTTGTTTGTTATTAAACTAGAGCTCCCAATGAGCTCCCACCTGAAAATATATCCCCTCTATACCATTTTCCTTTCTGTTGAGGAACCTTGGCAGAATCAAAGAAGGGTAAAGCAGAGTATAGTGGAGATGACCTTTCAAATCCTGGCCTTATTGCTGAACTCTTGGATTGTTTTCCAAAAAATATTTTGAAATCGTCCTTTAGCCTTGAAACATCTAAAGAAATGATTTAAACCCTTTGCTTCATTTTCAGTTTCCGCTGCACTCTCATACTTCGTCAAAATAGAGTTTAGTTTAAACAATAATTGGCAAGCAGGGACAATGGTACTGGGAATAAGCCCAGCAAAACTATGAGAGAATTAATCATTAACTGTGAGGATTCAGGGATTACAGAAGAGTTTAAGAAACCCTGTCACTTCACCAGTGTCTGGAATTTGGCATGACAAAGAACATAAAGAGAATTATAAATAACCAATTTGTTTTTTAATCATACTTTTCTTTTACAAATGATTGAGTGTAGCACACGCTTTTCAGAATTTATCAATGGGAAGTCTTAATCTTCCAATCAGAATCAGGTTTAATATCACCGGCATGTGTCATGAAATTTGTTAACCTTACGTCAGCAGTACAATGATAAATAAATATATAGAAAAACCTGAGTTACATTAAGTATATATATGTCTATTAAATAGTTAATTTTAAATCGGTAGCACAAAATAACAGAAATAAATAAGTCATGAGGTAGTGTTCATGGGTTCAATGTCCATTTAGAAATTGGATAGCAGAGGGGAAGAAGCTGTTCCTGAATCAGTGAATGCACAGCTTCAGGCTTCTGTACATCCTTCCCGATGGTAATGGTGTGAAGAGGGCCTGTCCTGGGAGGTGGGGGTCCTCAGTGATGGACACCATCTTCCTAAGGCACTGCTCCTAGATGAATTGACTTGTATTGACTTTATTACTTGCATCCTTCACATAAATGAGGAGTAAAAATCTTTACATTACATCTCCGTCTAAATGTACAATGTGTAATTAATCAGTCTGATGGCCTGGTGGAAGAAGCTGTCCCAGAGCCTGTTGGTCCTGGCTTTTATGCTGCGGTACCATTTCCCGGATGGTAGCAGCTGGAACAGTTTGTGGTTGAGGTGACTCGGGCCCCTTTTACACACCTGTCTTTGTAAATGCCCTGAATAGTGGGGTACTACGGAGGCTCATATCCATGATGGAGATAATTTTACAAGTTTCTGCGAATTATCTCGGTCCTGTGCAGTAGCCCCATTCTCCCATACCAGACGGTGATGCATTGTATTTGCAATCCTCCTTTAGCATTTATTTAGAGCAACAGTCCTTGCAGCCCAACAAGCCCACACCGACCAATTATACCCATATGGCTATTTACTAACCTACTAACCTGGATGTCCTTGGGATGTGGGAGGAAACTGGAGCACCCGGAAGAATCTCATGCTGTCACAGGGAGAACGTACAAAATCCTTACAGACAGCTGGAAGGGAAACCGAATCACTGGCTCTGTACTAACATTACGCTAACCGTGATGCTACCATGCCGTCCCCAAACTATGTTCCTGCCCAGAATCGAACTGTGGACATTATGTGTGTGAAGCGAACATGATACTCACTGCTGTACAAAAAACAGCCGAAGAAAGACTGAATTTACCATGTATTCATTGGCTGCGAAGTATTTTGTACTGTCCTAATCCTGAAATATACAGTCCTGTGCAAAAGTCTTAGGCGCACATATACATAGCTAGGGTGCCTAAAAATTTTCCACAGTACTGTAGTAATTTTATGTATTGCACTGTACTGCTACCTCAGAAAAAAAAACAAATTTCATGACACATGTGAGTGATGATAAACCTGATTCTGATAAGGGTCTCTATTGTGTACTGAGAGCTGGAAAGGGGCAGGGAGAGGGGAATCATATTTGGGAAAAGGGGAAGGGGGAGGGGAGGGAACAGGAAGCACTAGAGGGACATTCTGTAATGATCAATAAACCAATTGTTTGGAATCAAGTAACCTTGCCCGGTGTCTCAGGGCTGGGTGTGTCTGCTTCTGCACCACCTCCACCCCCACCCCAGCCCTTGGCACTCCTTCACTGCCACCTCTCTCGCACCCCTCCCATGGCACCCCACCCTCTCCACTCTCCATCCCCAACATCCTTTGCTCCCGCCAGACTTACAACCTCACTCTCCACTCCACATTGACAAATGCAGCACTGTGCAAAAGTCTTATGCACCTTCGCTATATGTACGTGTATTTAGCTCGGTTGCCTAAGACTTTTGCACAGTACTCTAAACATGAGCTGTTTCAAACTAATTAAAAATAGATGGGATTTTTTGAAGCAACATAACATGACTCATTTGATGGATATCCTCTGGAATTGGAGCTCAGATTGAACAACTTCACATGTGCACACGCGTGCCCACACACACACACACACACACACACACACACACACACACACTCTCACACGCACGCACACACACAGACACGCACACATGCGCGCGCGCACGCACACACACACACACGCGCGCGCGTGCACACACACATACACACACAGAGAATCTTTTGGGCTGGCAGCTCTCTAAAGCAAATAAGCGGATATTAAGTATTCTGTGTTTTTTTGCCTTAAACATTCATCCACTGATGACACAGCTGACAGATTTGAGTTTGTTCAGTGACTGGCCATTCATCCTGTTTTAATCATCATATTTACTCCAGCTACAATGGGTTATGATCGTCCAGGTTAAGAATTAAACTTAGTCATAGCTTCTACATCAACACACACAAAATGCTGGAGGAACTCAGCAGGTCAGTCAACATTAAAGGCTTTGGGCCGAGATTCTTCTTCAGGACTGAAATGGAAGAGGGAAGACATCAGAATAAAGAGATGGGGGAAGGGGAAGGAGGCTAGCTGGAAGGTGATGGGTGAAGCCAGGTGGGTGGAAAAGGTCACCGGCTGGAGACAGAGGAATCTGATAGGAGAGGAGAGTGAACCATAGGAGAAAGGGGAGGAGGAGGTGACCTCGAGGGAATTAATAGGCAGGAGAAAAGAGGTAAAAAGTTAGAGTGAGGAATAAAGGGGGGGGATTTTTTTACTGGAAGGAGAAATCGAAATTTTACATTTCAGTGGTCCAAGTTTGAGGTTAGCACTGAGTAAAGACAGGATAGGGCACGGCTTTGATGCCCTACAATAGAATAGCTGTTGTCACAAGAGTACCAGCATCTTGGCCAATGGCTATGAAAGAAGTTCATTCCGACAAGCTGTTAATGGAGTCAGAAGGGAAGAGGAAAACTGTACTTTGAAACTGGATATCAGTCTTTTTAGCGGGAGCAATCATGCACTAAGTAAGCTGCTAATGCCAAAACAGACTTTTAGTAAAAATTGTGAAATGGGTTAGGAAATGTGGTTATGGTGCTTTACACATGGAATGAAAATGGTGTTGGTTTTGTGCACATTGGCTGCTGCAGTGAATTTTCAGGACTTCTCTGTTGATCACTGGGGATGAGTGTTAGATCTTGGTGTAATGTTATTCTCTGCATAGTTCTACTGGTGAGGCTGCATAAAAGGCTTCCATGGAGGAGAGGGAAAACGTAGTGGTGGGGGAGGACAGAGTGAGTATGGTCACCCCCAAAAAGTCCTATGCTGTGAGTGGCCCCACTTCTAGGTGTTGGATAAGACAGTGAGTGAAGACTGCAGCTCACAGGTCTGATGTGATTTTATAAAGTTTGCATAAGGTAAAGGGAAACCCAGCGATATACACTCAACGGCCACTTTATTAAGTACACCTGTAACTGATTCCACGATCATCTGTTCATCATATGCAAACTACACATAACTATAATTTTTTACCTGGATTAGTTCATGGCAGTGATTGTTTCTGGCTTAAGTTGCACTCACTGGGATACTTGTGTGAATATTTCCAATCATCCTAATATATTGGATACTGTCCAGCATTGATTTAATGTCCAATGACATCACTGCACATTTCCATAATTGTTGGCATAAACTGGGGTTCGTGGGTGCAGCCCATGAATTTTGTCACAAACATTCGCAGAAGGAAATTGGAGAATTGCTGAGATCAGTTAAAGCAGGCATTCCCAACCTTTTTTAAGCTATGGACCCCTGAGTTATAGGGTTGACAGAGTGACATTGATACCTTATATTCTACATCTCCCATCAGTGATCAGAGTATCTCAGGGGACACTTTATTAGGCAGCTCCTGTATCTAACCAAGTGGACAGTGAGTCTTCTGCTGCTGTAGCCCTTCCACTTCAAGGTTCAATGTGTTGATATTTGGGTTACTACCATCTCTCCATCAGCTTGAACCAGTCTGGCCATTCTCCTCTGACTGCTCTCATTAACAAGGCGTTTTCACCCACAGAACTGCCACTCCCTGGCTGTTTTTTTTTTTTGTGTTTCTTGCACCATTCTCCGTAAACTCTAGAGACTTTTGTGCATGAAAGTCCCAGGAGATAAGCAGTTTTTAAGATACTCAAACCACCCCATCTGGCACCAACAATCATTCCACGATTAAAGTCACTTAGATCACATTTCTATCCCATTCTGATGTTTGAGATGAACAACAATTGAACCTCTTGACTATGTCTGCATGCTTTTATGCATTGAGTTTCTGCCACATGATTGTCAAATTAGATATCTGCATTAACGAGCTGGTGCACAGGTGTACTTGATAAAGTGGCCACTGAGTATATATAGGATTGCATATATTCCCTCTAACTGCCTTTCCTTACATAAACATCTTTGGTCATCTCGTGAGATACCATCATCCTAAACTCAAAATAAACAGGCTCTGATACTTATTAGATGACTCTTGATTATATTTATTTCTGGGAATAATTTTATACCCAGCAAAAGCGTTCAAGAGTGCATATCTATAATTGCCCAGCTGGTACTGTGGGTGCAGGCTGCAACATGTAACACAGGTAAGTATGCAAGAGTGTGGTGGAGCAGTTATTATGTATGAATCATTACTGACAGAAATAGTTGGAAGATGAGTTATTGGAATATATGAATGAAACTAGATCCAGTCAGGACTATATAGTATTGGTAGGTATAGTACTTGATCTTGACTTTTTATTGGTATTTGATCTTGTCCACTGCATTAATGCATCCTGATCTCCCCATTGGTTAAATTGCTTTCTGTACCAGTGGACAGCAGGTTAAACCTGTTCTAGGTATATACTTTCTCATAAAACTTTCTTCCAAGCACTGGAACCTTGAAACTGTGTTATTATGTATGTACTTAATAAAGAACCTCAGCTCCCAATGTGCAGTGAGGGCTGTTCACCCGGAACCGGAAGCGACATTGGGGGGAACTGGTCGCACGCGCTTGTGTCGAGCTGAAGCCATCCTGTAAACAAAGACGTGTTATTTTTACCCATGCTAAGTTTGTCCTGTTATCAAGAACAAACATAACAGAAACCAAATCTAAAATAGATTTTTGGACTTTTACTGGATTTTAGGGTGGATGTCAAAGACTCTGAGATGGTGAGATGTAGGTTTATGGGAGTTTTGATCAGAAACTTAACTAGACTAGTGACTGTGTGGCTGCAAGAACAGGTCAGGGGTGTTAAATTCTGTAGAAGGTGATTTCCATCCTAACATTCAAAACTCTCTTTACCATCTGCAAGGCACAAACAAGGGCTGGGATAGAATTGTTATACTTAACTGTTCAAGAACCACGGCACCATCCAAAACAAAAGCAAGCCACCACACTGGCAACACACGCATACCCTCCTGAATATCAGTACAGCAAGGTTGTATCCAAATCAGAATCAGGTTTAGTATCACCGGCATATGTCGTGAAATGTGTTGTCTTTGTAGCAGCAATGCAATGCAATATGAAATGATAGAGAAAAACTATGAATTACTGTGAGTATATATTTAAAATAGATAAATAAGGAGTGCAAAAACAGAAATAATAAAAAGTGAGGTAGTGTTCACTGGTTCAATGTCCATTTAGAAATCAGATGGCAGAGGGGAAGAAGCTGTTCCTGAGTCACTGAGTGTGTGCCCTTTCAGGCTCCTGTACCTCCTTCCTGATGGTAACAACGAGAACAAGGCATGACCTGGGTGATGGGGGTCCTTAATGATGGACGCCATCTTCTTGAGGATGTCCTGGATACTATGGTTAGGCCCATGGTGGTGCTGACTCGGCGTACAACTGTCTGCAGCTTACTTCAATCCTAGCAAGCAACCTCCCCCCCCCCCAATACCAGACAGTGATGCAGCCAGTTAGAATACTCTCCACAGTACAACAGTAGAAATTTTTGAGAGTTTATGGAGACGTACCAAATCTTCTCAAATACCTAATGAAATATCGAAACTGTCTTGTCTTCCATATATGTAGATATCTTGTGTGCAATATGTACAATATACAACTGCCAGAACTTCCTTCATTCCCAACACCTGCACGTTCCCCTTGCAGATCACACATTCTGATCTGTAAATATATTCCCATTCGTCGTAATAATGGGATCTCCAAACTGAGCCACATTGCGAGGATGCCTTCACCATAATGACTACAGCAGTGCGAGATTATTCATTGCCACTTTGTCAGGAGCAATAAAGGATGGGTGTCACACATTGGCCTTGCCAATAACAAGTTCATTCTATGCCTGAGTAACAATAAAACTTTCAACCCAAATGAGCACACAGATGGGAGGACTTCAGATGTGTATGAGGCTCGAGAAGCAGGAGCTGTTCTCCGAGATATATTTGTTCTGTTTTGAAACTCTTTTTACTGGTAAGAGTGTTTCTAACCAGAGGACACAAATATACAATAATTAGATAGATAGACAGAGAGATGGATAGATAGATACTTTGTTGACCCCAAAGGAAATTACAGTATCATAGTAGCATTACAAATGCACAAATATACAAATATTAGAAGAGAAGTAAGAAAGAATAAAAAATAAGTTACCTCAAACAGTTTAACAGGAGGGATTTCATCACTTCCCCGGCTATAGAGCCTAATCGCCGAGGATAAGAATGACCTCATATAGTGCTCTTTGGAGCAGTGCGGTTTCCTTAGTAAAGGAATTAGCAAATGAACTGTGGGGAAAGTAACAGTTGTTTTAAAACACAAGTTAGTTGCTTGAACTCGGACATGGCATGATGGATTCAGATTCAAAAGAAACTTACAAAAATGAAATAAATAAATATTTGAACAGGAAATGTGCAGGGACAAGGAAGATAGTAAACAGGTAGGAGGTGGATCTGGGATTTGATGAAAAGGATGATCTAAGAGCCAGTTCGAGCACAATGGGCTGAACTGTTTTTTTTTGTCCTATGTGATTCCCCACAGGCAATTTTAGACTGTTTTAATGGTCAGAGCTTAAACATTCTTGATGTGGACAGTTTACATCCACATATTTATTCACAAAACCATCAGGTCAGTTCCCTCAGTACTTTGTAAATAACGGGTGTGGAATTGCACTAAATCTTTATGAAACCACCTGCATTTCCTACTGACTCAGCGCCTGAACTGCAGTGGACTGCGAAGGATAGATGTTTCGCCTGCTGTTTCATCAGTGCAGCAGAAGGTGCCCTTGCACAGCTAAATAACAAGCTCACAGAGCCCAATAAAACAATTAACACCGCTGCCCGTTAGCCAAGAGTGACTCAGGCTGAGTCCCTTTTCTTAAGTGCTATTCAATCCTCTAGGTGTTGCCAGAGCCGCACTGGATTGGAAAGGGGGAATTCCGATTCCAGCTGCAGGTTTTTTTTTAAACTGAGATTATCTCAGTAACATATTCAGATTTGTTGATGGCATTCCACTGACAGGCCTGCTGATTTACTCACAAGTGATTTCATTTTCTTTTCCCAGTCTAAAGCTTGCAGCCACCTTTGTCTTCACCCTGCCTGACACATCAAAATATTATAAAAGGACAATTTCCTGTGTAAATACCGCACATTGCTATAACCACTGTTACATGTGAAGGAAGTTTAGTGCACCTTGTTCTGTTTTTCTTACTTTCCTATTTCTCTTCTCTGCACCAAATATTCTCCCTGTCTATCCAGTGTGCAGTCTCTTTACCTAAGAAATGGCTTTGGGTGCTCTTATTGCATGAAGCTGGATAGTACCAATGGGTTATTTAACTACAGGGTGTTTTAACAAAATTCAGTCCAAACCACCCTTCTACCAGAGATCATTGATTAACCGAACCATACTTACCTTTGCCTGCTTTTCTAGTCTAGGGGCACTAAATTCTCAAGTCTGTTTATGCAGGGAAACTGACTGGATTTTGTTGGATTATCCAAAAGCTAATTATCATTTATTTATTTGTTGAGATACAGGAAAGAATAGGCCCCTCCTTTGAACACCACCCCCACCCCCACCCCCACCCCGCCCAGCACCCCCCCCCCATTTGATCCTAGCCTAATGACGGGACATTTATAATGACCAATTGACCTACCAACAAGTCAGACTGTGGGAGGAAACCAGAGCACCCGGAGGAAACCCATGCAGTTACTGGGAGAACACACAAACTCTTTACAGGGAGTGGTGGGAACTGATCTCGGGTCATCTGTACTGTAAAGAGTCGTGCTAACCACTACACTGTCATGACTACCCTCACTCCTGGCTAGGGGAAAATCAACTCATTCCTGGCTGAGAAAGGACTATGGGCTGGATTTAGCACGTTCCCAGTCAAACATATAAACCCTCTCCAGAACAATACATCGAAAATCACAGGACAAGTTCAGTACAGGTTTGAAACGGCATAAACTACCTCCACACTAGCCTTTTAAAATGCTCCGGTCGGCTACTGTACAGATTAGACAGAGAGTAAGGCTCTCTTACGTTGCGCCGCCAAAGTGTTCCAATTTGTAAATCAGAAAATGGGTCTGTGCCACACCAGTGTAACATTTCCTTTCCCTTGACCAGCCATTCTATAGCCACACTAAAAGAGATTTAACACACTCAACCAGAAAGTTAATATGTCTCATTTAAGCAGCTGGTCTTAACATAATATTTACAGATGTATCAATAACATACTAAACAGAAAACAGAATAGCTATTTGGCCCTCATACCTCCTCTGTTATCCAATTGGCTGATCTCTTCTCTCAGTAGCACCTCACTTGGTTTCCCTAATGCCCTGAAACCCATCCTACTGCCTTTATCATCATATCCTTCTCTGCAACTTCCGCCACCACCAAATACATATTTATCTCTCGCCTGCAAGAGACCATAGTGCTACACCTGCCCATTCACCTCCTTTCAGGACCCCAGACAGTCTTCCAGGTGAGGCAGAGCTTCACCTGCGAATCTGCTGGCGTCGTCTATTATATCGGCTGCCCGCAATGCAGCCTCCTCTACATCGGTGGGACCCGTCACAAATTGGGAGACCACTTCGTCGAGCACCTCTGCTCCATTTGCCAAAAGTGGAACATCCCAGTGGCCTAACATATTAATTTTGATTCCCATTCCCATTCCGATATGTCAGTCCACGGCCTGCTTTTGTGCCACAATGAGGGTGGAGGAGCAACGCCTTGTATTCTGTCTGGGTAGCCTCCAACCTGATGGCATGTATATTGATTTTTCCTTCCAGTAAAAAAAATTCACTCCCTCTCCCCTCTTCTTCTATTCCGCTTTCTGGCCTCTAGCCACTTCTTGCCTACCTACCGACTCCCCCGGTGTCCCTCCTCCTCCTCTTTCTCCTATGGTCCACACTCCCCTCCTATCAGATTCCTTCATCTCCAGCCCTTTCCCTGTCCCACCCACCTGGCTTCACCCATCACCTGTCAGTTAGCCTCCTTCCCCTCTCTCCGCCTTTTTTATTCTGGCATCTTCCCCTTTTCTTTCCAGTCCTGAAAAAGGGTCTCCGCGCAAAAAGTTGACTGCTTATTCATTTCTATAGATGCTGCCTGACCTGCCATGTTCCTCCAGCATTTTCTGTGTGTTGCAGCATCTACAGAATTTCTTTTGTCTTTATTAATTCTGTCCTCTTGGATATGATCCACTACCCCTAAGAAATTTCTTCTCATTTTAATTCAAAACAGCCAACACCTTTGAGATTGTGACCCCCCAGTTCTAGAAAACTTTATTAAATTTAAACCTTAATGGATTTCAACCTCAGGTAGGGAGAATTGCATGTTTTAAGTTTGATTCTGTATTTTCAGCTGTTGAATGGTTATGGAATGGCTTTTATGAGAAATAAAAGAAATATACCTGTGCAGCATTGATGAAATTAAAAATAAAATAAAGATGAATTAAAAAAAAGACTTTCACAACCACAGAATATTCCACAGGCTTCAAAGTCATTCAGGTATGTTTCAAGTGTATCTTGTGGTGTAGTAGTGTGGCCAATAAGCACCACAACAAGACCTCTTAGATATTATTGTGATGGTGACCAGCTGGACAGTTTGTTTTTGGGTGAGTGAGGGATAAACACCGGCCAAAACATCGGGGAGATTTTTCATTATCTTCAAATTAGCACACTGAGATGTGTCCATGGAAGATCAAACTTTTTCTAAAGCTGGCCCCTTCCAAGTACTCAATCCTGCACTGGATATTAGCCTGGATTTTTGTGCTCAAGTCACTGTCTTAGGACTTGAATCCAAACCTTCTGGTTCAGAAGTAAAATCCGTCCAACCAAACCACGGTTGGTGCACAGCAGCTAAATGCATCGCTGCCAATGGTGCAGAAGGATTTTACCCCATAGAGAACCTGCGGCTGCCGGAAATCCAGGCAACACACACAAAATGGGATACATGGTTGTAGTAGCCAAAATACGCAGCTATATTTTGTGTGTGTTACCACATAGCTAATCATATTTTACCTTTCAAGAATATTTCATAGGATATACTAAAAGGCGTTATACTCTGGGTCTATCCAGTGCTGGGGAGTCTTATTTTTCATTTCATACAATAGTCAAGCAATGTGCATTTGCCTGACCTGCACCCGCACGTATTGTATACCAGGTAATGCTTTATATCCTAGGTATAATTTATACTCAAGTGATACGTTGTAGCCAGGAAATAACTTGTGCCCGGTTGGCATTTAATACCCTGGAGACTCATTTTGGAAAAAAAACACATCCTCCTTATGTCTCCTTCCGATTGACCAGGGAACGTAATTCACCAACAGAAGAGGATGAACAATGTTGTCATGATGCTGATAATCTCATTCAGGCATAAAACGTCCTATAAAAGAAACCAGGTTATGGGTAAGTCAGTAATAATCAAGCAGGTGCCTGCGTCTTTAGTTTATTCAAAGGTGCTGGTGTTTTCCACTCCTTCCCATACAGCCATAGTTCCTTGGCTAGTCTGTGGTAGTACACTGGTCCCATACTGGTGATTATACTGTGATCAGGTATTAACTCGACCTGTTTTAATTTTGGTCTTTTTCAGGAGTATTGGCATCAATTGTATCAACCTACCATTGCCCCCAGTGAGGTCTGGCAACTCACTGTGGAGTGGGACCAAACTAGGTAAGAACTGTAGTTAATATTTACTGATTTGGCGAACGGTTGGACAACAGATAAGATCAGAGTTCAAAAGTTCGAAGTAAATTTTATTATCAGAGTACATACAGTATATATCACCACATACAACCCTGAGATTCTTATTCCTGCGAGCATACTCAGCAAATCTATAGAATAGTAACTGTAAACAGGATCAATAAAAGAGCAAGTAGAGCATAGAAAACAACAAACCGTGTAAATGCAGATACAAACAAATAGCAATAAACAACAAGACAAAATGTCTGAGACCATTGGTTATGGGAACATCCTAATAGATGAGTGTAATTATCCTCTTTTGTCTAAGATTAGTTGAGGAGTAGTAACTGTTCTTGAACCTGGTGGTGCGAGTCCTGAGGCTCTTGTACCCTCTACCTGATGACAGTAGCGAGAAAAGAGCACGGCCTGGGTGGTGATAACCTTCCTACAACAGCGTTTCATGTGCTGAATGGTTGGGAGGGCTTTACCCGTGATGTACTGGGCTGAATCCACCTCCTTTTGTAGGATTTTTTGCTCAAAGGCTTTAGTGTTCCCAGTCAGTCAATACACTCCCCACTGTACATGGTGAATCAATCACTCTATACTCACTTAAAGTAAAATCTGTATGTCATTGAAAAAGGCCTAAAGAAAAGATAGCAGTGAGTTCTAATTGTCGCTTCTCTTGCAGAAGCTATGTTCCAAATCACAGTCTGATGATGGGACAAAAATCTGACTGTCAAGTCCTATGTTTGGTTAGTTCAGGCAGGTGGGCTCCATCATTCAGCGCAACTTGGTGAACTTGAACAGAGACTAGAAATATGTAAATATAAGAGGGTTGGAAAAATTAAGATAAATTGATGGGGCCTTAGCTCCTATTTAAACTATTCTGTAGCTACCCTGCTAGACTGGACAGGACAGAGTGAGTTATATTCTGTTTCTAATTCACCCAGTAACTGCCACGGGAAGGTTTAGTGGTAGAGTGAGAGAAATGTATTCTCTATCTCAATGCGTTGCATCTACCACAGGAGTGTTTCACAGAAACTTGAAGAGGGAGATTTACTCTGTCTCTAACTTCGCTGAGGGAGAACAGTGCTAATTTCAGAATGAGTATTTGTCTCTAATTGCGTACCATAGGGGAATGTTGCTAACTTCAGAACCGATGTTTGAGGAATGGTCATTTGGCTGAAATGCAGGGTCAAATCCACAACCTGGCCTTCCCCGAATGGGTGTACATCATGGGAATTTGAAGGCATCCAATTCATACAAGCTGCTTTGGTGCTTGCAGCATTGGGAATGAATGCAAATAATTTCCTGGGATGTACTCCCTAGTTCCGGGCTCCAGGAATGAAATGATGTTTAGCATGTTGGTTATTGGTAGGTGGTTTCTACTGATGGCAGAAACTGGAACTAAAGGGTCACTGTCGCAGCCTCCGTCTCAAATGTTTTCAGTGTCAGAAAAGCATTTAAGCCTTCTAAAAGAATATTTCATCGCTCGAAAAGGTTGTGAATCTTTGGATTTCTCTACTCTTGTGGGCATGGCTGCCCATTTACCTCCATAATATAAAAGCAAGGATGTAATGTTGAGGCTTTATAAAGCACTGGTGAGACTTGACTTGGAGTATTGTATGCAGTTTTGGGCCCCTTATCTTAGAAGGGATGTGCTGACACTGGAGAGGGTTCAAAGGAGGTTCATGAAAATGATTCCGGGATTGAATGGCTTGTCATATGAAGTGTTTGATGGCTCTGGGCCTGTACTCACTGAGATTCAGAAGGATGAGGGGGGAACTCATTGAAACCTATCGAATGCTGAAAGGCCTAGATAGAGTGGATGTGGAGAGGATATTTCCTATTTTGAGGGAGTCTAAGACCAGAGAACACTGCCTCAGAATAGAGGGACGCCCTTTTAGAACGGAGATGAGGAGGAATTTCTTTAGCCAGAGAGTGGTGAATCTGTGGAATTCATTGCCGAGTGCTGCTGTGGGGGCCACGTCATTGGGTATATTTAAGGCAGAGGTTGACAGATTCTTAATTAGTCAGGCATGAAGGGATACAGGGAGAAGGCAGGAGATAGGAGCTGACAGGGAATTGGATCAGCCATGATAAAATGGAGGAACAAAGTCGATGGGCCAAATGGCCTAATACTGCTCCTGTATCTTATGGATCTTCTGAATAATATAAAATACTACAGAAGCAAGGAATCTGAAATTTAAAAAGAACATTCTGGGAAATCTTGGTAGGTCAGGCAGTATCTGCGGAGGGAGAAACAAAGTTAATGCCTCAGACAGGTCAGGGAATTATTAGACAGTTTTACTGAAAAGAGATTGACACTCTCCTGGCGAAGGGTCTTAGCTCAAAATGTCATGTTTATTCATTTCCCTGGATGTTGCCTGACCTGCTGAGTTCCTCCAGCATTTTGTGTGAGTTGCTCTGGACTTCCAGCATCTGCAGAATCTCCTGTGTTTTTAAAATGCTAATCCTCTCTCTCCACAAATGCTGTCTTACGAGCTAAGCATTTCTTGGATTTTCTGGTGATGTTGATTGATTGATTGATTGATTGATTGGGATACAGCACGGAATAGGCCCTTCCGGCCCTTTGAGCTACGCTGCCGAGCAATCCCTGGATTTAACCCTAACCTAACCACAGGACAATTTACAGTGACCAATTAACCTACCAACCGGACATTGGGAGGAAATCAGGGCACCCCGAGGAAACCCAAGCAGTCACGGGGAGAACAGGTGAACTCCTTACGGTCAGCAGCGGGAATTGAACCTGGGTCACCTGTACCATAAAGCATTATGCTAACCACTACGTATGTTTGACAGATTGTTAGAGTTGAGGTTGAGGTGACCCTACTGAATGGTGCAGCAAACCTGCCTCACATTTTTCATAATGTTCTTACAGGTGAGAGAGAAGGTAAGAAAATTGGAAAGAAAAATATTGATAGGTTCTCTGTTCACCGTTTGCACACATTGCAAGCATCCTGCTTGAAAGGTAGAAGCTGGCTCTTTGCGAATGATAACAGAGCAGTTTTACTTCACCATTTTGTGTAAATTCAACACAAATAAAAATCAGGGAGAGATGCAGAGCAGCCTACTCATTTGCTTTCTGCAATTTTACCCACTAGCACAGAAATAAAATCTGCAGCTGAGATTGTAACAGCAAAGGTGCAAGGGGATTTTATTTAACATTTCAGCTAATATTTACTCCTCATCCAATGTTACTAAGGAAAATAATCTGGTCAGCATCACTCTGCTGTTTGTGGCACCTTGATGCACTATTGGTGGTTCCCTCGTTTCCACGCATTATGGCAGTGACAACACCTCATAAATATGGAACCTCGTTGGCTGGAAATTGAGATATCTTGAGGTCATGAAAGGTCATGAAAGGTCCTATATAAGTGCAACGCCATTCCCTCTTTTTTTGGATCTGCTTCAATTCGGTTGTACCCTCAGGAATGAATGGACTAATGACATTTTGCACACATACAGTCGGTGAGGTACCAGACAGCTGTCAGCAGCTGTGGACCCAGTGCCTCAGCACATTACCTCCTTCAATAAGGGAGAGAGAACAAAAGTAGAAAGCATTTCCCATTCAAATTTTTGTTCAAGATATGCAGGCACTTTCATTATGCTCGTTAATATTCTCTTGCATTCACACAATGCAAAATATAGAAAGAATCACGGCAAGGTACACAGGAACAATAAAAGAGCTTTTTTTTTGCGTGAGTGTGCAAAGTGCTGGATGAGCCAGATTCTGTTCTGGGAATCCTGATGTACTGACGGGCCCTTTGTTGGGATCAATAAATAGGCAGAGTTATTGAGCTGCTTGGCTGGACTGTCTCACTATGCTGTACTTCACTGAGGATCAATACCTGAGAATGTAGGATTGCAGAAGTCCCTGTTGCAAGCACGTCAAGTTGAGAGCTATGAATAATTGTTCCACAGTTAGCAGCAGTGGAACAGATAGGGTTGTCAAGCCTCTAGGACTGTCCTGGTCTCTCCAGGAACTGACAATTAATCAACACGGCAACCAAGGGAATCAATCACGGGGAGGGGCAGTTACATGCCTTTTGTACACAGTATTTGCTTTGAATTTTTGCATTTTATTGTGTATACTGGATAAATATTGGAGATGAGTAAGATATTTGGTCAAGTATCGTCCAAATGAATGATTTAACAGTGACCTCACTTTCCAACTGCTGCATTGTGAGGATGGATGTGTGGGAAGTGCAATGGGTACTGCTCAGTGATCGTGAGATGAAACCACTGAGATTATCCAACCAGAGTTCGCAACCCCAGTTCCAGCATGACATTGCTTCATCATATACCGAAAGACCCACCATAAAGGCTACTTTCCAAATACTGACTAACCCAAATGTCGCCATCCCAGATAAACAGTCACAGTCTCAAAAGGCGTCAGGCTTCCTGCCTATACCCTCTTGCCTTGTGAAGTGCAAGCCACTCAGACGATGGGAAGGTTGAGTTATTGGATATGTTGGTTGAGGGAACAGGAGGTAAGCTCAGAGATAAAATGAGTTGAGACAAGAGAAAGAGCAGAAAATGTATGTTTGGGTGTAAGAGTGATTTTTGGGTTTAGGACATATACATTTAGCAATTGACTTTGGCTACCAGGCTTCGCATCTGATTGTGTATTGTGGATTTAATTTGGAGTGCAGCCCTGAGCAACGGGTTCCTAAAAGCAGTGAATACCAGACAATGCTGATTAAAATTCATTTGGATGTCTGTGGTGTGAAGGCTCTATGTAGTGTCAAAGAAAGCATTGTCCACACATTGTAAACATGGAGTTGTCCTTTGATGTTTGGCATATAAAATACCGAGTCCCACGTTGGGCCAGTGAGACCTTTCGACCGAAAGCGTTTCCATATGGTACCTGCTGTATTTTTTTTGCCCAATAAAGAAGCTGCTTTGTGTCTACCAGCAGTTTTCTCCGGTGACTTCATTCACGCAGCAACATTAGGGATATGGGGAAGATCAGAAGTTTGTCCTGGTGGGCCAGGGGAATGGATAGAATTTGAATGATCACCTGATCAAATGGTCTCAATATTTACTGACAAAGTTGTCAATGAGCTTTTCATATTTATTGTGCGAGATGAGGGTGGGAGGCTTGAGGCTGTGAAGACCGCAGTATTAATGCAGAACCTTCTGTTTTAACTTCTCCCCTGAATGGACTGACTCCAGGATAAAAACAGGCTATTATAATTTTCTCCCTTGTCTGGGTGAACGCTTTGATCGAAAGTATCATGTGTCACCCAGTAATGTGCCTGAAAGTTTCTAAGGGAAGTTTTTCCCTTCAGATGATCAAGGGAAACTATGAAAGCCTTTGATCCACCTCCTGCATAGACTTGTGTCGACAAATGAAGGCAACAGCTGCCGAACTTCATAACGGGGTAGGACGAGTCGCACCAGCTTCACTGTAATCACTGCATTTGGAGGAAATGGAGAATAAACCACACAATAGGGGAGAATTTGGATAAAGATAAATCTGAGGCAAAGGTGGAAGAGTGGGAAATCATAAAAAGAATACGAAGCTCTGTTATCACCTCTGCTGCAGAAAGTCTAACCTTGTTGCACACATATGGGAATTCTTCAAATGCAGTCTGCTCAATGGTTGGAAGGTATTCGTCTCTCATAGACTTCACAGTGGAGTACCAATCTTCCACATGTCCTTTTCCCTTCTGGGATTCATTTTATTGAGCTCCCACACTGTAGAAACCATCCCTTCCAGTCATAATCTTTCCACTGTAATGCAGAATCATTCCACTTTACACTAGCTACTCCTTTCTGTCCAGCATTGGCCTCCTACACAAATCCATATACCTCTGGAGCAATGGTTTTGGGAAGCATCAGCTCCACAGCTTCAGATATTGACATTAGATCAGAGGATCATAGGGATCTCCCTACCATCCATCAGGGGCATTTATCAGGAGCACTGCGTATGCAGGGCCCTTGGTATTATTAAGGATCCCATCCATCCATCCAGCATCCTCTTTAACTTTCTACCATCAGATAGGAGAGACTCCAATCCATTAAAGCAAGAACGGTCAGGATGGGAAACAGTCTTTTCCTTACTTTGATAAGTTATTTGCTGTTATATGTATGTTATGTGTTCGGGGAGAAGATTTAGGATGGAGATGAGGAGAAACTGTTTTTCCCAGAGAGTGGTGAATCCGTGAAATTCTCTGCTCAGGGAATCACTAAATATATTTGAGATACGGTTTTAAAGGTTTTTACATACTAAAGGAATTAAGGGTTATGGGGAAAAAGGCAGATAGATGGAGCTGAGTTTACGGACAGATCAGCCATGATCTTATTGAATGGTGGGACAGGCTCGATGGGCTGGATGGCCTACTCCTGTTCCTATTTTTTATGTTCTTATGTTCTTACTGTGCTTTAAACCCTAGTTTGGAGAAATGTTGCCTCGTTTGACGGTATACATGTATATAGTCAAATGACGATAAACTTGACTTGACTCATCGCACACTTAACTCCTGTTTTACTTTGCTTCCATCATTAACCATTTCATGATGAACAATGTTGATTCCTCTTGTTGGCTCCAAATAGTTTCCCTCCAGCACCTTACTAAACTGGCCGTGCCTGAGCTAAACATCAGCAGACCATAGCAATGAAAAAGGGGAAGGAGACTCCATTTATAGAAGAGCAAAAAAACTGAGGGTGCTAAAAGTCCAAATCAAAAGCAGAAAATGTCAGGAGTTCTTATCAAATCAAGGAGCACCAGTGGGGAAGAGAATACGAGCTAACGGTTCAGGTCAGAGACTCTTTGTCCAAACTGGAAAAGTAAGAAAACAGTATGTCAATATGCCGAAAGAGGGGGAGGTAGACAGAACAGGAGGGGTGCCTATTGTAGGGTGCAAACCAAACTCTATCAACTAGCATTGGAGATGGTAAAGGAAAAATAATTGAAACAGGAAGACACAGGCAAATTTGCTTACTTTTCTCTATGAGAGATAATGAATCTTTGAGGTCTGTCTCTTGGAGAGTTGATAGAGATGTAAGGAAGGGGAAGGGAAGAAGCAGATAGGCTTCACCAAGTGGAAGTGCAAATATGGCAGAAAATGGCACCAAAAGTAATGAAGTATTTAAGGTCCGTAAGGAGGTAACAGCACCTAATAATTGGCAACGTGATGGAAAAAAAATGGAGCCAGAGGCTTGAATTGAACTGAAACTGGGAGTGTTCCACATAGGCAACAGAAGGTGCGGTCATAGTTTCTGTAAGTTTCTGTTGTTACACCTTTAACCTGGAGAAAGCGAGCAGGGTTAAAAAGTGTTCAACTTAAGAGCATCTTCATCCTGGAAAAAGAATGAGGTGTTGTGAAGGGACTGGTTAACCATATTAAAGTCCTCTAACGCAAAGGTCGTTGCAGACAATTGAGTCCTCATTTTGTTATCAGGGCTTTAATGAAAGAATGAAAGTAGTGACAGAGAGACATTATGAACAAAGGAGGCCATTCTGCCCATCGAGCCCCTGCTGCTCCATGGAGAGGAGTCCATTCAGAGCTATTCACAGCCCCTCAAGTACATTTCCCTAAAGTATCCATCCTACTTTCCTCAAGAAATTATTGATCACCATCTCTTCCACCACTCTCCTCTGCAGTGAGATCCAGGCCATTCTTCATATCCCTGGTACTTCAAGCCCAAACCCTGGAATTCCCTAGCCCTTGTACTATCAGCAAATAGGAACAGCTTTTCTTTGTCTTCTTCATCTGAACCTGTCATGATCCCCACTGTTTTCCACACTTACATCTTTGCTATTTGGCAAATTTTGAAATGTTTCTCTGCGTTCCAATTCACTTCTAGCACTGATGCTCAAACTTGGTCCTATGCTCCCCTATTTCTCAAATTACCTGCAACAGCCACCACACTAACTACCAGACAGTGATCAGGAACTCTGGCTGAGCTTCCCATACTAAGCCAGGAAGGACTGAGGCTAAATGTACCTCACAAATAGGTTAACGCAGGTCAATACTGTCCAATGCTTTGACCCTCTCAGTCATTTAGGGACTGGGTTCATTATAACCCTGGGTGATGCATTGATACAGTTACTCATGGCGGAAACATTGTTGCCAATTGGTGAAGATGGGTGGATGGGCTGGTGAAACCAAGTGAATTGCCACTGGGGGCAGTGGGTAATGTACTGACCAGTCATAGGGTGCTCCCATTATTTTCAAATAAACTCTCAAGGTGTAATATGCAAAATTATATAGAATTTACAATATTGAAATCAGTTTGTCCAAATTGACCTCTGTATATCCCGCTTAAAAATATGTAATTGACTGTAAAACATTTTACATATGCTTGAGAAGGGTTAAAAGTTTGTAATGTTCTTCATTTTTTATTCTAATGATCAGACTGGTTTGTACCCATGTTTATCCTCTAAGCAAATCTTCCTTCACGTTTTTCAGCTAAACTATCACCTGATTCACTTATCTTTCTGACTCTAGGATATTTCTATGCTCTTCACAACCAAACCATAGGGTAATGAGTTCTATATTTTTATCATTCACTTGGTAAAATTCCTTCTGAATTCTTTTACTGAATGTATTAGGGACTATTTGGGTACCAAATGGTAGCTCAGATGATAGTGCTGCTGCGGTTCTGAGAAAATTTTCTAGATTTTACTTCCTATTCCACGGAGTCGAGCTCAAGAAGCTAGTCTGACACTCCAGTCAGGGATGGCTTCTTTTGTGATGGCATGCGATGTTAAATACTGGGCTGGGCATAAAGGAACCCGTAATACTGTTCTTCAGAGAAAGGGAATTATTCCCATTCACATGACCAACACGCATCCCCCAATCAACACTGCAAAAACAGATTAGTCAGTCACTATCAACCGGAGGGAGTTTGTCACTTTCCAGCTGCCCACCACTTTCTCCTTGTTTAGTACTTTCACTTCTGAAGTAGTTTATTGGTTGTGAACTACTTTTGTGGTGTCACTATGTACAGAAGTATGCGGAAGTCTTTTATATATGTATAGATATATAGATACATACACACACACACACACAAACACATATATTATATATTGTATATCTAGCTAGGGGGAGTAAGACTTTTGCACAGCACTGTTGTAATTTTATGTATTGCACTGTACTGCTGCCTTAAAAAAACAAATTTTATGACATATGTGAGTGATAAACCTCATTCTGATATGGGTTCCCATTGTGGACGAAGAGAGGAATCATGGTTGGGTAAAGGGGAGGGGAGAGGGGAGGGAGTGGGAAGCACCGGAGAAATGTTCTGTAATGATCAAGAAACCGATTGTTTGGAACCAAATCAACTTGCCTGGTGTGTCAGGGCTGAGTGTGTCTGCACCCATGCCAGTCCCTGCCCCCCCCCGCCCTTGGCGCTCCTTCTCTGCCACCTGTCCCACACCCCTCCTCGCTATCCTTTGCTCCCGCCATAGTTACAAACTGGCTCTCTGCTCCATGTTGACAAATACGGTACTGTGCAAATGTCTAACGCACCCTGGCTACATACATATATGTGCCTAAGACTTTTGCACGGTGCTCTAAATCTCTAAACTTAGGCTCACATTCAACTGTAAAATATTTCAATGCCACGGAATCCATTATTTGTGAGAAAATTAAATCCAAATGTAAGATTTGGATAGGTACCTGGACAGGGAAAACCTACAGGGATCTGGCCTAGTGCAGGAAAATCAGGCCAGTAAAGATGTGCATCACGATCGGCATGGGTGAGGAGAGGTGATTCTGTGATTCTATAAGTAGATTGAGTGCAATACACAGAACACTGGGAACACAGTAACTTAAAATCAGGGCTGTCCTGAGGCAGCTGAAGGTAACATCTTTCATACAAGTCATTAAACACAAGTCCCCGATGCCCTCTCAAAAAAATAAGTAGGGGGAATTCTTCCCATTGTCCTGAATTTCTCTCCTCCTGTTAGAACCACTGTTATGCATCTATAGAGGATGAAAGGAGATCCTTTGCATGCTCAGCTAATATCCTGGAGATCCCTTCAGATCTGGGAGTGTTGTACCTATTTCCCTTTATTCAAATGAGTAGAGAAATGCAAACAGATTTTAAATGGTGTGTTTTCTCTCTTGGAGCTTTTCCCATTGCCAGTTTAGTTGGGAAAATACGTCAATATATTTAAAATTGATAACAAAAAAGGAAATTCTTGGCAAAGCTTTTCTTCTGACAGTTGATTCCCTGTAATTCTGCTGTTGATAAAAGAAACAGGAACGCACATTAATTCAGGGTCCTTCACAAAGTAACTTTGAAATATGAACGTCAGGATATTTCAAAATGCTTTGGAACTAATGGATGAAGTTCTGAAGAAGGGTCTCAGCCCAAAACATCGACTGTTTATTCCTTACCATAGATGCTGCCTGACCTGCTGAGTTCCTCCAGCATTTTGAGTTTATTGCTCACAACTAATGGAGTTATTTTGAAGTGGAGTCACTGTTGCAATGCAGGTGTTGCCAATTTGCACAGCTCTGTATGATGATTTATGTTAGGACATGATGTTGGGTGAGCCTGGTCTTTCTGCGGGTGAGCCTGGTCCTGCTGCAGACGAGCCTGGTCCTTCTGTGGGTGAGCCTGGTCTGTTTCTGGGTGAGCCTGGTCCTTCTGCGGGTGAGCCTGGTCCTTCTGCGGGTGAGCCTTGTCCTTCTGTCGGTGAGCATGGCCCTTCTGCAGGTGAGCCTGGTCCTTCTGCGGGTGAGCCTGGTCCTTCTGCGGGTGAGCCTGGCCCTTCTGTGGGTGAGCCTGGTCCTTCTGCGGGTGAGCCTTGTCCTTCTGCGGGTGAGCATGGCCCTTCTGCGGGTGAGCCTGGTCCTTCTGCGGGTGAGCCTTGTCCTTCTGCGGGTGAGCCTGGTCCTTCTGCGGGTGAGCCTGGTCCTTCTGCGGGTGAGCATGGCCCTTCTGCGGGTGAGCCTGGTCCTTCTGCGGGTGAGCCTTGTCCTTCTGCGGGTGAGCATGGCCCTTCTGCGGGTGAGCCTGGTCCTTCTGCGGGTGAGCCTGGCCCTTCTGCGGGTGAGCCTGGTCCTTCTGCGGGTGAGCCTGGTCCTTCTGCGGGTGAGCCTGGCCCTTCTGTGGGTGAGCCTGGCCCTTCTGCGGGTGAGCCTGGTCCTTCTGCGGGTGAGCCTGGTCCTGCTGTTCTAGAGACCATTGAAGATAAGCTGCTTCCAGCTGAGCCATGTGAAAGAATTTGGGAGTGGGAACCCAAATGCACTGAGACCAAATACAAATATCTTTTGTTGGTTCCAGTCAATTTCCTGTTCTTGCACCCAGACAAAGAACATAGGACGTTCTGGTCTTTATTTATTTGTTGAGATGCAGTGCAGAATAGGCCCTTCTGGCCCTTTGAGCCACACTGCCCAGCAACCTCCGATTTAATCCTAGCCTAATCACAGGACAATATTCAATGACCAATTAACCTACCAACCAATATGTCTTTGGACTATGGGAGGAAACCAGAGCACCCGGAGGAAACCCACGTGGTCACAGGGAGAATGGACAAATTCCATTTAGTTAGCTGTAGGAATTGAACCTGGGTCGCCTGCACTGTAAAGCGTTGTGCTAACCACTACACTACCGTGGTGCCACCGTACCATACTGTGAGTTGGTATTACATAGACAGTAACCCTACACATTTGGCTGTGTGGTATGCTTTATTTTAATCACTTAGAAAAAGAAAGTGAAGAGTATTTTTAGGCCCTCTCAAGCTCGTGCAAAATGTTTTATGGCCAATGAAGTACTTTTAATGCTAGAACTGCAGTGGCCAATTTGGACAAAGAAGCCTCAGAAACAGCAATGTGATAAACATGCAGTTAATCTGTGTTCAGAAATGCTAGTTATGGGATAAATTTGAACAGGACAGTGGGAAAAAAATCCCTGCTTTCCTTCGAGAGGGCATGTAGGGCTTCTGTTTAATGACTCATCTGGAAAACATTGCCTTCAGCAGTGCGGACTCACAACTGCACAGATATTCCTGAGGCCATAGCATTCCCAATGTTGGGTTGGAAAATGAGGCAGCGAACACTGCCATTGGGCAACAGTCCTTACAGGAGGCAAAGAGCAATAAAATTACCCTTAGGTATCAGCCCTCCTCTATTTTTCCCAAATTTTTCTGCATTAAAACATCTTTTTTTAAACAAATGGCATGTTATTAAAATACTTTAAACCACTGAATATTCCAGAAATAATGGCCCGATATTTCATGGTGTTTTTCAAAATGTTTGGATCCATTCCCTGGGAGAATTTCTCAAGCCTGCTGGTTTTGATTAGCAGCAGCAAGATAAGATAGCATTTAGAACAAGGGTTATGCTTCAGGCATTTTAACACAGTATTGATCCCTTTTCTTCACACTATTGCCTCAGCAGCAGTCAATATTTTACTCTCTGCTTTTCTAGCCAACTCCAATAGAATACTATGCTATTTAAAGGAACCACATAGTGTACGCTAAAACTTTTCTGATTTGAAGTTCCCTCTGTTGTAAAGTCCACGTTGAGTCCTTTTCAAATTGCTGCGGACGTTTTTAAAGTCAAATAATTTCTTTACGCGTTTTCTCCCAAATTTTCTCCACCACCATTTTGGAACTGGAATCAGTTTGGCGGGGGATCACAATGTAGCTGAATTGACACCTTTTTGTATGGGGGGGGAAATGTGATTTGTATCATCATCTAAGATTGGAAACTTTATGAACTGGTTAGAAAGGAAAGAACTTGCATAAATATGGTGTTTTCTATGTCCTCAAAGTAATTTTGAAGTGTTGTCATAATTGTAACACAGGAAATGCAGGAAGACTTGAATTAATATAGCATCCTTCACAATCTTGCAATTGTCACAGAACTTTATAGCAATTAAAGTTTTGTTTTTGAAGTGCACCAATGATTGCAGCTAGGGAAATACAGAAATCAATTTACATATCTTCTGCAAACAATAATAAGAAAACAAGCTGATAATATTTTTAAAATACTGTTAATTCAGGCCAGGATGTTTTCAAAGAGTGTTATGGGACCTCTCATATCCACCTCAGTGAGCCAAAGGGGTCTTAAATCTTGATTTAACATTTCACGTGAAAAACGCCATTGCCTTTGGACTGTAATGAAATGTCTGCGGGGGTGGACGGGGTGGGGGGTGGGGAACGGGTTGTGGCGCTCAAGCCAGAACTTTGTATCTCAGATATTGCTACTAACTAAGCCATCATCAACAACTCTTTGCCTGAACTTAGCTGGAAGGGGAAAATACTTAACCAATGAGGCTCTAATATTTAATATCCAGTGATCATTGTTAAGAAGTGTGCGAGTTTGAATGTCAAAAAGTCTGGACTTGATATGCACATGGTCAAGTGGATTACTGACACCATTAAAGCTCTTAACTTCACTCACACATGTACTTCTGGAGTTGATGGAAAAGAAATGAGAGGTCATCATGCCCCGGTATTATTGCTAAGTGGCACATTTGTTACGAGCTAAAACAGAACTGTTCACTATATTGCATCAAGCTACTCTGTAGATACATCAGAGTTACTAAAGTAGCCAATCTGAGCTGTTGTTTTGCTGAATGAATTCCTTTTTGATATGGACTTATGCCTCTGGCAAGTCATAAACTCACCAGAAAAATCTTAGAACCAATTGGCAGGTAGGACTTTGCATTAGTTTTGGTGTTATTCAAGTGATTCATGCTGATCGATAGCTTGCCATTTGAGATTGTTAGACAATTCCCGGGTGCTTACTAGCTGTGAAAGTTATTTTTTGATGTTTAGCAGTTACAGGGAATTCAAGAAGGCTACTTTTGTAGGTTTGGCAGCGACAGGGAATGCAGGAGAGATCAGGACGAGCTGCAACAAGGGGGAGGTGGATCTCAGGAGATCAGTAGAACTTCAGGGAGGAGCAATGCCTATGTCAACTGTTGCATTTACATTTACAACTTGCAATGTGCACCAGAATTGGTTGTGGATGTTTGGCTCATCGTGGTTTTTGGTAATTAAACAAAAAGCTCCTTTCGAGCTGATATTACACATGCAAAGCATAATCAATTTGTCCTTTATTGCTCTATCAATCCTCCACACTGTTAAGAGTAGCTGTATTATTTCCTTCATGGGCAGAACAAAGAAAAGTAGGAGATGAAGATAATGAAAGTAAACCATCCCCATCATAACTATGAATCACCCTTGTGCAAACTCATAGTGTCTGTCCTGTACTTTCCCAAACCTATAGCCCATTCAGAGCACTCCCCCAGTGCCTAAAGATGACTTTGAATTTCTCCTTCTTCTTAGGCAATTCTTCAAAACCAAGTTTGACTTGCTTTCATTCCAGTTCACTTGGTTCTGTTGAAGATGGTGTGGCATCAGTGGCTGTCTTTACAGACGGAGCAGGGGTGTCTGAGAGAGCGGCAGGTAGTTTATGAGACGTTTGCGGCTCAGAAACTGACCAGTTTGATTTCACCCCACCCTATCAGCACACACTCAGTGGCCACTTTATTAGGTACACCTGTACCTGATCAGCCAATCAAGTGGCAGCAACTCAGTGCAGAAAAGCATGGAGACTCGGCTGAGGTTCCGTTGTTTTTCAGACCATCCATCAGAATGGGGAAGAAATGTGATCTGAGTGACTCACCGTGGAAAGACTGGTGGATCTGCGGGTTGGGGAGTGGTCGTGAGGGAATCTCAGGAATGGGGATCCAATGAGAAGGGTGTGTGGGTTCCTCCAGTGGCTTTTTTTTGACTCAGATTCCAGTGTTTGCACTCTTTTGTGTCTCCACAGCTTTGCTGGAGTTTTTGGCATAAGCTAAGATGACGTTATCATTTTAACAGGGACCCTATATCCTCTTTACAAATTCCAAGGATGCACTTTTTAAAAATGATGATCACTGTTTTCTGCGTCACTGTGTGTGATTTCTTCTGGGAGGGTAGCCGTCTGTTAATTGCAATAGCATACTCACGCAGAAAAATCCCTGCGTGCATGTTCTGATTATGTTCCAAGGCTGCTTTATTTCCCATGCTCTTTATTGCTCAATGAGCGTCACTTCCCAAAAGTCTCAACTGTCATTCCAAAACAATGTCACAATAGTCACACTTCCTAGCTAAAACACACACACACACACACACACACACACACACACACACACCCTACAATTCTGTTGACGGTGTACATTTCCTGAACAATACCAAAACTCAGATGTCTATATTGCATGTTGATCAATCTTTGCAGGTACAGAAATTTCCGGAATCCCACCTAAACTTGTTGCTTACTAGTTTGAATGTGAGTCACTTTATCCTAGTGTCATGGTTTAATTGGAAGTAATGTTTGGATTTACTTCTCCCAGACTGTTTACAGCCTTACTCTTTGCAAGAATATGTCTCACTGTCCGCTTCCAAGTTTGAGGCATCCCATCTATCTGCTTCCAAAAGTCAACCTTGAGCCAGTTCCAATTGCAGGGGCCTAAATGGTTTTACTTTGTGTCCCTCCAACCATAAATGCAGAGAGTACTTTCAGATGAAATATTGAATCAAGCCTGTCTACACTTTCAGATGACTGAAGAAGATCCCATGGTAATATTTGAAATATTGGAAGAAAGTTACCCAATATTTGTCCCCGAACTAATCATATCAATGTCATTGTCACATAACTGTCTGTGGGACTATTGGCTGCTGCATGTACAATATTCCTCCAAGAGGACCACAATCTTGCCATGGTTTGGAAGCTTGTGTGCCTCAGTGACCAGCAGAGCTACAGCATGTTGGCTGGAGAAAGGGCTTTATGCTTTGGCTCTTGGTAGGGTCACCAGGTCAAAGAGACCAGACTGAGAATGGTCCATTGGTCCTCCAGGTTCAGGGGTTCGGCTCAGGGTTAACAACCCTGACTGGTCAAAAAAATTGTTATGGAAACAGCAATGAGGAATTCTTCTACATCTGAGTGTGATGGTATTCCTGAGCCTCCACCTGGGACTTGTATGACTGACAGTAGTGAAAACCGAGCTACTGACACAATGAAGGAAGCCCTGAACACCTCCAGAGATGGAGGATCTTCATTGCTGCCCTAAACGCCAGCGTCATAATGGCCAGTAGAGATACACAATATTATATTTCATAAGTATTTAACTGGTATACGCTAAATTTTTGAAAAGATAATGCTTTTCTATTGTGGAATATAGTAAAATACATGAAAGTAAATCAACTTTGTGTTTTGCAAACCTCCTAATTCTTACTTCAATTACTGCTTCATCACACGACAATGAGTTTAGTATTAGATCAAGTAATAAAGAGCTTCATGGTCTGAGGTGAATCATTTCGATTATTCAAGGTCCTAAGTATTAATCTGAGAGCAAGGTTTTAAGCCTAACTTGTACTCTTTTGTGTGGTACACTTCCAGCCAGAATCAACATATGGAAATTCCCTATCACCATTCTAACAGTGTGTTCATAGAAGCTATGGCTGATTTGTGGCTCTTTCAATATTTTATTTAGCTGCTTGCCTCACTGTTGGATAAACTACGTGCCCAGGCACAGGCCCAGACGATGATCCCCAAGGTCCATGTTGTTCAATTAACTGCCAGCCACATGTGGCTAATTGTAATTTTGATTTGTAAATAAAACGAGTAGGAGACTGTTGTGGGTTACTGAACAGTGGCAAATATTGGCTAATTAAAAGTATGTGAAGTACAATTATTTGTACAGTGAGTACCTACTATTAAAATGGTACTGTCACAGTCACACCTGAATTTAGACAACTACTTTCATTGAACACACTACTCTCCTTAGACAAAAACAAATTCCTTTGGAACAGATGGAGACTGAAATAAAGCTGACTCTAGACAGATAGAGGAGAAATATAAAGTCCTGGTATGTTAGTGTAGGGTAAACTACTGGACTAGTAATCCAGAGGCCCATACTAAGGATCCAGAGAAAGTAAAATAAAAACCAAAGGTTCTGGAAATACTCAGTGTGTCAGGTAGCAACAGTGGAGAAGGAACAGAGTTAAGATCTCAGGTCAGAATCTTGCTTCTGAGATGTTAACTGAAGTGTTAGCTATGCTTCTTTCTCCACAGATACAGTCTGACCTGCTGAGTATTTCTAGTATCTGCACATTTTGGATTTATTTCAATGGGGAATTTAAAATTGCATACCTTTAATCCCTGAATGAAACAAATAAATCTGAAATTTAAAGCTATTATTAGCAGGGTCACATTCAAGCAACTGGTTTGTTTAAAAAACACATCCAGATCATTAATTTTCTTTGAGGAAGAAAATGAATTTGGCCTAACTGTTACTTCAGACACACTGCAATGTGTTTAACCCTTAAGTGCCCTTTGAAGAAATGGCCATAAGACCATTAGACAGGAGAAGAATTAATCCATTCAGCCCAACGAGTGTGCTCCACCATTCTATCATGGCTGATTTATTATCCCTTTCAACCCCATTCTCCTGCTATTTCATTGTACTCTTTGATACACTGACTAATCAAGAACCTACTAGACTCCGCTTTAAATATACTCAATGACCTGGCCATCACAGCCATCCATGGCAATGAATTCCACAGGTTCACCACCTCCTGGCTAAGGAAATTCCTCCTCATCTCTGTTCTATACATACAAACTTGTCTGTTCTAAGGCTGTGCCCTCTAGTCCTAGACTCACCCACTATAGTGAACATCCTCTCCATATTCACTCCATCGCGGTCTTAAAAAAGGCGGGAGGAGAGAGAGCAGCATGCCGCTCCTGCGCAGCCCTCCGGTTAAAATGATATCGTATCCGTTAAATAGGGGTCGTGGACAATTCTGATTTGATGGAGACAGACATGAAAGCACAGAGGAACATCTGCAGAAATTTCTGAAACGCCGGCTCACTGCTGTTGTTACTGCGCGATCGAGAATCTTCCGGAGGGAAGGCCTCAAAATTCTCAGCTTTGCCTGCTGTTGGCGACCGAGATTGAGGTCGAATCGTTCGGATAGAGATGGTGCTCAGTACTTGGCGTCGGACAGCTGATTGGAGGCTCAAAGTTTTCGGACGACTCAGAGTCGGACTGTCGTTGGGCATGGCAGGGAGAGTTTTTCTTCCTTCTCCTGTCTGCGTGAGATGTGGGACATTTGAGAGACTTTGAACTTTTTACTGTGCTCATGGACTGTTCTTCATCAAGTTATGGTATTGTTGCACTGTTGTAACTATATGTTATAATTATGTGGTTTTGTTAGTTCTTTCAGTCTTGGTCTGTCCTGTGTTTTGTGATATCACACCGGAGGAAATATTGTATCATTTCTTAATGCATGCATTACTAAATGACAATAAAAGAGGACTGCGTGTCTTCATAATCTAAAAATATTCAATAGGTTTCAATGAGATCCCCCCTCATTCTTCTAAACTCCAAAAAGAACAGGCCCAGAGCCATCAAACGCTCCTCATATGTTAACCTTTTCATTCCCAGAATAATTCTCGTGAACCTCCTCTGGACCCTCCTAATGCCAGCACAATTTTTCTTAGATAATGGACCCAAAACTGCTCACAATACTCCAAGTATGGTCCGACCAGTGCCTTATAAAGTTTCAGCATCATATCTTTGCCTTTATATTCTAGTTCTCCAGACATGAATGCTAACATTGCATTTGCCTTCCTTACTACCAACCTGACCTGCAATTTAACATTTAGGGAATCCTGCACAAGGACTCCCAAGTCCTTCTGCACCTCTAATTTTTGAATAGTCCACACCTCTATTCCTTCTACCAAAGTGCATGACATCACACTTTCCTACACTATATTCTACCTACCATTTTCTTTGCTCCCAATCAGTCCAAGACTTCCTATAGATGCCCTGCTTCCTCAACACTACCTGCCCCTCCACCTATCTTTATACCATCTTCAAACTTGGCCACAAAGCCAAAACATTTCATTATCCAAATCATTTACATATAATGTGAAAAGAAAAGATCCCATTATTGACTTCTTCAGAGCATCACTTGTCACCAGCTACCAACCAGAATAGGTCCCCTTTGTTCCAGCACATTGCCTCCTGCAACTCAGCCAACCTTCCTGATCTTATCTGTAATACAATGCGCTCTTACCCTGTTAAGCAGTCTCATATGCAACACCTTGTCAAAGGCCTCCTGAAAATCCAAGTAAACAGCATCCACTGACTCTCCTTTGTCTATCCTGCCTGTTATTTCCTCAATGAATTACAAAAGATTTGTTAGGCAAGATTTCCCCTCAAGGAAACCATGCTGACTTGGCTCACTTTATCATATGCCTCCAAATCTGCTGAAACCGCATCCTTATAATGCACTCCAACATCTTCCCAGGCACTGAAGTCAGGTTGGCTAACTCACCTATAACTTCCTTTCTTCTGCCTCCCTCCTTCCTAAAGAGTGGAGTGCCATTTGCAATCTTCCTGTCCTCTGAACCATTCCAGAATCTGGTGATTTTTGAAAGATCATTACTAACGTCTCCACAATCTGTTCAGCAACCTCTTTCAGAAACCCATGGTGCAGTCCATCTGGACCAGATGAGCTATCTACCTTCAGACCTTTTCAGTTTCCCAAGCACCTTCTCCCTATTAAAGACAATTTCACTCAATTCTGCCCCCTGGTACTTTTGAATTTCTGGCATATTGCCTGTATCTTCCACAGTGAAATACACAAAATACTTATTAAGTTCATTCATTATTTCTTTGCCCCATTTTCTACCTCTCCAGCATCATTTTCCAGCAGTCCAATATCCACTCTCATCTATCTTTTACTCTTTATATATCTAAAAAATCTTTTGGTATCCTCTTTGATATTGTTGGCTAGCTTACCTTCATAGTTGCCAGGTGTGGCATAGCAAGAGACTCAACTGCAGGTTGATTATGAAAGTCAATAATTGATGGCTGTACCACCCATGTCCACATTCTTCTGATTAAAAAAAAGGATAAATAGAGTACATCGTTCAGTACAAAGAGGTTAACTGATTTAATTGGGCACATGATAGGCTAACCATGCATATGGACTAAAGAAGGTAATTAAATGAGCCAAAAGAGTCGCTGAAAGAATAAAGCATGCATGGACTGCAGAGGAGGTTAAAAAGCTGGCTGCCTTCATGCTAAGATTTTAGGTGGACCTGAGTCCTTGGTCCAATGACCTTTTCTCATTCCGTGCCTTTCATTTTTCACGAAAGGATACATTTTTAAGATTAAACTGTGGGTTTTGATCTTTTATTGATTCCTTATTCATGTTGGAAGCCTCAAAAGGCACAAGATCACAAAGTACGTTGTTTTCTGCTCAGTTGTATTTTTCTAATCCCACCCCAGTTTGCAGCCTGACACCACAAATATCGAGGAATTGGTTCATCTGGTGTAAAGTCTCCAATGATAACTGTAGTGCTTAAAAAAATCATAATTTATTTTAACTGAAGGTCAATTTAATTATTTGGAGTGTTACATAGAACCTGCGACAGAAAAGCAGGGCATTCTGCCCTACAATGACATGTCAATGCGATAATTATGCTGAACATGAGTAAGTAAATAAACATCACAACTTCTATCAACATATAATTTTATTTTTACTATCTCCCTTACTTAAATTCTTTTTCATTGCATATATGTGATCTGCCTCAACCACTAAATGAGGTAGCTGGTTCCCCAATTTAACCACTCTGCAGATAAAAATTTTCTTCTGAACCTACAGTATATTGAATTTGTTAGTAATTATCTAATGTCTATAGCTCCCAGTACTGTAATTCCCTGATAATGAAATAACAAAGGGAAAAAAAAGAAAAAAAAACACAGTAAACACTCGGTTATTCAGCAGTTCTGGTAATATCTGCATAGGGGAGAGGGCGAGAGGGGAGAGGGAACTTTTTAGACAAGTTCCAGCAAACAAGTTTCATTTGTAAGTTCGGGAACAATCTGTGTGCAGTTTGCATATGCTTCCTGTGATTGTGTGAATTCCCTCTGGATATTTCAGTTTCCTCCAACTTCCCAAAGACGTGCAGGATGGCAGGTTAGTGGGCCTTTTGTGGAATCTGGGGGGATGTTGATGGGAATAGAGGGAGAATAAAAGGTGGTATTAGTGTAGGTTTAGTGCAAATGGGTACATAATGTTCATGTACAATCTGTGCTGTATGATTTAATTACGAATGATTTTTCATCAGAACATGAACAATTATTATTTATATCATCTTTAAAGTGGTAAAACATCCCAAGATATATCAAAGTAGTTTTTTTTAAGATTATGAGGACACACAGTCCTCTTTTATTGTCATTTAGTAATGCATGCATTAAGAAATGATACAATATTCCTCTGGTGCGATATCACAGAAACACAGGACAGACCAAGACTGAAAAACTGACAAAAACCACATAATTATAACATATAGTTACAGCAGTGCAAACAATACCATAACTTGATGACGAACAGGCCATGGGCACGGTAAGAAAAGTTCAAAGTCTCTCGAAAGTCCCACATCTCACGCAGACGGGACAAGGGAGAAAACGCTCCCTGCCATGCCGACCACAGTCCGACTCTGAGTCATCCGAAAACTTCGAGCCTCCGACCAGCGACCGAGCACCAAGCACCATCTCTGCTGAGTGCTTCGACCCCAGCCCCGGCCGCCAGCAGCAGGCAAAGCCGAGGATTTGGGGCCTTCCCTCCAGAGATTCTCAATCGCACAGTAGCAGCGGCAGCGAACCGGGCATTTCAGAAGTTTCTCCAGATGTCCCTCTGTGTTTCTCATGTCCGTCTCCATCAAATCAGAATTGTGCACGGCCCCCTACTTAACAAATACGATATCATTTCACTGGAGAGGCTGCGCGTGCTGCGTCGCGCCGCCATCTTCTCCTCCCGCCTTTTGTTTAATCAAACAAAAATTGACGCAGAACATAATGGATTACAAAAACAAGTGGAGATTTTAGGAAGAACCGTAAAGGAGCAAGGGGAGATAAAGAGAAGGAATTCCAGAGCATACTGTCTTGGTAATTAAAGCAATGACCACCAAAGTGGACTGATCAAAATTGAAAAAGCTCAAGAGACTAGAATGCAGATACGTTGAAGAGCTGCAGAACAGAAAAGTTTAAGGAGTCTAGTTAGCCTGACATCATGGATGAGAACTTTAAAACCGATGCATTGCATCAACAGGTATCAAGTCAGGCCTCAGGTGAAAGCATCTCCATGTCTACCCTAAAACGCCTTTCATAATATGACAGGCCCCAATCACAGCTCTCTTTTCCAGCTAATGCAGCCTGTGCTTATTTACATCTGGAAGCTCTCTCTGCACTGAGTGTCTGGTTCTTTACAAAAATTACCAGAATTATGGAAACTTTCAAGTAAATTTCGATTTCTTTTACAATTTCTCATTTCCCTTCAGCTCTTCTCACATTCTGAAAGGCTACCAAGGCTATGCTGAGAAAATGCTAGCTGGTGGTCTGCCTTTTTAAAAAATAGGATGCCAACACAGGGGAAAGACATAAGGAGAGCTCCTGTTCACAGCTCCCAAGTCTTTAAAACAGAGCTTCGTTAGAGGTCAGAAGGAATGAGAGACTTAATGAATGCTTGATACCAGGATATATCATGGAGCCTTCAAATAACTGATATTAACTGTACTGATATTAGATCATAAGACATAGGAGCAGAATTAGGCCATTCAGCCCATCGAGTCTGCTCCACCATTCCATCATGACTGATCCCAGATCCCCATATACCTGCCTTCTCGCCATATCCTTTGATGGCCTGACCGATCAGGAAACTTCCACCTTAAATATACACATGGACTTGGCCTCCACCGCAGTCTGTGGCAGAGCATTCCACAGATTCACTACTCTCTGGCCTAAAAAACTTCTCCTTACCTCCACTCTAAAAGGTCGCCACTCAATCTAGTTCTGGATACCCCAAACACAGGAAACATCTTCTCCACATCCACCCGATCTAGTCCTTTTAACATTCGGTAAGTTTCAATGAGATGCCCCCTCACCACATTCTTCTAAATTCCAGTGAGTACCATAGCTACCAAACCTTCCTCATATGTTAACCCTTTCATTACCAGAATCATCCTCGTGAACCTCCTCTGGACTCTCTCCAATGACAACACATTCTTTCTGAGATAGGGGGCCCAAAACTGTTGACAATACTCCAAGTGCAGCCTGACTAGTGTCTTATAAAGGCTTAGCATTATCTCATTGCTTTTATACTCAATTCCCCTTGAAATAAATGGTAACCTTGCATTTGTCTTCTTTACCACAGACTCAACCTTCTGGGAGTCTTGCACAAGGACTCCTAAGTCCCTCTGCACCCCTGAAGTTTGAACCTTCTCCCCACTTAGATAATAGTCCGCACTATTATTCCTTTTACTGAAATACATTGTCACACATTTCCCAACACAGTACTCCATCTGCCAGTTTTTTGCCCATTCTTCCAAATTGTCCAAGTCCTGCGCAATCACATTGCTTCCTCAGCACTATCTACCCCTCCACCTATCTTCATAGCATCCGCAAATGTTGCCACAAAGCCATCAATTCCATTATCTAAATCATTGACAAACAATGTGAAAAGTAGCAGTCCCAATATTGACCCCTGAGGAACACCACTAGTCACAGGCAGCCAACCAGAAAAGGCCCCCTTTATTCCCACTTGCTGTCTCCTGCCAGTCAGCCATTCCTCTATCCATGCCAGTATCTTTCTTGTAACGACATAGGATTTTATCTTGTTATGCAACCTCGTGTGTGGCACCTTATCAAACACCTTCTGAAAATCCAAGTAAATGACATCCACTGTCTCTCCTTTGTCCACCCTGCTTGTTACTTCCTCGAAGAACACCTAAAGATATGTCGGGCAAGATCTCCCTTTACAGAAACCATGCTGACTTTGACTTACTTTATCTTTAGTCTCCAAGTACCTCGAAATCTCATCCTTAATAATAGAGTCCAACACTTTCCCAACCACTGAGGTTAGACTAACTGGCCTATAATTTCCTATCTTTTGCCTACTTCCCTTCTTAAAGAGTAGAGTGACATTTGCAATCTTCCAGTCCCCCAGGATCATGATCAATCCATTCGGTATCTCTCCATCAATCTCTCTCAGGACTCTGGGATGTAGTCCATCTGATCCAGGTGACTTATCCATCTTAAGACCTTTGAATTTGCCTAGCACTTTTCCTTTGTAATAGCAATGGTGCTCACTCCTGCTACCTGACACTCACAGACCACTGTCACACTGCTAGTGTCTTCCACAGTGAAGACTGATGCAAAGTACTCATTAAGTTCATCTGCCATTTCTTTGTCCCCCATTACCACCTCAACAACATCATTTTCCAGTGGTCCAATATCAACTCCCATGTCCCTTTTACTCTTTACATAACTGAAAAAGTTTTTGGTATCCTGCTTTATATTATTGGCTAGTCTGCCCTCATATTTCATCTCTTCCCTTCTTATAGCTTTTTAAGATGCCTATTGTTGGATTTTAAAAGCTTCCCAATCATCCAACTTCTTACTCACTTTTGCTACCTTATATGTCATTTCCTTGGCTTTTATGCGGTTCTTAACTTCCCTTGTCAGCCACGGTTCCCTACCCCTGCCATTTGAGAACTTCTTCCTCTGTGGGACATATCTATCCTGCGCCTTGTGAACTATTTCCAGAAATTTCAGCCATCTCTCCAATCCACCTGGGCGAGCTCCTGTCTCGTAATTCCCTTTATTCCACTGCGATGCTGATACATGTGAGTTATGCTTCTCCCTCTCAAATTGCCGTATGATATTGACAGACAGTTACCAAGTGCTCAGGAACATAAGATTGAAAGCACTAGCTCATCTCCTCAACTATAAACATAACTTCAGCTTATTTTGAGCCTAATCACAGGATAATTTACAATGACCAATTAATCATTGTATTTCTAGCATTTGGTATTTCCAGCATTCTCTGCCTTTGTTTCAAGAGTTTGCAGGATCAGAATCAGAATTAGGCTTATTATTGCTGATATACATTGTGAAATTTGTTGTTTTGCAGAAGTGCAATGCAAGACATAAAAACGAAGCAAATAAAATAGGATGTCTGAAATACTCAACAGGCCGAGTAGCAGCTATGGAATCTGTGCTAACAATTTTACTTTTTTATTTATAGGTGCTTTTCTGTTCACTCTCAGTTGAGGATTCCATTATTTTCCATCCAAAATAATGGTTGACCGGCCTATAATTCCCTACTCATGTCCCATCTCCATTCCTAAGCATAATTATTAGGTTGGCTGTACAGCAGTTTTCTGACAATGTTAAACGTTAATAAATTGTTAAATTTAATAGCACCTCTTTTTCTATTAAAATGCTACCTATCTCATTATTCACGTCATGTCTATCGATCTGGTAAGTACCAAAGCAAAATAATGATTTTGTATTTCTGCCATCTCCCTCTTATGGGAGATTATCTGATAACTATCTGATCATTTTATCTTCCAGAGTTCTATTCTCAGTCCTTAAAAATCAACTCTTCTCCAATCTATTAATCTGGTTTGCAACATACCTATTTGTTTCTTCATTATTGCCTTAAAATATATACTATGGTTCCTATTGTCTAGATGTTCCATTATTTGTTATGAGAATCTAACAGTACGTTCTCCTCTGCTGAGCTTTTTACCTACAGGTAAACATTACTGGAATGACATTCTCTTTCCTTCTTTACTAATCCCAATTAATTGGGATTAATTGGGACACATTCTGATTAATTGGGACACATCAAGACTAGTAGATATTGGCCCAATTAAGTGGCTGCCCCAATTAGCTGAAGTTTCATAAAAATAGTTTAAAAGGTATATTAAAAAAAACAAACTACCATTTAACTGAGTAACAAATTATGTATTTAAATTAAATATAGAACATATTAGAACATTATCAATATTACCATAGTACTACAAAGCTGTGTATTTGTTCCTAATTGTTATAGAAGGGGGATCTTGTCCAGAGTCACTGCCACGTTCTTTTGATTGACTGTAAATGAACAAAGTAAACATAGATACCTAGTGAAGGTACGAGGAAATCTGCAGATGCCGGAATTTCAAGCAACACACATAAAAATTGGTGGTGAACGCAGCAGGCCAGGCAGCATCTATAGGAAGAGGTACATTCGATGTTTTGGGCTGAGACCCTTCGTCAGGACACTTAGTCCATTATCTACCTAGTGCAGATAATGGACTGCCTTCAAAACAATGTTTTCAATGATTGTGTCCTCCAAATTTTCATTTTTATTGTAACATTCAAGTTGATTGCCGATATTTTCAAATTCTTTGTAGTTCCTAATTCGTTGAAGCAGTGAAATCGTTTCATTTTCAATTTCTCACATCTCCAGGCCTGAATGCTTGAAACCGCAGTGAGCAAAACCATTCTGAATTGTCTTACTCGCCAACAATCAGCGACAAAAATCACTGCATTTGAAACACGAACACTCACTGGTAACGCTGTTTAAAAAGGTCTAGCTCTAACCACAGTGCACACGATAGCCACACGATGTGCATGCAGTTGACACTAGCTCAAAACTGTTCGCCAACAGTCTCCTGTCCCAATTAAGCGGCAAAGTGTCCCAAATAAATGAAGGGAATCCCAGCTATATTCTCGATTTTTTTTGCTCCTTAAGACCTAACCAAATAAGCAGCTGCCCTGACCAGCCAAAGGCTCAGTTAACCACAATCCACTGTGGATCTGAAATACCCCCAAATAATATTATCTTAATGCATTTTCTTGATTTATCTGCAAGTTTCTTCTTGTTGCTCACTTCTACAATTAGATGGTCTGTTGATAACTTCTTTCAATATACTTGATTCTCCATTGTTTTATCCTATCCATATGGATTCCTTACAGTTGTGCTATTTTCCCCTCTGCTCCCATTATCTTATCTCTGTCAAGTATTGTGACTCCCACCATTTTGTTCGCTTCATCTTTTCGAAATACGTTGTGCCCTGCTACACTTAAGTTCCAGTCCTTGCTTTTCTATAGATATGTCACAGTGATATCTCAATGTCTCTCCAATACAAGATCACTTTTAATTCCCCGTTTTACAGTGGAGATTGTCATTGGAAACCCGATTCACCCCAGCCACAATCTGTTCCAGCTGCCACCATCCGGGAAACGGTACCGCAGCATTAAAAAGCCAGGACCGACAGGCTCCGGGACAGCTTCTTCCACCAGGCCATCAGACTGATTAATTCATGCTGATACAATTGTATTTCTATGTTATATTGACCATCCTGTTGTACATACTATTTACTATAAATTGCACTTCGCACATTTAGACGGAGACATAATGTAAAGATTTTTACTCCTCATGTATATAAAGGATGTAAGTAATAAAGTCAATTCAATTGCTGTACAGAATTAAACTCACAGGACTATTGTATATTCCCCCCCCACCCCCCCATTTTTGAGTTTATCAAATTTTTCGGCTCCCTGTTCCATAATTTGCCCCTTTGACATCAACATTCCCTCTCCTTTATTCTTTCCAAAATTCCCTCTGCCCTCTTTATTTACATTTGGGGTGTTAAGGCTGCCCAAGTTGTAGCTGGGGTCTGAAGGGAGGGTAACTTGAGGGCAGAGCACAGGGTGAATGGCGGGATTCTTAGCAGTGTGGAGAAACAGAGAGAGATCTTGGGGTCCACGTCCACAGATCCCTCCAAGTTGCCAGGCAATTTGATAGTAAACGAGAGAAGATCTGCAGATGCTGGAAATTTGATTGGGTGGTTAAGACAATGTACGGTCTGTCGGCCTTTATCAGTCGGAGGATTGAGTTTGAGACCACAAGGTAATGTTGCAGCTCTGTAAAACCCTGGTTAGACCACACTTGGAGCATTGTGTTCAGTTTCCGATTATAAAAAGGACGTGAAAGCTTTAGAGAGGGTGCAGTGGAGATGTATCAGGATGCTGCCAGGGTTAGAGAACCCTTATAAGGAAAGGTTGAGCAAGCTAGGGATTTTTAGTTTGGAGCAAAGGAGGATGAGAAACAACACGGTGGAGGAGTGTAAGATGTTAAGGGGCATAGACAGAGTGACAGCCAGCACCTTTTTACCAGGGTGGCAATGGCAAATATGAGAGGGTGTAATTTTAAGTTCATTGCAAGGGAGTATTGTGGGGGGGGATGTCAGAGAGAGTTTAATTTTGCATTAATTTTACAAGGGAAGCATTGTGGGGGGGGGGATGTCAAAGGGAGTTTAATTGAACAAAGAGAGTGGTGCGTGCATGGAATGCCCTGCTGGGGGTGGTGGCAGAGGCAGATACGTACACCGAAGACATTTAAGGAAGGCAGGGTTGAAAGAAAAATGGGGGCGGGGCAGGTTATGTGGGAGGGAAGAGTAGGTTAAAAGTTTGCCACAATATTGTGGGCCAGAAGTTCTGTACTGTGCTGTACTGTTCTACGTTCTAAAATTAAAATGTGACTCTGGAATTGATAAATAAAACTAGGCTCAGTAACAGGAGCCATTAATACAGACAAGGGCATATCTACGGAAAACAGCGCCTACGGCAAGCACTGAAATTGCGCCCCTGTCCAAACATCTGACACCTATCTTTTAGATAACTTTACCAGAATATCAGCTCAAAAATACAATTCAAGCTCATTAATCCTTTAATTATCAAATTATGGTACTACATGAAAATTTTAACTGCACCTCCCTTGCTTTCACTGATGCCAATTGGTCTATAATGTGATCAAAGTCAGTTTTTTCAGTTTCTTCTCTTTCTGCACTCAGCAGAGCAAAATCACAGAGTTTGCCTTGACCCATGGAGGCTCTCAAATACAAAAGTATTAGTTTTAACTTGCTGAATGATCTCTCACACCTGGCGATGGAAACTGCGACAGTTAGCATTATCTGAATAGCAATGCAAAGATTGGGGAAGACGCTCTCATCTTCATACTGAACAATAAATTCAAGAAGCTCTTCAGGTCTTGATATTTTCATGTTGAACCGCCTTGACAGCAACATTCTGCAATCCAAAATTTCTTAATATAGCTGCTGTCCATCAACATCAGAGCTGTACAATTCGCCCAAATTTTCACTCTTCTTCTTTAGGTCGTTACTGTCGGCACCGTACACAGTCCCTCGACATTGAGAAGGAACTCAAACTTGGTGTCAATGTCGTGCAAACGAGCGAACCTTTCATCCATTTCTCCGTGAAGACGGTCGAGTGTCCCCTTCATAACTCTTTCCATTTCCTCCTAAGCTGTTAACCCAACGTCTCTCGAGTTCTCATCAGCCATTTGTTTCTTTTGTCTCTGACGTCTTTCAACTTCAACATTCCATTGTTGACAGAGACCGACTCCTCCTTTGAGTGACTCACTGACCAACACTTCTCTTTCATCATAAAAATGATCTCGGAGAGCTTTCAAATCCAGGGCAGCATTGTGGAAGTTCATGTAGGATCCTGCAGCCCCTTTTGAATATGGTCAATGCGAATGAGTACTTTGTTCCAAAATCCTAGCAAAATCAGAAAATTGTAACTCAAAATGCAGTTGTACAGCTGCCTTGTGTCACTTCTTGTTTCACTGGTCTCGTTTTCATTGTCTATCACGTTCTGGAGGACTTGAAGTATCTCCTCAAGGTACTTGCTGACGGGCTTCACTGCTTCTGTCCTTGCACTCCACCTGGTTTCGGACTCCGACTTAACCACCACAGGCACGGTATTTTTGAGTTTTTCAGTGTGCTTTGTTGAACGAGAGGAAAACATGTAGAGAGCTTCAATGGTTTCAAAACACGTGACCATCATTGTATCCTGATTGGCTGCATGTACACCCACCAAGCTGAGTGAATGATTGTCGCAATTCACAAACACTGCCAGATTGTTTTTCTCACTTACTCTTTGATGAACACCACTTCTGTGTCCAGCCATCACAGCAGCGTTGTCATAGCACTGTGACTGACAATCTTGTAGCTCCATTTCGTTCTTCTCTAGCTGTTTCAAGATGTCTTCAACCAAGCTCTCAGCATCATTCTGGCTTATCTGGATAAAACCAAGGAAGGACTCTCTAACATGGACTATTTTCCTCTCAAAATCAACTTCCACATACCTCACTACTTCTGACATCTGCTCATGGTGCGCCTGATCAGGAGTTGAGTTGAACATGAAACTATAGTACTTGGCTTTACGAATGCTTCTCAGTAAACTCTGGCGAAGAGTGGATGCCATCATGTGGATGAATTCGTTCTGGACACCCAGTGAAAGATAAGACGTGGATCCAGGATGACTTTGCAAATGAGTGAGGTGTTCTTTTATGACAGGGTCAAAGATGGCCAGTAGTTTCAGTATGCCAAGGAAATTTCCCACATTGGAGTCATCGTCTAGCTGAAGTGACTCCCTGTGTCCTCCCAAGGCCAGATTCTGAGTCGCAAGGAATTTTATGCAGTGAACGATTCTCACCAAGATATCATGCCACTTCTGCTTTTCCTTCTCAATCTGTGACTGAAATACCACATCAATAACTCCTCTGTTTCCAGCTAAATTCCTTTCCATTTCTGTCCACTGTATGAAGCATTCCTGATGATTCTTGGCATTTTCATGAACACTAATCCTTTCAGGTGCTTTCCACTGGTTGAATCCACTTTCCTGCTCCAATGAGGATTGATGGTCTGACCGGGAATACAGAAGACAACAGATACAAAATGCAGACTTTTTAGAAGGAGAATAGATCAGCCATGAGCGAATCACTTCCTCACCACGACCATCTCCCAATTTCCTCTTGAATCAAGTTTTGTTCATTGAGTGGTTATTTGTTGGTAGGAAAGGCCCCTCACCGTTCTGGAAATACTTCGAACCCGACTTTACTATTTCTGTTCTCAACGCGCCAGGCAGAATTGCTTTTCCAGTATCCTTGTCGAACTTCAGAAGTTCAGTTCAATCACTTCTGGTATGACAGTTCGAGGCTCTTTGACACCATCTGGTTCACGAGGTTCAGCGTCATCAGGTTTAATCTTGTCAGGTAAAATCTCGTCAATAAACTCAACATCACCACCACCACCATCGTCTTCCCCTCCCGTCACGTCCACGTCCTCTGAGGCAGCCTCACTTTTAATCTCGTCATACTCAGATTTATCTGACTTGACTTCCTCCTTGGCCTGTGATGCATTTGTACTTGATCCACCTTCGGATTCTAACAAATTTGTAGCAGGTGCAGGCGACTCCATGGAATGTGTCGAACTACTTATTTCAGGCTTTTCAAAGAAGGGCAAGAAGAACTTGCTCGACTTCTCAGCTTCCTCTGTCTCTAACTTCTGTCTCTTCTGTCCTTCAGCTCCACTTTCCTTCTTCTTCATGAAGAAATGTTTCATGGTCTTCTTACACAATGCTCTGAAATAAGGCCATCCTAGTGCTTCTCACCCATGATAATCAAAGACAGATCATACATCTGAAAAAAATTCTTTTTTCACTATCCGAGGATGGCTTGTCTGACTTTAATAGAAACTGCTCAGTGGTGCCCAGGGCACGTGCCACACCTGCCATACCTTAGATATGCCACTGGGTGCAGAGTGTTGTGATAAACCCCATTTGATTCATCACTGACCAGTAGCGTAGGTTCTATTGTTCACAAAGTACAGCAGGTAGGACTTCCACCACAGAATTACTCCAAGAAAAAGGCACTGTATACCATGTCTTGCTCCCTTTGATCCAATGAAAGCCTTTGGCTCAGTCAACACTTAGGACAATGAGGAATCCTGCTATTTTCATTCCTGCAATAGATGCCGAAGGCCAGACTCTATTGTTGCAAAAGATAATGAAGAGGACAGAGAAAATGCTTCAAGTACAGTCGTTCCTCAAAGCCTCCTTGCAGAAATGTAACGTCCTCAATAACTCGGAAAACCTCTGGCCCCTTACCATTCAAAACAGAGAAGCAGCATCCAGGATAGCGTCATTAGGAGTACATAGAAGGCAAGCAAGATCAGTGGGAGGGACACCTTCTCTCCCAAATTACCAATCTACTCGCACTGACAGGCACCCTCTGCCCTCCACATAGAATCTGTAGATCCCAAAACATTGTCCATCTTCTCAGAACCAAAACAGAGGCTGTCGAAGAAGAGAAGAACCACTTTTCAAACAAACTTTCATAAAACCCATCTGCATCAATGAGGTCGGGAAGGGAAGGAATTCTGTCATCCTTATTTACTTGGTCTAAGATCTACCGATATAGGTCATTCTTACCTGCCTCTTCAGTTCAGGAGGAAGTAGAAATGAACAATAAATTGCTGGTGCACGAAGGACAATGGGCTGCTACGCACGGACAGTTCAGAGTTTCGAAGGAGTAAAGGATTGCCACACATGAGAAGCTTGTGAACAGAGAGACTTTGCATGTCAACAGTTAGTCTATTGCATGAGGAAACAGAACACAATGTGTGTGCTCGTCATCTCCTACGGGAACAGGGAAATAGGATAGTGGTGGTGGGGGGTGGTCCATCATCAAGAACCCCCATCATCTAGGCCATGCTCTCTTCTCGCTGCGATTGTCTAATACCAGAGGGCATGCATTGAGGCTGTAGGTTCAAGGGAGATGTAAGTTTTTTACTCAGAGAGTCATAGATGCCTGGTATGGTGGTAGAGGCAAATCCATTAGAAGCTCTTAAGAGACTTTTGGATAAGCACATGGATGTAAGGAAGACAGAGGGATATGGATGGACAGTGTGTAAGTAGGAGGGATTAGCGTTTGGGTGTTTCTGATTTGAATTTGAGCTCGTTTGGCACAACATTGTGGGCCAAATGGCCTGTTCCTGTGCTGAACTGTTCTATGTTCTACGTTGCCATCAGGAGGAACGTGCAGGAGCCTCAGGACCCACATTACCAGCTTCAGTAACAGTTATGCCCTCTCAACCATTAGGGTCTTAAACGAGGGGATAACTTCACTCACCCCAACACTGAACTGTTCCACAACCTATGGACTCGCTTTCAAGGACTCTTCATCTCATGTTCTTGATATTTATTGCTTGCTTGTTTGTTTGCTTGTTTATGTATTTATTTATTTATTGTGATTGCACAGTTTGTTGCCTTTTGCACATGGGTTGTTTGTCTGTCTTGTTGTGTGCAGGATTTCACTGATTCTATGGTGTTTCTTAGGATCTACTGTGAATGCCCCCAAGAAAATGTACTTCAGGGTTGTATATGGTGACTTATATGCAATTTGATAATAAATTTACTTAGAACTTTGAAATAATAAGTTGCCTTTCCTCTGTGGAAACTAAGACATGCTCGTTCTTATCCTGCTCAGACTGAGGGAGCAAGACGTGGTATACAGTGCCTTTTTCTTGGAGTAATTCTGTGGTGTAAGTCCTACCTGCTGCACCTTGTGAACAGCAGAATGTGCACTACTGGTCAGTGATGAATGAGAATGATTATTGTACATTAATGGCTCCTGTCACTGAAGCACGGAGTCGGCCATTCCACCCTAATAATCTCCCAATTAACCACTTTGGTAGAGAACCTGGAAGAAACTCAAATGCGAAGAACATACAAACTCCTTACAGGCAGTGGCGGGAATTGAACCCGTACTAGAAAGCATTGTGCTAACCACTACGCTACTGCGCCGCCCAAAGTCTGAAGCCGACACTCCTTGTTTGTCAGCAGACTCAGCGTGGTAGAATGACCTGAACGCCAACAATCTGGATGGTGACTGAATAGTCACCCATCAGTTCTAAAGCTGCCCAGTCAAATCTCCCAAAATCAGCAAAATGCTTATTTAAGTAGCTTGGGGGCTCCTCGTTAGCTTTCGTGAAATCTCTGTCATAGTCTTCGAGTGGAGATTTGAGTCCCAGTTTACAGGCAGAATTGGGTGTTGCAAGTATTGCATGGTCACTTGGTACACATTTGATGCTAGAAATTTGCTGGATCTGCTAACATCGATCGTAATCACAAATGCCCGAACCAGTTTCGAGTTTGCTGCCATTTTACTTGGAAAACATTACACTTGGGGAAATTAAAATTGGATTGCAGTGTGCGAAAGAAACTACAAAACACAATTCGATTTCTAGTGAAGAATGTTAGCTGGAAATTCCTTCATGGAATCAAATTTCAGATACAGAATCTACTGGGCAGCAGCTTTTATTCGTCTTTTATTTTGCAATGATTAGCACTGAAAGCTGAAGAAGTGTTTTCTAGAATGATCAAGAGATTCTGTAGCTCTGATCTCATAATTTTACTTCATCAAGAAAGGTCTTGACAGTGTTAGCAGCCATTCAATAAGACAGCGTGAGAGTTATTGTTCTATAAAATTATGCAAGAAGTCAGGCAAATCTCTGCAGAATATCAAGCCCGAACTGTATTATATCAACAGATAGTTTGACGTTGCCTATTCAGTCCAAGGTGATGTGTGGTTAGCAGCATATCTAAGGATAAATTTTTATAATACGCAGTTTTAGGACAACTTTTACTAGTTTATTTTTTGATTTAGTTTCTTGTTCAAAGATCTTCAGGCCAGGCACCACTGGGTGTTGGCAGCCTTCTGACTTTCAGGTGTACACCCAGAAAGTCAAACATGGGAGGAAAAATGCAAAAGGAAATTAATTGGATGTGGGTAACTTTGCATCAACACAGATACTGTAAATAAGTAGCTGGGAGGTCAAGTAACTTATTGATATTGTAGTACAATGGCTTCTCTTTTAAAAGGAAGTGTTTAAAAGCTACTCCGCTACACGCAGGTGCCTGCCCTCACGCCCATTGTCAGTTTGCCAGTCCAAACTGCAGCAGACCCTGAGGGTCGTGGGTTTGAGAACCTCAGTGCTGCCTGAATCCTGCTCCAGCTGCTCTTCCTGGGCCTCCAGAATTTGTGGTTACCAAGCAACAGAGGCCTAGCAGGCCTTTGAACCATAACGGGGGAGGGGCACAAGGCAAGCACGGGCCCATTTTACATCCTCACCGAAATGAAAAGGGTACTGGTGGTGTGGGGGTGGGAGTTACAAGTTGAGAACAATGATATTTTAAACTACAGATTACCTGTGAAACAGGTAATTTAAAGAGACAGACATTCCTTTTGCACTTCTAAGTTTCTAGAATTCTGAATAAAAACAAGCGTTTCAATGGAATCACCTATATTGCTACTTTTGTTTCCCTTTACTAAAATCCCAAATATTTTCCTCAAAATAATGAGTCCTAATGACATCATTAAGCAAAGTGAGCGGAGTGGAGTTATTGATAGCAAAGTGGGGATGGGTGATAATATAAGGTTCAAACAAGGAACTTTCTTAATGCTGTTTCTTCTACTGATTTTTTCCATTTTCTTCATCCCAAAACACTCCATGCCAAAGTAGCTTCCCAAGAGTTGTTATTGAGAAAAAAAAGCACCATAGAAAAATCCAAGGGGACTGAGTATGGTTAGTCTGTTGAATAAGCAGGCAAAGGAACACAGACCTCTGGTAATATGTAAGTGCACCTCTTGGAGCTTAGGAGACGATGGTGCCTAATGGCGACTTCTTTGCTTGCATCTTCGGAAACAGCTCTATTTCTATCTTTGATATCTCTATTTTTCCCTTTCAGGGTTCTTTTGAAGTCCCTGACCTGGAGTTACAAGCTGACTTCAGTTCTTTGTAGGACTGAGACCTGTTCTCGGGGTATCACGACTGGCTGTTATTCGATATACCAAGGACTCGGCTAGAAGACTAGTGCGCCGTCAGGGTTCCGGGATTTCATGGCTCTGGAGGCGGGCGGACTCGAGGTCGGTGCCACCGCCTAGTGCGTGGTGGGAGTACATGGAAGATCTAAAGCAGCGAGCTGGCTGCTGGCAGTGTGCCCAGAGACCCGAGTTCTTTGGGCACAGAGCTCGGAAAAAGCAACGCAACAGACTTTTGACATTGTAAATCAGCGAATTGTTTGTATGTCTCTCCTCTCGCTGTGAAACAGAGACACCTCTTTTTCCCTTATTAGGGAGAGAGAGAGAGCCTGTGGTATGTCGAATTACCTGGTGAAGGAGTAGACTTTGGGGTCCTGCAAGTCTGTGTCTTTATTGATACTTTGCTGCACACTTGAGTGCTCAGTGGAGGGTGTAGATGCTCTTTTGCCGGCGGGGGAGGGGGTTGTCATTTTGCTGCTGCTTATGTGTGGGAGGGGGATCTGGGGCTTTGGGGTTCTAATGTTTATCTGTCATTCATTCTTTGGGGCACTCCTCTGTTTTTGTGGATGGTTGCGAAGAAAAAGTATTTCAGTATGTTTATTGTATACATTTCTCTGACATTAAATGTATCTTTGAAACCCACCCCCACCAACAGGACCATTGCATGGCAGACCACTACCCCAGCCATCCATGCCCACCTACAGTTACAGAAAGAAATGAAGACGTGGCTCACATAACCTCAGGATGTGCCAAACAGTTAAGTCCTTTCGAATTGCAGTAAGTATTTTAATTCAAAGCTACGAAAAACTCATCTCGTTCTATCACCGGCACAACCCACCACCATCAAGGACATCTTCGAGTCGGTGCCTCGAGGAGGAGGCATCCTCACTAAGGACCCTCACCATCCAGGACCTAACTCTTCCTGTTACCACCATCAGGGAGGAGGCATAAGAGCCTGACGACCCACCCTCAATGATCCCCACCCCCACACCTACAAATTTCTGAGCAGTCCACAAACACTGTGTCATTATTGCTCTTATTAATGATTTTATAATTTATAGTGATTTTGTGTCTTTGCACTGCAAAGTAACGAACATCATGCCATACAGACAGTGATAATCACCCCAATTCTGATTTCATTGTTGCTGAAGTTCTTGAACTTGCTGCAGACTTTCAAAACTTTGATCACCTTTTCACTGGAACATATGCTTGAATTCATCTAATCAGACTTCTGTTTCTACTACAGGAATGAAATGGGTCTTCTGAAAGTCACCAATGGCTTCCTACTGGAGTTTAATTACCAAATTCAAATCATCTTTGGATTAAGCTTCTCAATAGAACGATAGCTTTGCTAGAGTTGCACACTGTCTGTCTCCTGCTATCATCTCTCTGAGGATGAAACAGATCTCTCATAGCTTTGAATTATACTTGATCCCTAGACAAATTCTCACCAAATTTTCAAGGCACCATTGATGATACCTATTTCCACCTTCATAATATTGTGTGACCTTGTCTCAGCCCACCTCCTGCTGAAACCCAAATCCACTTTTCTTGTATCTAGACCTGATTACTCCAATGCTCCCCTGCTCAACTTGATTTCTCTCCTGCGTGATTCTGAGGTCACCTCAATTCGGCCCGACTCAGGTGATGTTCATCCATCAGCTTTGAACAAACTAAGCTACATTAGCCTTCCAAGAATCAATCCATTAATTTTTATGTTGTTTTTAAATAAATCTGCAATCTCTCCGTAGCTTACAGACCTTCAAGATATCTGTATAACTCCGGCTTTTTGAATAATTTGAACAATTTAATCAGTCCACTGACAGCTGTGCCTTCAGTTTCCAAGGCTGCAGTACCAGAGTTCCCTCCTCAAATCTCTCTGCTCTTTGTCTTATTTCCTCCTTATCCCTTTGACAATGCTTTTTTGTCATCTGCATTAATATTTCTTCATGTGGCTGGAGAGGTTTCACAAGGTGAAGTATCTTGAGAGGTTTCACCACATTAAAGACCCATATGTGACAAATGAGGCGCTGTTGACGTTGTCTCCTGGAGGCAACATGAATGGGAAGAAATGTGGATGCCAAGAAGATATTTTTGGGGCACACTTGAAATGTATGGGTGGTAAACATGGTTATTGTTGGGATTTTCTGACAACTTTATAGATAATTCAGGATAGAGAAGAAATAAAGTCTTTTTGCACCTACTGAGATGATAAAAAACATATACAAACATTTTGCCATTCTATTAATATAGAAGATAGCAGTCAGAATAATGTTAAATATATGTATATTTACAACACAGAAACAAATGGTTTAGCTCAACAAGTCTCTGTTCCACATGAGCTTCCTCACACCTGTCAGGCCCTTCCCAGTCTCCACCCAGCAAACAGGAGTCACCTGCCACTCGTTCCCAACTCATGACCTGCAGCCTATTTAAACCCAGCTCTCATCCACAATCCTTGCCACTCATACAAACCAGCCAGCCTCAACCAGTTGCTCCCAGCCTTCAGTTAACTTGTTGGGTTAGGTATCCATTCTCTCCTGCTTTGTGGCCCCTCGTTGGCTTGTTATTTTTTAAGTGATCACTTATTGCTAAGTCATCTCCGCTACTCTGCATCTGGGTCAAGCCTCCTCTACAAGACATTTAATTCTATCATCTGTTATCCTAGATATGCCTTAAACAACATGGTGTTCAACCAATGACAAGACAACAGTTTATCTGGAACTTGCTGTCAGTGGGAGCTCGCTATGAACAAATTAGCTGTGTTATTTATTTACATCACATTTTCTAATTGTTAGAAATACTTCATTAGTGGAAGATTAAAGGCACTACTGAACCAAAACAGATACTTACGACAATTCAATAGTTTCATGGTCACTCGTACTGCTTCCAGGATTTCAGCAGCCACCATGGGATCTGAAATCTCATTTTGTGGATTACCCAGCAGGCCAGGCAGCATCTACAGAAATGGATAAGCAGTCGACATTTCGGTCAGAGACCCTTCTTCAGAACTGGAACAGAAGCGGGAAGATGCCAGAATAAGAAGGTGGGGGGAGGGGAAGGAGGACTAGCCAGAAGGCGATAGGTGAAGCCAGGTGGGTAGGGAAGGTAGAGGGCTGGAAATTAAGGAATCTAGTAGGAGAGGGGAGTGGACCGTGGGCATAAGGCAAGAAGGGAGGGAACCAGGGGGAGGTGACAGACAGGTGAGGATAAGAGGTAAGAGGGCAGAGTGGGGCTAGAAGAATAGGGAAGGGGGAGGGAAAAAATTACCAGAAGGAGAAATCGATGTTCACAACATCAGGTTGGAGGGTAGCTAGACGGAATATGAGGTGTTGCTATTCCATCCTGAGCGTGGCCTCATCATGGCAAAAGAGGAGGTCACGGACCAACATGGCAGAATGGGAATGGATATAGGGATTAAAATGGTTGGCCACCATTTGGCAGATGGAGTGGAGATGTGCAACAAAGTGGTCCCCTAATTTAATTTGGGTCTCACCAATGTAGAGGAGGCCACATCAGGAGCGCTGGACAGAATAGATGACCCCAACAGATCTGCAGATAAAGTGTTGCTTCACCTTCAAGGGCTGGTTGAGGCCCTAAAGAAGGAGGTGAATGGACAGTTGTAGCACTTTGGTGCTCCATACCCACGAGGGGGGTTAGTGGGGAAGGTCGAATGGGCAAGGGAATCACAGAGTGGGCGATCCGTGCAGAAAGTGGAAAGTGGGGTGGGGGGGGGAGGTAATGATATGTTTGCTGGTAGAATTCCTTTGAAGATGGTGGATGTTGTGCAGAATGACATGTTAGATGCAGTGATCATGGGGTGGTAGGTGAGGACAAGAGGTATTCTATCCCTATTAAGGCAACAGGAAGATGGTGTGAGCATGAAAGTCCAGGAAATGGAGGAGATGTGGGTGAGAGCATCATCAATGGTGGAGCAAGGGAAACCCTGTTCTCTGAAGAAGGAGGAGGGTCTCTGAAGTCTTGGAAAGGAAAGCTTCATTCTGGGAACAGACGCGATAGAGATGAAGGAACTAAAAAAAGGGAATAGTATTCTTACAGGAGACAGGATAGGGAGAGGTATAATCAAGATAGCCATGGGAAATGGTAGGTTTATAAAAGATGTCAATAAACAGTTTGTCTCCAGAGCTGGAGACAGAGATTGAGAAATGGGAGAGAGGTGTCAGAAATGGACCAAATGAATTTAAGGGCAGGGTGGAAGGTGAAACCAAAGCTGATAAAATTGACAAGCTCAGAATGAAGCCGCACCAATGCGGTTGTCAATGTAGTGGAGGAAGCGTTGGGGAACATTACCAGGGAAGGTTTGGAACATGGACTGGTCTATGTCGCCAACGAAAAGTCTGGCATAGCCGGGGCCCATACAGAATCCCATGACTACCCCTTGAGGTCGGAGAAAGTGGGAAAAGCCAAAGGAGGAATTGTTGAGGGTGAGGTAGATGGAGAATGCTGGTGGTAGATGGAAACTGGTTGGGTCTTTTCTTGAGAAACAAGTGGAAAGCTTTAAGGCCTTCCTGATGGGGGTATAAGTGTAAAGGGACTGGACATCCATGGAGGGGAGGGGGTCAGGGCCAAGGAATTGAAGTTGTTGAGGAGATTAAGAGCTTGTGAAGTATCATGGATGTAGCTGGGAAGGGACTGAATGGGGGATAGAATGGCGTCTACCAGTCCATGAGTCTCCACATCCAGCACATCATTGTCCATAACTTCTGCCATCCTCTACAGGATCCTACTGCCAAACACATCTTTAGCCACCCCACCCCACTCTCCACTTTTGGCAGGGATCGCTCCCTCCATGATTCCCTTGTCCATTCTCCCCTCCCTACTAATCTCCCTCCTGGCACATACCCTTGCAAGTGACAGAAATGCTATACCCGCCCACTCATCTCCTCCCTTACCTCCCATCAGAGCCCCAAACAGTCCTTATAGGCGAGGCAACACTTCACCTGCAAATATGTTGGGATCGTCTATTGTATCTGGTGCTCCCAATGTGGCCTCCTCTAGACTGGTGAGACCTGAAGTAGACTAGGGGACCGCTTTGTCGAGCACCTCCACTCCATCTGACAAAAGCGTAATTTCCTGGAGGCCAACCATTTAAAATCCTATCCCCATTCCCATTCCGATGTGTTGGTCCATGGCCTCCTCTTTTGCCATGATGAGGCCACTGTCAGGTGGAGGAGCAACACCTTAGGTTGCCTCCAACCTGATGGCATGAACATCGATTTTTCCTTCTGCTTTTTCCCCCCTCTCCCTTCCCTCTTCTTCTATTTCCCACTCTGGCCTCTTACCTCTTCTCCTCACCTCCCTATCACCTCCCCCTGGTGCCCCTCCTCCTTCCCTTTCTCCCATGGTCCGCTCTCCTCTCCTATCAGATTCCTTCTTCTCCAGCACTTTACCTTTCCCACCCAACTGGCTTCACCTATCACCTTCTAGCTATCCTCCTTTCCCTCCCCCCACCTTTTTACTCTGGCATCTTTCCCCTTCCTTTCCAGTCCTGAGGAAGGTCTCAGTCTGAAATGTCGGCCGCTTATTCGTTTCTACCGATGTTGCCTGCTGAGTTCCTCCAGTATGTGGATTCCAGCAGCTGCAGAATCTCTTGTGATGTTGATGCGGATTCCTCATTCAGAATGCACTGAGACATCCTGAGCATATTAAAAAAAGGATGTAAATATCAGTTCTTCCCTTCAATCAACCAAATTCGCAGGTCGGGAAATCCTATCATTGTTTTGAAGAAACTGATGTTTACTTATTGAAATCCCATGAATTAAAAAGTAACAAACAACTAAACCTGATTTAGCTCAGGACAGTCTTACTTTGGTTCATTCACCTTGTCCCAAATGACTCTCCTGAATTGAATGTTGGCTGAGGGTCGTGCAGGAATGTACTTCCCAATTTATTCCCAATTTGGCCTAGAGATGCAGCTAGTCATTTCTAATGAAAAATGTTGAACTTTTGAGATAATTGAAATTGTTACTTCATCCTTACATCTAATATTTCTTTAGCACTGGGATAAATTGTTAGTTTCTTTAATCACCATGCCTATCCCAGATCAAAGGGTTGATGTTCGCTAAGCCCAAATGCTGTCTTGCACTTACCCTAATATTGCAATCTCCCTCTTCCTCGATCCTATATTTCTTATCGCTTTTAGTTGGAGTCCAAGAATTTTTGCTGTAATTAAAGAAAAGATTTATTATCTACATGTTTCCTCTTTCCTCATGTTGTAGGCATGGTGCTGAGACACATCCTAGGATATGCTGGGACACATCATCAATGATGTAAACTGGGGTCATCGGGTGTTTTGGGCCTTTTTGACTCTCTCACCCAGGCGACCCAGCCAGGGTTGAACAAGTCCCAGCTTGTGTCCCATCAGAATTAGTCCAATGATCACACCTCCTGATCCATAGCCAACTGGAGGCTCGCTCAGCAGCCTCTGTGACGGTCCTGATGGCTCTCCTCTTTGCAGCCCCCATAATGCCAAGGAGAGAGTAGGTTCTGCACAGTAAGCAGCCAGCAAAACCTCTACACCCCACCTCGAGAGACTCACATCGTGCCCTCCACCCCTGTCTCTGGTACTGCTCTATTGGCTCCTGGTGTTTGGCTTTATTATGTTCAAACCCCTCCTCAATCCGGTCTTCCCAAGGACCGGTCAGAGGAGGCACTTGAGCATAAGAAAGCCAAATACCAGGGGCTGGTAGAGCAATGCCAGAGACAGTTTAAGAAAGATAATACTTGCATACAAAAAAGAATTACAACCTGGTGATAGAATTACTCTAATAATCAGAAGTACAATTAATGGCAATCAAGGCTAAATGTCAATATGACAATGAAATTATACTAAGAAGGCTTCATGCTTGCTGTCCCACTAACACAAAATCACCAGTTAGGTGACAGTACCAGGAACTCACATTGACAAATGAAAGTTTGAAAAGCATCTTGGAGTGTGTATGAAAGATTTGCATCTGGTGTGTTGGCCAAGATAGAAAAAATCAGAGAAAGAAAGCCTGTTTTTATCCTTTTCTCACCCGGAAGTATTTGTCACTGTGCAAACCTTCTTTTAATCAGAGTCAGAATCAGAATCAGGTTTATTATCACTGGTATGTGTCATGAAATTTGTTAAAAGCAGCAGCAGTTCAATGCAATACATAGTTTAGAAGAAAAAAAACAAAATAAAATAATAATAATAAAAAATCAATTAATCAATCAATTACAGCATACATACATTGAATAGATTAAAAATCATGCAAAAACAGAAATAATATATATTAAAGAATTGTTGTAGTGTTTATGGGTTCAATGTCCATTTAGGAATTGGATGGCAGAAGGGAAGAAGCTGTTCCTTAATCGCTGAGTGTGCACCTTCAGGCTTCTGTATCTCCTACCTGATGGTGACAGTGAGAAAAGGGCATGCCCTGGGTGTTGGGTTTCCTTAATAATGGATGCTGCCTTTCTGAGACACCGCTCCTTGAAGATGTCCTGGGTACTTTGTAGGCTAGTACCCAAAATGGAGCCGACTAAATTTACAACCCTCTGCAGCTTCTTTCAGTCCTGTGCAGTAGCCTCCCCCCAACCTTTCCATACCAGACAGTGATGCATTTTTCCAGATAGTAGGATTTGTTGTAACTGGGCTACAGTTTCCAACATACAATTTTACATATTTCACTATTTTTGCCTGTCTGAAGTTCACAAAAGGTGGTAAAATATATATCCTGTTAGAATCAGAATCAGGTTTATTATCACCGGCATGTGTCATGAAATTTGTTAACTTAGCAGCAGCAGTTCAATGCAATGCATGATAATATAGAAAGAAAAGAAAATAAGTAAGTCAATTACAGTAAGTATATATATGTATATGAAATTATAATAGTGTGAAAATAGAAATAATATATATTTAAAGTGAGATAGTGTTCAGGGGTTCAATGTCCATTAAGAAATCGTATGGAAGAGGGGAAGGAGCTATCCTTGAATCACTGAGTGTGAGTCTTCAGGATTTTGGACCTCCTTCCTGACAGTAGCAATGTGAAGAGAGTTTGTCCTGGGTGATGGGGGTCCATAATGATGGACATCACCTTTCCTAAGGCACCGCTCTTTGAAGATGTCTTGGATACTACAGAGGCTAGTACCCAACATGGAGCTGACTAATATTACAATAATACAATAGGGTCTTTTAAGAGACTTTTGGATAGGTACATGGAGCTTAGAAAAATAGAGGGCTTTGGGTAACCCTAGTAATTTCTAAGGTAGGGACATGTTCGGCACGACTTTGTGGGCCGAAGGGCCCGTATTGTGCTGTACATGTTCTATGTTTCTATGTTTCTAACTTTCTGTAGCTTCTATCAGTCTTGTGCAGTAGCTCCCCCACTAATACCGGACAGTGCTGCAGCCTGTCAGAATGCTCTCCATGGTACACCTGTAGAAGTTTTCAAGTGTTTTAGGTGACAAACCAAATCTCTTCAAACTCCTAATGAAATACCATAGTTAGTATGTGACTTCCAAATATTCTTTACCCACTGTAGATTCTTTTGTGCGGTACAGATGCACAGAAGATACAGTTGGAAGGTTTATGATAGAATCACAATTATAAGCAGGATGGTCTTTGCATTTCATTCATACAGGAGATGTGGACCATCCTCCTGGATAAATCAACACAACTATTTTTATCACAATAGCTGACTAAAACCAGTTTTAAGTATTCCACACACATTGGGTATGGACAATGCACATTGGTTATACTATACAGATATTCTGTAGTATTTTTTCAAAATTACAACCATAGACCAGATTAAAAATGTGAGAATTAAAACTTTGTATGAGAAAATCTGTAGATGCTGGAAATCCAAGCAACACACACAAAATGCGGGAGGAACTCAGCAGGCCAGGCAGCATCTATGGAAAAGAGTAAAGAGTCGATGATTTGGGCCAAGACCCTTCATCAATCCTGAAATGTCGACTGTTTACTATTTTCCATAGATGCCGCCCGGCCTGCTGAGTTCCTCCAGAATCTGGTGTGAGTTGCTTAAAACTTAGTACGAAGTTTTTGATTGTTGCTTTACCCCAATATTTTTCTGAAGTTCCTCCATCTCACCCTAAATATATAGACATCTTTTGGAAGCTTGATTCAAGAAGAATCTGCCCAAAGTGTCATACACAGCATGCTGGAGGGACTCAGCAGGCCAGGCAGCATCTATGGAAAAGAGTAAACAATCGACGTTTCAGGCCGAGACCCTTCATCCGGACTGCCCAAAGTTTGTTTTCTATGAACCTCACACACATGGTTTACGTAGAATTTACTCCAAAGAAACAGACCAAAGCCTTTGCTGAAAGTTCAAGTTTATTGAAGTTAAGCTTAGTGAAACTAGGCTTAACTTTCCTCCAGACCAAAGAGCACCACACAGTGCATATAACCTAAACACAACACAAAAGGTGACATTACCACAAATAAATTAACAAATAATAAGGTGCACAAGTTTAAAAAGTAAGCAGTATAACACTACTCACACTTCATACACGGTGAGATCTGGATGGTGACAGGGAGTTCAGTAGTCTTGCAACCTGGGGGAAGAAGTTGTTTCCCATCCGAACAATCCTTTCCCTAAAAATCCATTCTAATTAATCTCATTTAGTTTCTATATCCTCCCCTCTCTTTATTTCTCATGTACTTATTCACATTTCCTCAAAAATTACTTAATGTTATTCGTATCAATGACTTCATCTGGTAGTGCATTTTATGTACCATTCTCAAGATTTTTCCTGAATTGTTGGTTGAATTTATTAGCACTTATATTTTCCCTCTTAACCTGGTGATAAGTGAAACCATCTTCTCCACATCTGATTTTTTGAACTCAAAAAAACCAGAGGTCTTCAGAATATTAAGCAAATTTTCAAGTTCAGAGCGACTCAAAAAGTTATCAGGAAGTAAAAATATTGTAAATTTGTACTTTGTGACCGACCAGTGTTGAAGATGAAGAGAAATGTTACAATTTTTTAGAAAATGCTCAAGTGTTGGGCTCGGGGTCAGTTCAAAAGATGGAGTAAGCACATAGTTCAAAGACACGTAGCCTGAACCTCACTCAAAATAGTTTACTCCCTTCCTGTAGCATGGTAGTCAAGTCAACCGTGTCAACTACTCTCACCTGAGTAAGATAATTATGGGTACGTTTCCAAGGATACTTGCTCTCCTCTGGGCTAACATTTCCAAATGTACGCTGGAGATATCTGTTTTCACATGAAATGTTAATCCTGTTTTGAGAGGGTTGCACACTTGTGTTTGCAAATTCTCCCCTTCTCCCCAGTGCTCTGTCCTGCAGTTATCCATTAATTAACACATCAAAACAGATTAACCACTCGTTATCACTTTACTGTTTACAGGAATTTACTGTGAGAGTCCACAGTACACACCAACTGTGACCAGATTCCAAACATTTTTTTTCTTTCTGGAGTGGTGAAGAAGGGTCTCGGCCCAAAATGTTGACTGTTTACTTTTTTTCCCCATAGATGCTGGCTGACCTGCTAAATTCCGACGCATTTTGCGTCTGTTGCTTTGGATTTCCAGCATCTGCAGCTTTTCTCGTGTTTGTGGTTCCTTTCTTTCATGCTTTCCTACGGCTTGAATATTGGCTGTCTGACCATTTAGAAACCGTGATGGTTGGGCAACTGACTCGGCGGGTAATATTTGTTGTATTCCACCCAGACTCACTGGGACCCCATTTCCTGCGTTTCCTTTCCTCTCACCAGGGCGCTGGTTCCTTTCATTATTTCCACCTGTTTCCACCCACCTCGTGCCCGGTTTCCATGCTTCCTGTGACTCACTGTGATTCCACTTCCTGCATTCCCTTCCTTCTCACTTACAGGGATCCCAGGTCCCACACTCATTTCCACTCTCTGGGGTGCTGATTCAATGGACTCCCATTTTCCATACTCTCTTCAAATTGATCTGGGTCCTGTCCCCAACATTCTCTTTAGACCAGGGGTTCCTGTTGATGGCAAGGCTCCATGACATAAAAAAGGGTTGGGAACTCCTGCTTTAGACTTAACAGGCTCACTGGGAAGTTAATTATTACCCAATGTAACATCCAAAATAAGTGAATAAAATGTGTGGTATATTAATGCAAATAATATCCTATAGTACAGAAACTGGTTCATCTGCCGTCAAAATCCCAAGGGTGCCACATTATCGGTTTTACTGTACCCAGAAAACAAAGTTCAAAGTAAAATTTATTGTCGAAGTACATTTCTGCCACCAGGTACAACCCTGGGATTCATTTTCCTGTGGGCATACTCAGCAAATCTATATAATATTGTATCCGTTAAATAGGGGCCGTGGACAATTCTGATTTGATGGAGATAGATGTGAAAGCACAGAGGAACACCTGGAGAAATTTCTGAAACACCAGTTCACTGCTGTTGTTACTGCGTGGTTGGGAATCTTCCGGAGGGAAGGCCTCAAAATCACCGGCTTTGCCTGCTGTTGGCAACCAAGATTGAGGTCGAATCGTTCAGACAGAAATGGCACTCAGTACTCGGTGTCGGAGAGCTGATTGGAGGCTCGAAGTTTTCGGATGACTCGGAGTCGGACTGTGGTCGGGCATGGCAGGGAGAGTTTTTCTTCCTTCTCCCGTCTGCGTGAGGTGTGGGACATTTGAGAGACTTTGAACTTTTTACTGTGCTCATGGACTTCTTCATCAAGTTATGGTATTGTTGCACTGTTGTAACTATATGTTATAATTATGTGGTTTTGTTAGTTTTTCAATCTTGGTCTGTCCTGTGTTTTGTGATATCACACCGGAGGAATAATGTATCATTTCTTAATGCATGCATTACTAAATGACAATAAAAGAGGACTGCGTGTCTTCATAATAGTAATAGGATCAATGAAAGATCAGCCAGAGTGCAGAAGACAACAAACTGTGCAAATGCAAATATAAATAAATAGCAATAAATAATGAGAACATGAGATAGTCAGATAGTGTCCTTGAAAGTGAGATCATTGGTTGTGGGAACATTTCAATGATGGGGCAAATGAGTGTAGTTAACAAAGAACAATATGCATAGTCTGGCATCTTTATGCACGTTAGGTGGGAAAAAATGCATCAGATCTTGGACGTGAGGCATCTTTTAAAGGAAGAAGGGACAAGCCGCGATGAAGTGTGACTGCCCTCCCCCCACAATGTGACAAAGGCAGCTTCAATTTGCAGTCCATGTCGAATGGTGTAGCAGGTGTGCCACCTCATTTAACTTCCATGACTGCAGTGTGAGGAGGAGAAGTATCAGCCAGTAATTCTGAAACTCCGATTATTTCGCACGATAGTAAAGGACACAATAACATTTATGATACCTCCAGTAATCAGACTCCTGCCAATATTTTAATCTAATTTGTTGAGTGAGAAACATGGATTATTAGAATGCAAGGCTTTACACTCCACTCAGGATTAGTCAGCATTCATTTTCACATTGTATCAGTTTCCTAATGTCTAGTTTGCCTTAAAATTGCTTCTCATCAAAGGAGGTTTTGAACAATAGAATATTGATAACAATGACAGCATGATATCATCCCCAATACAAGTAATTCCCAGTATTTTGAACAGTGAGTATGCCTGTAACTGAATTATCTTTTATATGAGTAAATCTAACGATAAAATCTGCAGATGTTGGAAGTCCAAAGAAACACACACAAAATGCTGGAGGAGCTCAACAGGTCAGGCAGCATGCGTGGAAAAGAGTAAACAGTCGACGTTTCAGTCCGAGACCATTCTTCAGGACCACATCTAAATCATCGACAGAGTTATTTCATGCAAAGCTGTAACACTATTCAATATAAATTGTAAAGGAGAAATCCTTCAATTGAATGAAGAATTTATATTGTAGGGACAATGTTAATCGAAGCATACTCAAAGAGAAAGCGTCTTGGCCCAAAACATTGACTGTTTATTCCTTTCCATAGATACTGCCTGATCTACGGCGTTCCTCCAGCATTTTGTGTGTGCTACTCAGAGATTTTGAAGATATATTTTCGTTTGTAGTGACTGCCGACAAGGGTCATTATACCTCAATCACAATTATCATCATTTGTGGTTAGCAATGAAATTGTCCTTGGAGGCTAAGCAGATCTTGTAGATTGGATTACAGCAGGTTGGTCTGGGCAAAGTTTTTAACAACAACAAATAAACTTAACTCTGGAACATGGTAAGTTGCACATGACTGAGGGTAGGTTCAGGATAGAGCAGCTGAACGTGTGGCTGAGGATCTGGGGCAGGAGGCTCATGGACCATTGAGATATTCTGGGACAGTGGTGACCTACATAAGAGGATGGGAGAACCAGTATCCTGGCAAGGAATTTTCTGGAGCTGCTCGGGATGGTTTAAATTAGACTAGCAGGAAAACACACAAACAAGCAAGTCCAGGGAGCAAGGAAGATCTGTAGGCTAAACTGCATTTATTTTAATGCAAGAAGCCTAACAGGTAAGATGAATTCAGGCCTCGAATTGGCACCTAGGATTGTGATATTTTGGTTGAGGGATGATCATGACTGCCAGGTTATATTTTTTTGTTTAGGGAGAACATCACGATGGTACTTAGCATGGAATTTTGTTGGGAATGCATTGCAGGATCTCCAAAAGTCATCAGAAATTAAAGAGCAAATATGTAGGGCGATCACAGATGGCTGTGGGAATGACAGTGTTATAACAGTACATAGGTGATTTTAACTTCCCAATATTGACTTGGTCTGCCACTGTGGTAAGGGATTAGATGGGGTAGAATTCAAAGTTCAAAGTGCATTTATAATCAAAGTAAGAATGCTATATACAGACAGCCACAAAACGAAGAAACCCAAGAGAACCCATTAAAAAAAGACCGTCAAACACCCAATGTGCAGGAAAAAAATGTGCAAACCATAAAAGTAAGCCAATAACATTCAGAACTGAAGTTCGGGAAATGAATCCACGGCCGAGAAGCAAGTCACGGCCGATCTAGGAGCCCACTGGTTGCAGGCCACGGCCTCAGTTCAGCGCAGGGATGAGTAAGCGTCGCAAAGTAGCGAGCTGAACACTGGCCAGTCCTTCACCTTCCGCCCCAACACCCTGACCTTCTCAATCTGTTCCGGCGCTTAAATCAGCCAAACAGCAGGTAGTTCCTCTTGCGTGGACCTGAGCCCTGCTCCTCTGATACATTCTCATTGAAGTATCTCCAGAAAGTTTTCTCAAGCAATATTTAAATTGATTTTCTGGTTTTCTGGAGATGGGGCTATATTTGACCCTTAGGAAACAAGGCTGGTCAATGGGGAAGCATTTTGGGATCAATGACCATAATTCTATTAGTTTAAAAATAACTATCGAAAGATATAGGGCCATTCCACAAGCTGAAGTCCTGAAAAAGAACAAAGTTAATTTTGATGTCAACGGACAGAAAGTTGCAAAGGTTGATTGGGAGAGACTGTGAGCAGCTAAACTAATATTTGGCAAATGGAAGGCTTTTAAATGTAAGATAATGAAAGGTCAGAGACATCAAGTGTGAAATGCTGAACTTTGGGAGGGCAGACCAGGGTAGGACTTACAGGGCAGTGAGGAGCATGATAGAACAGAGGTATCTGGGAATACAGATTCATAATTCCTTGAAAGTGGTATCACAGGCAGGTAGGATTGTAAAGAGAGCTTTTGACATATTGGTCTTCATAAATCAAAGTATAGATCACAAGAGGAAGAGGTACAGTCAACGTTTCAGGCTGAGACGTCAACTGTACCTCTTCCTAGAGATGCTGCCTGGCCTGCTGCGTTCACCAGCAACTTTGATGTATGTTGCTTGAATTTCCAGCATCTGCAGAATTCCTCGTGTTTGTGTATAGATCACAAGAGCTGGGATATTATGTTGAAGTTGTATAAGATTCTGATGAGGCCTAATTTGGAGTATTGTGTGCAGTTACCTACCTGCAGAAAAGTTATCAGTAAGATTGAAAGAGTGCAGAGAAAATTTACAAGGAAGTTGCCAGAACTTGAGGACCTGAGTTATAGGGAAAGGTTGAATAGGGTAGGACTTTATAGGAGAATGAGGGGAGATTTGATAGAGGCATACAAATTATGAGGGGTATAGACAGGGTAAATGCAAGCAGGCTTTTTCCACTGAGCTTAAGTGAGACTAGGGCTTGAGGTTATGGGTTCAGGGTGGAAGGTGAAATGCTTTAAGGGGAACTTCTTCACCCTGTGGGTGGAAGTGATGGATGCAGGATTGATTGCAACATTGAAGGGAGTTTACATAACTGCATGGATTGGAGGGGTATGGACGACAATGGTCCAGATGCAGGCCGATGGGACCAGGCAGAATAACAATTCAGCATGGACTAGATGAGCGGAAGGATCTGTTTCATTGCCTTAGTGCTCTATGACTCCATGTTCCTGTTATAGTGAAGGTCAAGTGTGGTAGGATTTGGGAACTCTGGCTGATGAGAGATATTGAGACTCTTGTCAGCAAAAAGGATTCAAACAACAGGGATAGGCAGCAGGTTAGAAGCAAGACCCTTGAGTGATGTAGGAATACACCTATGAAGGAAACTAGGAGGCAAAAAAGGGACCGGAGATACTGGCAGATAAAGGTAAAGGAGAATCCTAAGAGATTCTATAAATATTTTAAGAGCAAAAGGTTAACTAGGGAGCAATGTTCCTCTAATTTTTTTTTACAGCTGCGCAGACCAACCACTGCATTGAGCAGGAAGTTGTTTACATGGCCTGAAAACAGCATGGAACTTTAAATGGGTTTTTTTTGTTATAACCATTTTTTAATTTTTTGAATGATTACTTACCAAGATTCAGAATATAGAATTTTTCACGTCAAACAAACACAAACCACAACTCACAACACAAGTAAACAATGTCAGGTAGTCGAAACAACTGACAGGCACAATGACAAAAGTAAAATGTTTTGACTAGATGGTGTTGGCGTTCAGCGGGCTGGTGGTTTGTTAATAATGAGTTACTGACTTCCATTCTGTGTTTATTATTGCAATTTGTAACAGTGTTGTAACTTGAAACATTTTCAATGTAAATATGTTGAAGTTCTACAATATTTCAAAGTAACGGCTGTGGCACACTTCTTATTTAAAAAAAGTTACAGATTATACATAATTAATTACAGGGTATTTTACAAGTACATAAACATAGATTTCAAAATTATGTTAGCATAATTTCAAAATTATATTAACATGATATAAAAGAAAATACCAACTTTGCTGCAACAAATGCAATGTATGTGGGAGCATTTCAGTGATTTCACAGCCGAACACCCATGCAGCTTAGTGTCAGGGAAAGAATAAGGATTAGTGTGGTTGCCTATGTGTGAAACCGCAGGATATGAGTGAACCCTTTAACAAATACTTCTCATTCATATTTACTGTGGAAAAGCTCATGGAAGTTGAGGAATTTTGCAGAGAGAACAGTGATATCTTGAAACATATCGATATAAGGAATTGGTGGCCGTGAGGCACATGAAGCTGGATACATTACCAGATAAATCCCTACAGCCTGACCACATATATCCTAGGACATTGTAGAAAGCGAAGGAGGAAATTGCTGTGGTCCTGACAGAGATTTTTGTATCTTCTTTACCCACAGGCGAGGTTTGGCAAAACTGGAAGCTGGCTAATGCTGTACTTTTATTGAAGAAGGGTTACAAAGACAAGCCGGAGAATAATAGGTTGGTGAATCTAAAATTAGTGGATTTACAGAAGGGGATTCTGAGAAGCAACAACCATCTGCACTTGGCAAGGCAAAGGCTGATTAGCTGGTTTTATGTATGAGAAATCATGTCTTACGAACTTAATTCATTTTTTTGAAGAGCTGACCAAGAGTATTGACAAGGGCAGGAAAGTAATATTGTCTACATGGACTGTAACAAGGCTTTTGACAAGGTCCTACATGGCCTAGAAGGCCAGATCCAGGATGAGTAGCCAAATGTATACAAGATTAACATGGCTATGCTGATTAATATATTACTATCTCTCAGTCGTCAGGCTTTTGAACCAGAAGGCATAACTTCACTCAACTTCACTTGTCCCATCACTGAACTGTTCAACACAACTCATGAGCTCACTTTCAGGGACTCTTCATCTCATGTTCTTGATATTTATTTATTTGTTTGTTTGTTCATTTTGTTGTCTTTTGCACACTGGTTTTTGGGGGCGGTCTTTCATTAATTCTGCTGTGTTTCTTGGATTTACTGTGTATGCCTGCAAGAAAACAAATCTCAGGGTTCCATATGGTAATATAGATAATAGATTTACTTTGAACCTTGATGAAAGGAGTCAGGGAGTGGTAGTTGAGGGTTTCTTTCAGATTAGAGGCACGTGACTAGTATAAGACACAGGGATCAGTGCTGGGTCCACTTGTTTTCATATAAACTCACTTTATTTGGAACAGGAGATGAACCCAACGTAGTCTTCTGCCGCCATAGCTCATCAACTTCAAGGTTCAATATGTTGTGCTTTCTGCACACCACACAACTGCTGTAACAGTTGGTTATTTGAGTTACTACCGCCTTCCTGTCGGCTTGAACCATTCTGGACATTCTCCTGTGACCTCTCTCATTAACAAGGCATTTTTACCCACACACCTGCCACTCAAACTGGATTTTTTTTTGTTTTTCGCACTATTCTATGTAAATTAGAGACTGTTGAGAGTGAAAACCCTAGGAGATAAACAGTTTTTGTGATACTCAAACCACCCCGTCTGGCACCAACAATCATCCCACAGCCAAAGTCACTTAGATCACATTTCTTCTCAATTCTGATGTTTCGTCTGAGCAACAACTGAACCTCTTGACTATGTCTGCATGCTTTTATGCATTGAGTTGTTGCCCCATGATTGGCTGATTAGATATTTGCATTAACAAGCAGGTGTACAGGTGTACCTAATACAGTGGCTACTGAGTGTATATTAATGATTTGGAGTACAATGTAGATGACATGAAGAGCACGTTTATGGATGACACCAAAACTGGTGTTTGCAATGAACTGTGAAGAAGGTTGTCCAAAGCTACAACAGGGTCTATATCAATTGGGAAAGTGGGCAAAGGAGTGGCAGATGGAATTCTACTCAGATACAAGCGAAGTGGTGCGTTCTGGGAAGTTAAAACAGAACTGGATGAATGTGGTCAAGAGAAAATCTGCAGACACTAGAAATCCAAGCGACACACAGAGAAAATGCTGGAGGAACTCAGCAGGCCAGGCAGCATCAATGGAAAAGAGCACAGTCGATGTTTCGGGCCGAGACCCTTCAGCAGGAGAAGAAAAGATGAGGAGTCAGAGTTAAAAGGTGTGTGGAGGGGAGGGAGAAACACAAGATGATAGGTGAGGCCGGGAGGGGGGAGGAGAGAAGTAAAGAGCTGGGAAGGTGATTGGTGAAAGAGGTATGGGGCTGGGAAAGGGAGAATCTGACAGGAGAGACCCCAACCTGAAGGCATGAACATCGATTTCTCAAACTTCTGGTAATGGCCTCACCCCCACCATTTTCCATCCCCTTTTCCCTCTCTCACCTTACCTCCTTGCCTACCCATTGCCTCCCTCTGGTGCTTCTCCCCTTTTTCTTCTTCCATGGCCTTCTGTCCTCTCCTATCAGATTCCCCCTTCTCCAGCCCTGTATCTCTTTCACCAATCAACTTCCCAGCTCTTTACTTAATACCCCCCTTCCACTCCTTTCCCCCACCTTTTAAATCCGACTCATCTTTTTTTCTCCAGTCCTGCTGAAGGGTCTTGGCCCAAAACATCGACTGGCCTAGCCTGCTGAGGACAAACATAATGATTGCCAAGGCCCTTGGGAGCGTGTAGAGCAGAGAGATCGGTGTCCCTGGAAGTCATGACACTGATAGATGGCGGTGAAGAAGTTTTACGCCATGCTTCCTGCTTCATCAGAGAAGGCACTGAGGACAACAGCTGGTTTGTCAAGTTATACTTGTGTAGGCCGTTGGTGACACTAAGCCTGAGATACTGTAGGAAGAGTGTTGGTAAATTACAGAGGATGCAGTAAAGATTCACAAGGATGTTGAAGGGACTGGAAACTTGAGTTAATGAGGAGAAATTAGATTGGCTGAGACTGTTTCCTTGCAACAAAGGAGCCTTATTTATGTCTATAAAATCATGAGGGGCATAGATAAATTGGATAGTTGCTGTCTTTTTCCCAGGGTATGGGAAAGATTTAAAGAGAACATGGGAAGCAAGTTTTTTTCACACAAAGGACAGAGGGTATATGGAAGAGCTGCTAGAAAATGATGTGGAGATGGGTACAATTACAATGTTAAAAGGCATTTAGACAGGTTCAGGGGTAGGAAAGATTTTATGGACCAACTGTAGGCAGTATAACCGGGTCCAGGAAGGGACCTTACTCAGAATAGATGAGTCAGGGGTAAGAGCCCACTTCCATGCTATGTAACTCCATACCTTTATGTCTCTTTCAGTTTTGTGGGGAGATATATAAGCAATTTATCAAACATTTGGACAAAGAAGCAGTTTCCAAACAGCATCTTAAAGGGTGACAGGGAAGCAGAATGCTTCAGGTGAGAGGTGCCAGAGCCGTGGGGTTTATGTAGTTGAAGTTACAGGCACCGGCGACCCACCAGCAAAAACATGGGGAAGCCAAAGAGCCACGAATGAAGGAATGCAGAGACAATTGGGATGGCTGGAAGAGTTTACAAGAACAATTAGTCGTGTTTTGTACTTGTGAAATGCCTAACCTATACTGCACTTCTGCAAATTGTAAATTAATTTAGTTAAGTCTTAAATTAGAAAGCTTCAAGTCAGAAAGTGAATGAAAGTGCTAATGAGAGGAAAGAAAGTGACCCATACAGATCCAGGACAGGATCCCCAATCTATCCCGAATTTTCAGGTGGATACAAATGCCAACTTTACAGAAATAGAATCACTCTAAAATTATACCTGACACAATTACCTTATAATGAATATTAAGCTACAAAAATAAGCATATCAATTGTTTCAAATCTGCTTGTTTTTCTGTTCCCTTTTATCCAACACCTCTTTCGATTTTATTTACTTAATCTGTACATTTTTCTTCACATAACTTAACAGGAACATCTTTTCTTACCAGTTCCTGCCAAGACTGTTGATGTTGGAGTAAAGAGCTGAGCTTTCATGTGTTTTATTATTAACCAACCAAACGTTCAATATTTAGAGGGAAGACCATATAGGGCAGAAGTGTACATGCAGTACAATGTGCTATTTCCAATTCATTGTAAGTGCCGTCCAATTAGTCCCACGCCACTGCTTATAATCTATATTTCTGACAATATCTCTCTTTCGGTATATATTAGATGTAAGTGACATCAACATGGAAAAATGCCAGTTAAGGATCCCCTGGGTAAGCCAGTGTATGAGAGTGCCTTACACACCAAGAGATTATAAATTTGATTCCTGAATAGGCAATGATAACCATCCAGGATTGTGCTGGAATCTCCAGGAAATGATAATTAATCCCTGGGATACTCATGTGAGCAATGCCCAAGAGACACATTATATAAAGGCAATGAAAATAAGTGACTGTGAAATTGGGCCACATAATGCCAATTTCTTATGCTACTTTTGGTGTTGCTTTGCAACATACAAGTAGATATTTTTAGCACAACTTGCACCACTCAACAAATTGTACATACATTGCAGAAGTATGCAGTGTTTGTGATGTGGATTCTTGTGCAATGCTGATTTGAGTGCCCTACTAAACAACACTGCAATAATCTGGCTAATACAATGTACTGAGCATCCTTGGAAAATCCACTGTTTAAGAGCTGGAAGAAATACAGTCTTTATTTCTTAAAAGGATCTTTAATAATCCGAAGTTTGTTGGTGTTTGAACGGAACGTCAGGATAACTGATGAACTGTGATGCTCATGACTCATTGGACGTGGTGAAAACTGTTGTCTATAGAGTGCTATGGCTGGACTAAAATGAAATTTCCAACGAATTATTTTGCTTTGGAGAGCATTTCCTTGGGTCTCCAGTAGGATGGGCAGGGGACTGGGTTGCTGGCAGACTGACAAGGAGAAGGTTGTTTCTGGCCAAGAAAGCCCTTCCTCCACAGCTGAAAGAGCATAGGTCCTTTGTACGTTCATCATAACTCAGTTTCTTCCAATAAACTATCATGGTCTGCAGCCACACCATCAACATTTTGCTCTGCTAAGCCGTCCTGTTACCAACATGTACAACTTAAAACTATGATGCAATATTTGTATCTTGCCTGCGTAAGAAACCCTGAACAACACAAGAAGCTTGACATCAACCAGCACAAAGCAGCCTGCTTGAATGACAGCTCATCCACCACCCTTGGAAACACCAAAGTCCAGGAATGAAAACCTAGTTCACCAAAAGGTAAGAGCCTCCCCACCATTGAGTAGATTTACATGGAGCACTGCCACAGGAAAGCAGCATCTATCATCAATGACCCCCCACCATACAGGCCTTGCCCTCTTCTCATTACTACCATTGGGCAGGAGATGCAGAAGACTTAGCTCTCCCACTCTCAGGCTCAGGAACAGTTATTATCCTTCAACCAATGACAAGGAGAACTTCATACTACACCACACTGATACTACAACCTACAGACTCACTTTTAAGGACTCTTTGCAACTCTTTGCACAGTTTGTCTTCTTTTGCATATTGGTTGTTTGTCAGTCTTCGTTTCTGTATGGTTTTTGATTAATTCTATTGTATTTCTTCCCCCCTGTAAATGCTTGCAAGAAAATGAACCTCAAGTAGTAACATATAAATACTTCGATAATAAATTTACTTTGAACTTTGACTGTTCAGTACTTCACGGCCTATGCACCATGGTGGCTGTGTGTACTGATATAACCATGCATATGGCAGCACCCACCAATGCTCTTTAATAGGACCTGACTTGTCTACATCTCCTCCTCTCTCTCATGCGCTCTGTTATCCCCAAGCGTTCCCCTCTCCACCAACACTTTACAGATAATGAACATCTCCTCTTTAAGAGATGTAGGTATCAGTTCAATCAGCAGCAGTATCTAGCTTCAAATGGTGCTGGCTACTCACGAAACTGCACTACAGACATACAGTAAGGCAATCAACTGGCTGCATGCTACAATGATGATCATGAGGCGAGAACACAGATTTATATATTTCCTACGCTGTCAAGTAAGTTCCATCAAGTTTTAAGAGGAATTGATACAATAAATAGGAACAAAGGATTAGAAATTCCTTGCACCATTTTGTGGTAAAAGAGCATTACCAGTCAAACCGACCCTCTTTATGAAAGGTACATAAAGAATAACAACTTAGATTGTGATATTGATTGCCAATGGTGCCTGGTATGGAAACACCAATTCCCAAGAATGGAAAAGCCTATAGAAAGTAATGGATACAGCCCAGTCCATCCTACAAGGAGTGCTGTCACTAGAAAGCAGCATCTATTATCAAGTATCTCCACTGTCCAGGCCATGCTCTCTTCCCGCTGCCACAGGACGCTTAGTTCCCGTACCGCCAGGTTCAGGAACAGTTATTACCCTACAACCATCAGGCTCCTGAACTGACGTGGATAATTTCACTCACCTGAACACCGATCTGATTCCACAACCTATGGACTAACTTTCCAGAACTCCAGAATTCTTGATCTCAGTATTTTATTATTTACTTAGGCTGCAGTCTGAGTGTTAACACAAAATACTCTGCAGATGCTGGGGTCAAAGCAACACTCACAACATGCTGGAGGAACTTTAAACAGCATGGTGTCAGGGAACGAAGATTTAATAAAACCTAAACAACAGGAATTCTGCAGATGCTGGAAATTCAAGCAACACACGTCAAAGTTGCTGGTGAACGCAGCAGGCCAGGCAGCATCTGTAGGAAGAGGTGCAGTCGACGTTTCAGGCCGAGACCCTTCGTCAGGACTAACTGAAGGAAGAGTGAGTAAGGGATTTGAAAGTTGGAGGGGGAAGGGGAGATCCAAAATGATAGGAGAAGACAGGAGGGGGAGGGATGGAGCCAAGAGCTGGACAGGTCATAGGCAAAAGGGGATACGAGAGGATCATGGGACAGGAGGTCCGGGAAGAAAGACGGGGGGGGGGGGACCCAGAGGATGGGCAAGAGGTACATTCAGAGGGACAGAGGGAGAAAAAGGAGAGTGAGAGAAAGAATGTGTGCATAAAATAAGTAACAGATGGGGTACGAGGGGGAGGTGGGGCCTTAGCGGAAGTTAGAGAAGTCGATGTTCATGCCATCAGGTTGGAGGCTACCCAGACGGAATATAAGGTGTTGTTCCTCCAACCTGAGTGTGGTTTCATCTTTACAGTAGAGGAGGCTGTGGATAGACATGTCAGAATGGGAATGGGATGTGGAATTAAAATGTGTGGCCACTGGGAGATCCTGCTTTCTCTGGCGGACAGAGCGTAGATGTTCAGCAAAGCAGTCTCCCAGTCTGCGTCGGGTCTCGCCAATATATAAAAGGCCACATCGGGAGCACCGGAGGCAGTATATCACCCCAAGATCCACAAACCTGGCTGTCCTGGCCGACCTATTGTCTCAGCTTGCTCCTGCCCCACCGAACTCGTTTCTGCATACCTCGACACGGTTTTATCACCCCTTGTTCAATCCCTTCTGACCTATGTTCGTGACACTTCTCACGCTCTTAAACTTTTCGATGACTTTAAGTTCCCTGGCCCCCACCGCTTTATTTTCACCATGGATGTCCAGTCCTTATATACTTCCATCCCCCATCAGGAAGGTCTCAAAGCTCTACGCTTCTTTTTGGATTCCAGACCTAATCAGTTCCCCTCTACCACCACTCTGCTCCGTCTAGCGTAATTAGTCCTTACTCTTAATAATTTCTCCTTTGGCTCCTCCCACTTCCTCCAAACTAAAGGTGTAGCTATGGGCACCCGTATGGGTCCTAGCTATGCCTGCCTTTTTGTTGGCTTTGTGGAACAATCTATGTTCCGTGCCTATTCTGGTATCTGTCCCCCACTTTTCCTTTGCTACATCGATGACTGCATTGGCGCTGCTTCCTGTATGCATGCAGAACTCGTTGACTTTATTAACTTTGCCTCCAACTTTCACCCTGCCCTCAAGTTTACCTGGTCCATTTCCGACACCTCCCTCCCCTTTCTAGATCTTTCTGTCTCTGTCTCTGGAGACAGCTTATCCACTGATGTCCACTATAAGCCTACTGACTCTCACAGCTATCTGGACTATTCCTCTTCTCACCCTGTCTCTTGCAAAAACGCCATCCCCTTCTCGCAATTCCTCCGTCTCCGCCGCATCTGCTCTCAGGATGAGGCTTTTCATTCTAGGACGAGGGAGATGTCTTCCTTTTTTAAAGAAAGGGGCTTCCCTTCCTCCACTGTCAACTCTGCTCTTAAACGCATCTCCCCCATTTCACGTACATCTGCTCTCACTCCATCCTCCCGCCACCCCACTAGGAATAGGGTTCCCCTGGTCCTCACCTACCACCCCACCAGCCTCCGGGTCCAACATATTATTCTCCGTAACTTCCACCACCTCCAGCGGGATCCCACCAATAAGCACATCTTTCCCTCCCCCCCTCTCTCTGCATTCCACAGGGATCGCTCCCTACGTGACTCCCTTGTCCATTCGTCCCTCCCATCCCTCCCCACTGATCTCCCTCCTGGCACTTATCCGTGTAAGCGGAACAAGTGCTACACATGCCCTTACACTTCCTCCCTTACCACCATTCAGGGCCCCAAACAGTCCTTCCAGGTGAGGCAACACTTCACCTGTGAGTCGACTGGGGTGATATACTGCGTCCGGTGCTCCCGATGTGGCCTTTTATATATTGGCGAGACCCGACGCAGACTGGGAGACCGCTTTGCTGAACATCTACGCTCTGTCCGCCAGAGAAAGCAGGATCTCCCAGTGGCCACACATTTTAATTCCACATCCCATTCCCATTCTGACATGTCTATCCACGGCCTCCTCTACTGTTAAGATGAAGCCACACTCAGGTTGGAGGAACAACACCTTATATTCCATCTGGGTAGCCTCCAACCTGATGGCATGAACATCGACTTCTCTAACTTCCGCTAAGGCCCCACCTCCCCCTCGTACCCCATCTGTTACTTACTTTATGCACACATTCTTTCTCTCACTCTCCTTTTTCTCCCTCTGTCCCTCTGAATGTACCTCTTGCCCATCCTCTGGGTCCCCCCTCCCACCTCCTTGTCTTTCTTCCCGGACCTCCTGTCCCATGATCCTCTCGTATCCCCTTTTGCCTATGACCTGTCCAGCTCTTGGCTCTATCCCTTCCCCTCCTGTCTTCTCCTATCATTTTGGATCTCCCCCCCCCCCTCCAACTTTCAAATCCCTTACTCACTCTTCCTTCAGTTAGTTCTGACGAAGGGTCTCGGCCTGAAACGTCGACTGCACTTCTTCCTACAGATGCTGCCTGGCCTGCTGTGTTCACCAGCAACTTTGATGTGTGTTGCTTTAATAAAACCTGTCGCACTGAAGTAAATCAGGATTACTAGTTTTCAGAACATTAATTGCAAATCTCACTGCAGATCAATTTTATGTATTCCACTACTACTGACACGTTGGAATAATTCTACGTGTGAAAGAAGTTGTTTCACATAATGAAAACCCAGGTGAAAAATAAAAGGATGGATTTACTGATGGCTGTTAAGACACCTAGAAAGGAAGCACACCTTGGGGATGGGTGACACTTTGAAATGAAGAGGGTATTAACAATTTGGAACTTTTTTCTGCAACTCAGAGCAGAAGGAAGCAAGTAAATGGAGAAATCATGGATCAGCCATGATCTCCTTGAATGGTGGAACAGGCTGAAGAAACTAAATTGCCCTCCTACCAGATACTGGGCAAACCTAAATTGAATTAATCATCTGGGAAGCTAGTAGGAATTCCTAGAAGTAGGCTGACATCACAGCTTTTAGGAATTGTCCTAGAAATCAAATGAGTGGTTTAGCAGATTAAGAACTCTGTGGCTATCGTAGTTAGGAGCATGTGTGGAACTCCTCACTAGTGAGGAAAGCTTCCTTGACAAGCCAAGAGAACTATTTTTCAACCTGTATGTTGATTTTAGACATTAGAGAGGATATTTACTCCAACAAATTAGCTCACTCTGTTATAATGCTATCAACAGTTTAGCTCCCATTCAGTATCATCCACATCTCTTAGTGGTCATCGGTGATTTGTTCCAAGTCTCTGTGGATGATCATGGAGTAAATCTGGTTCCATACATTTCACCTGGAGAAACTCTAGAAGCTGAAATTGTTCTTCAAGGAAAACCAAGTGGACATTTAACAGATGTGTTTAAAGTTACGAGGGGATTTAAGTATATGGGGAAAACCTCTTTTCACTGGAGGTGTTGTTTTGTTGCTTGTTGTATCCTACGCTGTTCTGCCAAGCATTGTGAGCACGTAATGTGGCAATGCTTGCGGGCTGACCCCGACACATCCTTCGTTTGTGTTGGTCGTTTATGCAAAGGACGCATTTTGCTGTGTCTTTCGATGTACACGTGATAAATAAATGAGCCGAGTCTGACACAGTTTTGAGATGATTGGCTTCCAATGTTGAGATAACTCTTTTTATTATTATTTGTAACACCTTGTTTGAAAGAACAGTGGAAACAGATTGAATGGTACTTTGGAAGCAAAAAAAAGAGAAGAAATTTGAGATTAATTGGATAGCTCCTTCAAAGAGTCAGCACTGCCAAGATGGGCCAAACGATCTCCCGCTGTTTCAGAGGATTATCTATTGTGACTAGAGGGATGCATCCTCATATTGCTGTCATTTCCTTTGATTATTGCTTCTCTTCTTATCCAATCATTTTCTTCTTCGAGTAATACAATCTGTGTTTTCTAATCCTTACGCTCTGTCTGTAATTTGCTTAATATCTTAGAAAAGCTTCTTTGGATTGAGGCAATAAAAGTATTTGTGGTTGAATTTTCTATTGTTAACTTCACGTTTGTAAAAAAATAAATAAACATCTTTTAAATTTTAAAAAAATCCAGAATTTCCTAACGGAACCTCAGTATTGAATCCCAGCCTTGTGCTGAGAGGCTATTAGTCCACAGCTGCTCTGTCTGCCAGCATGATCTGAATAAGAGTTAATTTAGCTCCAAGTGGGGAGGTAGGCACTGGTACATTTAAGATGAGAGCAATTAGGTTATCAGTCTCCCATTAACTTCTGCTGCTGAACACTAGGTTCAAATGATGATGCAAACAGAGCACTTGAGTTAAGACCTTGATTAGGGAAACTGGGCTGCTGCACATTTACTTCCTACCGGCTGTGTGGAGAGTATTTGGTAATCAAAGATGAATTATCGCATGGTAAACTTACCAGGCTTTGAACTCCCTCGTCTGTACTGAGTGCAGGCTCAATTTGATGTGGAAAGAATACAGCTGATGAAACCTCTCATATTGAACCAAGGCCCTCTTTTAAATCATCCTCAGCTTCTGGGTTTTATCTTCCCGTCAGTGTTGAAGATTCTGCTTTAAAGAGAATAAAAAAATAATGGGAAAGAGGGGCAGTGCTAGACTTCCAGGATTCCAGATAAAATTCCAAGCGTTTTGGTAATTAACATCACCAGTGAATATGGTACTACGAGTAAGCACAGCACTAGTGAAAAAAAATTAGCAAACACGAGGAACCTCCAACCTGATGGCATGAACATTGACTTCTCTAACTTCCGTTAATGTCTTACTCCCCTTCTTACTCCATCCTTTCTTTCTTTCTTTCTTTATTCCCCCTTTTTTTCTCTCTCTCTCTTTTCTCTCTCTGTCCCTCTCACAATAACTCCTTGTCTGCTCTCCATCTTCCTCTGGTGCTCCCCTCCCCCCTTTTATCTTCCTAGGCTTCCCATCCCATGATCCTCTCCCTTCCCCAGCCTTGTATTCCTTTTGCCAATCAACTGTCCAGCTCTTGGCTTCACCCCTCCCCTCCTGTCTTCTCCTATCATTTCGGATCTCCCCCTCCCCCCTCCCACTTTCAAATCTCTTACTATCTCTTCTTTCAGTTAGTCCTGACAAAGGGTCTTGGCCTGAAACGTCGACTGTACTTCTTCCTATAGATGCTGCCCGGCCAGCTGCGTTCACCAGCATTTTTTGTGTGTTGCAAAAAAAAATTAGCATTTGGGTTTCCTAATCCTAATCACTATTTAAAAGTCTCTACTGCAAGTTTGTATACATGAGGGCAGGAGCCACACGCAGTTATTGATACCTGCAATGCCTCACTTACTGGCTTACTATATATTAAAAAAATAATCTTTGATGAAATACACATTTCTTGTATGACCATTTCCCAGCCTGTCAGTGGTCTCACAAGGGAGGAAATCAGGCTGATTGTGAACCAAGTTTACACATTTATAGAGATTTAGGTATGTATATCATTCTCACTAAACTAACTGATTCCTAGTCCTACAAAGGTCTAATTTAAAACTTCTCATCTTTGCCCAGAGCCCTCTAAGGCTGCTGTAGTCATGTAGGAGATCTCCTACATAATTCTAGTTCCCCTTTTCCAGCTATTTGTTGCTGTGCCAAAAGCTGCCTCGATCCTAAGCTCTAAAATTCCCCCCCTAAACCTCTCCACCTTTAAGATGATCCAGCCATTTGGTCACCTGTCGTAGTGCTTCCAAACGTGGCTCAGTGTCAATCCTTGTGTAATGCTGCGTCTGAGAAGTGACTTGGGCCATTTAGAATGATGCAACCACTAACTCAATGCAAGTTCTTTCAGAAAAATGTGAGCGATTTGAGCAGGGCTCAGCCTAAACCTCACTCCCCGTTAACAGGAAGCTGCTTTTATAGAAGAACTATTTAATCTGCATTCCACCTTAGTGGCTCTTAGCACGTGTGGTGAAAATTCCTCTTCTTATCCCAGCGACAGGCACGGATTCACAAGGAAGGTTCAGAACTCTCTGTCAGGAGCTGGATTTAGTACTGTACACTTCACCAGCTTCCATTCACAATTTCCAGTACTCTGGGGTATGAATTAGATAAAGACCATATTGGAGCTATAGCCATATTGGAGCTATGGCCATATGGCTATTGTGTTGCTAGACTAAAATTTAAAGGCCTTAGAGGAATAGCATACAGAAATTTGTGAGTTTAAATCCTATCATGACAACATATGAATTCAATTTGAAGAAGCTGAGCTCACTAGAGGAGCCCATGGAGCTGGTTCATCGCAGACTTCTTTAGCAAAAGAAACCTTTCTCCCAGTTCACAGCCTGAATGCCGCTGACCTCCTCAGTTACACCCTCACCTCTATCTTTGGTGTCCTGGTCCCCCAAAAACCAGCATGCTCCTTCATTTGAGCTGGTTCCCCTCGTATGGGCGTCATCCGCACTTTTCAAAAGGAAGAGTGGGTACAATAAGCAACTGGATTAACCATTCACTAACAGGTCAGTCTGAGATACCTAAAGTACCTTTGGATCGTCCACTCATTCTCAAAAATATCACTCTTTCAGGACCATCCTAGAATGTTTGGAGCAAAAAATAGGGGAATGTTAAATGAGTAACACGAGGGGGGCATAGTTTTAAGGTGCTTGGAAGTAGGTACAGAGGGGATGTCAGGGGTAAGTCTTTCACACAGAGAATGGTGGGTGTGTGGAATACACTGCCAGTGACGGTGGTGGAGGCAGATACAACAGGGTCTTTTAAGAGACACTTAGATAGGTACGTGGAGCTTAGAAACATAGAGGGCTATGCACTAGGCAGTTCCTAGAGTAGGTTACATGGTCAGCACTACATTGTGGGCTGAAGGGCCTATAATGAGCTGTGGATTTCTATGTTCCATGTAGGTGTTTTACACTAAGCAATTGGTGTGTGAAACATGCTGTAGATGCAGATACAGTAGGGACATTTAAGAGACTCTTAGATAGGCTCATAAATGAGAGGTAAATGGAAGGCTACGTGGGAGGGAAGGGTTTGATTGATCTTGGAGTAAGTTAAAGGGTCAGCACAACATTGTGGGCCGAAGGGCCTGGACTGCCTATGTTCTATGCTCCATAAACTATGGCTTTTTTCTTTCTACCTAAATTCCCACTCATACAGTACAATAGAACAAATTTCAAGACATATGCCGGTGATATTAAACCTGATTCTGAATCTTTGAAACACACGCTTCATCCTTTGCAACTCTTTGCTGTACAGTCCCATTCCTCCGTGGTTTCTACATAGAACGGCAATATTTTTAATTTTCTTTTATGCAGTTAGCTTTAGAAAATGACAGTTTATCTGTACACCCCACTTTCAAGCAGCGCATTCCAGATCATAACTGCTCTCGACATAAAAAGAAACTTTTCCTCGTGTCAACCCTAGATTTTCTTGGCAATTATTTTAAGTTTGCTTTCTTTTCTCTTTTCCCTTCTGTTTCCAATTCTGTCAAATTCCCTCTCAACATTATCTGATCCTTGGAGGAAATTCCAGATCCTCTAATTTATCCTCATACCTGAAAATCCTGATTCTTGGAACCACTTTAGCACCCTCTTTGTAGTTTCACATTCTTCCTAAGGGGTCATGAGTTCCAACAGGCAGTTCAGTTCTAGTTTTTCATTATTAAAAACAGAAAATGCTGGAAAGGCTCAGCAAGTCAGGCAGCATCTCCGGAAAGTTAATGCTTCAGGTCAAGGACCTTTCGTAAGAACTTGGAAGGAGAGAAAACAAGCCAGCTTTAAGTTGCTGAAGGGTTGGTGGTGGGGGGGGGTGGGGGGGGGTTGATGAATAGGACAAAGTAATGGGGAGGAGAAGTTGTGAAGAAAAGTTTTAAAGGTCAACTCGTCAGTGGGGACAATTAGAGAGCTGAACATTATCTGCATGGAGTTTCAAATATTCTGGTCTTCCTTTTTGTTGCACTGAATTGCCAATGACATTGCTTTTGTTGCTTGTTATAGCGTTGGGTCTGCTGGCTGTCAAAATGTGGACACTTTTATCAAATCAATCACTTGAGCATTCCAAACTGACACGGCTGTGATGAAAGCTGGCCATTACTAAGACTGCAAATGGCTCAGGTTGACTCACCAGTATTCTGCAGACTTTGCCTTACCAGCTTGGATTTTATTATTGGTCCCTGAACTTTGTCTTCAGCTACCTCACTTGATTGTGGTGGGCCAGGTATTCCAGCTCTTTCAGATGCTACTTCCAACAAGAAAGCAAGTTCAGAAGTTTTGAACATGGGACGAGTAGGAGTCGGACAGTTGCTCTTGAACCTGCTTCATCATTGGGTAAGATGATGGCGGATCCAGTTTTGGCCTCAACACCATTTCCACTCTCTCCTCATATCCCCTGATCCCTTGCAGTTTAAGAGTCTGTTAATTTCCATCCTGAATATATTCAATGACTTCCCCTTCACAGAGCTCTGGATACATAACCATATAGGAGGAGAAGTTCTTGGTTATCTACATCTTAAATTAGCACCCTCTTATTCTGAAAATTGCTCCCCAATTCTGGATTTCCCTTTTACTAGGAAACATCCTCTTGGAATCCATAATATCAATCCCCAAGATGCTTCATCTTGGAAATCAACCAATTGAACCTTCTCTACACAGCCTCCAATGCAAGGAGACCAAAATAGTACTCCAGATGTGGTTTCATTAGACCCAAGTAATGCTGCATCAAAAATTTATTTTGATATTCAATACCCTTTCAATTATGTGTTGACAATCCATTAGACCTCCTAATCTCATGTTCTACCTGTATGTTTTCTGCATGCTTGAATGATCCTTGGGTTCAGTTGTAAATGCCATGGCTCCCAATGAATCTGTTGGAACAGCAATATTATCTTATTTTTATTCAACTGTGGTATAGCTAAAGATAGAATATCCAGTAATCCAATGATAATCAATGCCATTGCCTTGGTCTCTGTGATTCATTATATTATGAACATGCCATGGATCCCTTACATCGCAATTTTCCATTTAAATAACAATTTATAATTTCATTCTTTCTTCCAAAACATTTTTAAACTTCATTCTCAAATTTGCCAACTTGTTGCCCTTTCAATTGACTTATCCATATACTTTCCAAAACACAAGAAAATTTGCAGGTTTGAGATCCAAAGCAACACACAAAATGCTGGAGGAACTCAGCAGGCCAGGCAGCATCTGTGGAAAAGAGTAAACAGTCAATGTTTCGGGCCGGGACCCTTCGTTGGGACAGTCTTCTGCCTTCCCAACAAGTTGCCATCCCACTTACATTGTATCATCAGCAAATGTACGCTCGATTCCATAATTCATTAGTATAGATTATAGATAGTTGTGATCCAGCACTGAACCATCTGGTACCCCACCAGTTATTGATTGCCAATTCAAAAATGACCCATTTCCCCCAACTCTCTGTTTTCTGTTATTTGCCAAACTCCTGTCCTTGCTAATATATTAACCGTAACCTAGTAACCTCATAACTTGTGCAGTACAAAAGCTGTTCACTCTTTTATGTGCCAACTTAATGGACGCACCTTGTTGGTTCCCCCTTATATATGGTGTTTGTTATGTCTGCAAGTAAATTTGCCAAACAAGATTTGTCTTTTATATATGTGTGCTAAATAGCTTTGATTGAATTCATTCATCTACCAGTGCATGCTTAAATCTATTGCTTAGCACAGTGAAAAAACACCAAAACTCAGCAAGAATAAATTCATGAACTTAAGTTCTAAATGCTATTTGCTTACTTTTATCATTTGCACGATTTGTTTTTTTCTAGACATTGGGTGTTCATCGGTCTTCTTTTGCTTTAATGGGTTCTATTGGGTTTCTATGTTTTTTTTGTGGCTGCCTGTAGGGAGACAAATCTCAAGGATGTATAGTGTATACATACTTTGATGATAAATGTACTTGAACCTTAAGTTAATGAAAAAAATCCACTCACTAATTTTATCTCCCTGAACCATACCTATGGCTTTCATCAATCTCCAACAGCTTCACAGTAGATTTCTAATTTCTATAAACAAAAGATCTTTTGCCTACCATGGCACCAGATTAGTCAGTGTGCCAAATGCTTTTGACTCAATTTCAATCAAAGGCATTGTTTTATGTTTGTATTTGCATAGCACATCATCTGAGTCCTTAAGATAAAGCCTTCTCTCCAGCCACCATGATATTGGTCACATAAAAGAGCACATTCATTTATTTATTAGGTGAGCTGAATGGTCTTGGGTTCTGTTATAAATGCCAAGTCTCTCAACGTAACCTATCAGGACAGCAATTTTGTCCCATTCCTTTTCAATGTTGACATATCTGAACCTATTCTATATTTGATTGTGTGGCTAAGTATAATTCTAATGCCATTTTTACGTTTGCTGATGATTCCACTATTGTTGGCCGAATCAAAGAGGGTGATGAATCAGCATATAGGAGGAAGATTGAAAGGTGAAAGGTGCCAGAACAACGACATCACTCAACCTCACTCAATGTCAGCAAAACCAAAGAGCCGATTATTGACTACAGGAGGAAGAAGCTGGAGGTCCATGAGCCTGTCCTCATTGGGGGATTGGAGGTGGGGAAGGTCAGATTCAGCATGTCATCAAAAACTTTGACAAATTTCTATAGGTGCACAGTGAAGAGTATCCTGACTGCTTGCATCATGGCCTGGTGTGGCAACGTCAATGCCCAAGAACGGAAAAGTCTACAGAAAGTGATGGAGACAGCCCAGTCCATCATAGGCAAAGGCATCCCACCATTGAGCACATTTACAAAGAGCGCTGTCACAAGGAAGCAGCATCCATCATTAAGGAACCCCATCATCCAGGCTATGCTCTCTTCTCGCTGCTACCATCAAGCGGTAGGCACAGGAGCCTTAGGTCCCACACCACCAGGTTCAGGAGCAGTTATATCCATAAGGCTCCTGAACTAGCGTGGAAAATTCGCTCATCTCAACTCTGAACTGATTCCACAACCTTCAGACTCATGTTTAAGAGCCTCGACAGCTCATGTTGTCAGTATGAGGCCACACTCAGGTTGGAGGAGCAACACCTTATATTCTGTCTGGGTAGCCTCCAACCTAATGGCATGAACATCGATTTCTCAAACGTCTGGTAATGCCCCCGCACCCAATCCTTCACCACTCCCCATTCACATTTCCCTCTCAACTTATCTCCTTACCTGCCCATCACCTCCCTCTGTTACTCCTCCCCCTTCCCTTTCTTCCATGGCCTACTGTCCTCTCTCATTAGATCCCTCCTTCCTAAGCCCTGTATCTCTCTCACCAATCAAATTCCCAAAATTCGCAGCTCTTTACCTCCCCCCTCCCCCCTTCTAGGTTTCACCTATCACCTCGTGTTTCTTCCTCCACACCCCACCTCCCCATCTTTTAACTCTGACTCCTCATCTTTTTTTACCAGTCCTGATGAAGGGTCTCAGCCCGAAACGTTGACTGTACCTTTTTTCCATAGAAGCTGCCTGGCCTGCTGAGTTCCTCCAGCATTTTGTGTGTGCTGCTTGAATTTCCAGCATCTGCAGATTCTCTCTTGTTATTTATTCATTTATTTGCACAATTTGCCTTCTTTTGCACATTGATTGTCCATCAGTGTTAGCTTCTGTGTTGTTTTCATAAATTCCTTGTATTTCTTTATTTTCCTGACATTTACAGGAAATGAATCTGAAGGTAGTATATGGTGACATACATGTACTTTGATGATTAATTTACTTTGAACTTTGGTAGTCTATGCCACTGCCCTTAACTCTGTGACTTACAGTGTTAGGCACATTGACGCACGTGTAGTCCTTGGACCAACAGGCCTTCCATCTAAATCAGGAGTCATTAATGTCTTTCAATCTGTAATGCCTTCACAAGTGCATTAAGACATTAAGCTTAGCAGTTGCAGTGCAGTACTGTATAGAACTGAATCATGGACCACCTGAAGAAATTCCACTAAAAACTGAGAAAGCATGGCGCTGAATAGAAAGGACCGGAGAAAATCTGCTCAAGAGGGAGCTGCGCTACGAGATCTGTCCCCTCTGTGTTGCACAGAACAAGTGGCATGTGCGAAAGGAGAGGCTGAACAACCAAAACACCCAGCCACAGCCCATACTGTATCTGAATGTGTGGATCCCGGATCAGCCCCTGCAGCCACCAGAGGACCCACCAATAGACAACCCCTGAGGAGGACATCGTACCTGACTGGAGTGATTGCACTATTACTACGACATAGCACGTACACATAACAAGAATGGTAGCGATTCATTTGCAAAAGAGTGCCCTTCAGGCTTTTGCCATAGAATGAGTAATCCATTCTTTGTTGCACTATGATGAAACAGGTTGATCACATGACTCTCCTGTTCAATCACGTCACACAGTGTCTATGCATATTGTACATCTAGATACACAATAGCTGCCATTTCTCCTCTGAAAAAAAATTCCCGGGACTTTCAATTTTGTAAATCACTGCCTCATTGTCCTCATCATGCTATGATCTCCCAAATATGCCTAGAACTCCCAGCTTGAGTATTTCCAGTCAGTTTTCTAACAATGCCGCCACACTAGAGCATGACCTTTTCCCTTTAACCTCCAGCTTCAATGATGCAGAGCTTCAGCTGCACAGGGAGACCAGGGAGGCTGGGCTTGTCCACGATAGTGGCGGTTGAAGAAAGGGTAAATGAAGATGTTCAAAATCAACTCGATATAAGAAAACGCAGCTTCCAGTGGCTGGAGGGCCAGAGACCAGAGGAGAATGAGTGCATAACAATGGCCAAAGAAGCAAGGAGAACAGAAGCAGACACATATTTACGTACAAGTTACTAGACCTGCCTGAAGGGGCAGCAGAAGTAGTTCAATAACAACTTTCAAGAAGGAATTGGACGACAGGAGCCTGAGGACACACACTAGATGTTTTAGGGAAAACTTCTTCCCCTCTGCTACCAGATCTCGGAACTGTCCGTGAGCCCATGAAAACAATATCACTACTTTGCTCTGTTTTTGCACTAATAAATAAAGGCATCCGTTAGTCTTGCGAGACCATGAATCTGCGCCTGGAAAGTCTTCACTCTCCAGGGCTCAGGCCTGGGCAAGGTTGTATGGAATCAGCAGTTGCCCATGCTGCAAGTCTCCCCTCTCCACAACACCGATGTTGTCCAAGGGAAGGGCATTAGGACCCATACAGCTTGGCACCAGTGTCGTCGCAGAGCAATGTGTGATTAAGTGCCTTGCTCAAGGACACAACAAGCTGCCTCGGCTGGGGCTCGAACTCATGACCTTCAGGTTGCTAGTCCAATGCCTTAACCACTTGGCCACATGCCCACACTATTTATTTAATTTTATCTATTTCTTATTGTCACTTCTGGCAATTTTGTCAGTATTGTACTGTGTGCTGCTGCCACAACATAAATTTCACTACAAACTCTATGTCTCTGCTAATAAGCCTGATTCTCATTCTGAAATATGTACCATCAAAATGGAAATTTTCAATGGAAAGTGAACCAAGGCATGGAATTAATTGGTTATCTCTTTCTAAATACTTGCGAAAGTTGGATGGTTCAAATGGCCACCTGATACACTCATGGTTTCATAGCTGTAAAAATCTTTAGGCCATGTCAGTGATTCTAAGTTTGTCCTTGTTGCCAGGGAATCAGAAATTACAGTTTTAAAAGGATGTCAGAAGTTCTTACTTGTTTCCCTCCCCTTCCCCTATCGGCCTCAAGAGTTTTATGAAGTTTAGAGTAAGGGCTGACATGTCATTCAATGGTAGGAGACACCAAGCCCCTCAGAAGTATCTGGTGAGGAGCAAAAGCAGGGATCTTGAATGTTACTTTGTTTTGCCTCTCCTACTAACCTTATCCCCAATTCTTCTTGTGCTAAATCAGAGATTAAACACTGCCAAAGGACAAGGAATGGAATACACATGGATCTTTGGAACTGAAGTGCTCAGAGTTTCATTTCAACTAAACTGGGCTGTAACTAGACTGAGAACGGGCAGGAAACTGAAATACACAGCGATGTATGTTTCACTTGGACAAGTGTATGACCCACAGTTAAACAAGCTGTACTAAATAAAGGGAGATATATTTTCATTACACTTACTACGATGTTAAACTATTGCACACAGTAAGTTAAAATGGAAACCAACCACATTCCATAACGTTCAAGGACTGATTTATTGTATAATGCAATTTTAACCCAGGCTTCCATCCTTCACACTCAACTGGGACCATGGTTTGAAATGAGTAATTTTCTTAATTCATTCATTGTAAAGAAGTGAAATGGTTGTTTGGGGCTTCCCTTGTTAAGAAATTTCTCCTGCCTGCCACTCTTTGTCAGGGGCGATGGACAAAAATTCCACATGGCCTAATGAAAGGAATTTGAAAGACTCCAGGGAAAGAGCAGAGGTGGTGGGACAAATTAAATAGCTGTTTTAAAACGCTGACACTAGCATGGTGTGCCACATAGGCTCCCCCTGTCTATGCAGGGAAAGAAACAGGGTGATGTGGCAGATAGCAGGGTTGCAGTTGGGGGGTGGGGTGGGGGTTTGTGAAAAGAATTGGGTACATGAGGGAGAAAGAGGATGAGCTGGCTGCTTGAAATTGGAGAATTTGTGAATTGGGAAATCACTCCTCAGTCTGCTATTACCCTCTTCCTTTTCCACCAAGATTACTTCATTTACCCAAGGCCCACACACTCCTCCCACTAGGAAGCTGACCTTTACTGTTCCATCTGCCCGATCTATATCCCCTACTTGATCCCATATTTCACCCTCCTTTTCTATCAGATGCCAACACCTGCAACCCTTTGTTGTTTCCACTTATTACCTCCCAGCCTCGACTGCTATTTCAACACCCTCCTAACTCCATTTGCCCTTCACCGTTCCTCACATGGATCCACCTATCACTTACCAGTTCTTTCTCCACCCCTTCCCGTCACCTCTTTACACCAGCTGCCTCCCATCTGTCCTCCAGCCCAGATGGCAGTGTCTCGACGCAAAGTTTCAACGGTTATTTCCCTTCGCAAATGCTGCCTGATCCACCGGGTCCCCCCAGGTTCCAGCATCTGCAGTTTCCAGTGTCTACTATATCAAAGGGATTCGATTCCTTGATTAAAATGAGAGAATCTCAAATGGGGCAGCATGGTAGCCTAGTGGTTAGCACAACGCTTTACGGTACCAGCAACTCAGGTTCAATTCCCGCCACCGCTCATGATCTTGTGGGTTTCCTCCAGGTACTCCAGTTTCCTCCCACAGACCAAAGACGTACTGGTTAGTAGGTAAATTGGTGAATTGTCCCGTGATCCAGCTGAGTTAAATCGACAGGTTGCCGGGTGGCCTGGCTCGAAGGTCTGGAAGGGCCGATTCCACACTGTATCTCAATAAGTACATTTCTTCAAAATCTCACTCCAAATATTTGAGGGGAAAGACATTTCGCTCAAGGAACCAGAACACCTCTGAAAAATTTCTCTGCACTCTTTTCTGCTTTGGCACTTCACATTGAGAATTGCTCTCGCCAATGCAGTGCTGCGTATTACCTGAACTGCAAATGTAAACACAGGAAACCTACTTCTTTTCAGTCCAGGAGCTGCCAGCTTTAATAAGGTATATTCCTAAAGGCTTCATCACATCAATTTCTGCCATCCGGTCAAACAGACCTTTTCCCATCTCCAGTACTATTAGGACTAATTAAAAGAAAGGTCTTGAGGAAATGAAAAAGGAATTATTATTAATGTGGCTATGATTTACCACATTTGTTTTCAACAATGTACTTAGTTACTGCCCATTATGCCTCCAATGAAGGTCCTCCAACTCTGTCTGTCTGAGGCCATCTTCTCCACCGTGCCTCAGGTGTGCTTCAGGGTCGGCCGTGCAAGTCCTGGGTGGAGACTCAGGAATACCATCACACACAGATGTAGTAGGATTCTTCGTTGCTGTTTCCTTAACAGTTTTGTTTGACCAGTCATGAGTTGTTAGCCCTGAGCTGAACCCCCGAACCTGGAGGACCACTCTTAGTCTCGCATCTACCCTTTGACCTGGGTAAGTGACCCTACCAAGAGCCAAAGCCCTGAGCTCAGGCCAGCATAGCTCTCCAGGTCATTAAGGCACACAAGCCTCCAAACCACGACAGAAGTCATGATCCTCCTGGAGGTTTGCAACAATGTGCCAGAGGTTACTCCTTAATTTCCGGAGATCCCAGGACAAGCCTGACAGAGCACTGGCAACCCTCTCACCACCCAAAATCTTTCCATTCAGTTCCCCAAATCTCAGCTTGATAGAGGAGCGCAGCCCAAGGAGGGAATGTGTTCAGCCTCCCGCTGTACTGCGCATACGTCTAGTGAGGACACTTCAGTTGAACAATCAAAGCTCCTCACGTAATTTTCTCAGCCCCACACTAATGTACAGTGGCATGCAAAAGTTTGGGCATCCCGGTCAAAATTTCTGATACTGTGTATAGTTAAGTGAGTAGAAGATGAACTGGTCTCCAAAAGTCATAAAGTTAAAGATGAAACATCCTTTTCGACACTTTAAGCAAGATTGTATTATTTTGTATTATTGTATTATTATGTATTATTTTTGTTTTGTACAATTTTAGAGTGAAAAAAAGGAAAGGAGCACCAAGCAGAAGTTTGGACACCCCAAGAGATTTGAGCTCTCAGATAACTCTTTCCAAGGTCTCAGACCTTAGATAGCTTGTTAGGGCAATGGCTTGTTCACAATCATAGTTAGGAAAGGCCAGGTGATGCAAATTTCAAGGCTTTATAAATACCCTGACTCCTCAAACCTTGTCCCAACAATCAGCAGCCATGGGCTCCTCTAAGCAGCTGCCTAGCACTCTGAAAATTAAAATAAATGATGCCCACAAAGCAGGAGAAGGCTATAAGAAGATAGCAAAGCGTTTTCAGGTAGCCATTTCCTCAGTTCGTAATGTAGTTAAGAAATGGCAGTTAACAGGAACGGCGGAGGTAAAGTTGAGGTCTGGAAGACCAAGAAAACTTTCCCAGAGAACTGCTCGTAGGATTGCTAGAAAGGCAAATCAAAACCCCCATTTGACTGTAAAAGACATTCAGGAAGATTTAGCAGACTCTGGAGTGGTGGTGCACTGTTCTACTGTGCAGCCACGCCTGCACAAATATGACCTTCATGGAAGAGTCATCAGAAGAAAAGCTTTCCTGCGTCCTCAACACAAAATCCAGCGTCAGAAGTTTGCAAAGGAACATCTAAACAAGCCTGATGCATTTTGGAAACCAGTCCTGTAGACTGATGAAGTTAAAATAGAACTTTCTGGCCGCAATGAGCAAAGGTAAGCATGGGGGTGGATCGATCATGCTTTGGGCTTGTGTTGCAGCCAGTGGCAGTGGCAGAGGGGAGAATGAATTCAATTAAATACCAGCAAATTCTGAAAGCAAACATCTGTAAAAAAGCTGAAGATGAAAAGAGGATGGCTTCTACAACAGGATAATGATCCTAAACACCACCTCAAAATCCATAATGGACTACCTCAAGAGGAACAAGCTGAAGGTTTTGCCATGGCCCTCACAGTCCCCCGACCTAAACATCTTTGAAAATCTGTGGATAGACCTCAAAAGAGCAGTGCATGCAAGGCAGCCCAAGAATCTCACAGAACTAGAAGCCTTTTGCAAGGAAGAATGGGTGAAAATCCCCCAAACAAGAATTGAAAGACTCTTAGCTGGCTACAGAACGCTTTTATAAGCTGTGATACTTGCCAAAGGGGGTGTAACTAAGTACTGACCATGCAGGGTGCCCAAACTTTTTTTCAGGCCCTTTTCCTTTTTTGTTATTTTGAAACTGTTAAAGATGGAAATAAAAAAGTTTTCTTGCTTAAAATATTAAAGAAATGGGTCATCTTTAACTTTATGCCTTTTGGAAATCAGGTCATCTTTTACTCGCTTAGTTATTCACAGTAACAGAAATTTTGACCAGGGGTGCCCAAACTTTAGCATGCCACTGTAAAATCATATTTCCAGATGATCACGATTTATAAAATTGTTTACAACAATACACCCCAGTGCTGTAATTACAAGGGAGTGAGAGTTCCACAGATTCTGGCAGTTAAAAATAAGACAACCACATTTACAGCCTAGTTGTTCTCCAGACGTGACGTAGCTGGTGAAATTCTAACATGCTGCTGCAGTGTACGGTTACATCTGTTGTTACCTAGACCCATCTCACTTGCAATTCAATCCTACCACTGACACACTAAATAAGAGCCACCTACAGTCTCATCTGAAGGTTGTATGTGCTGCTAAATAAACACATAGCTAGCTTTTGTGGCTACTTTATTAACCCCAGCTTTCCTATTGCTTACATTGTGTAACTAAAATCTTTATGCAGAAATTGCAATTGAAATAAAAAGCAGAAAAGTATGCACGTCACCAAAATTATTTTAAAATCGAGATTTCTTCCTTTATTGTTCTGAAAGCTTCGTACTATTCTGTGGAAGTAACACAACCAGGATATCTCAACCATTTTGTATACTGTGGAATGGAACTGGTAACAATGACACTGCAAACTCAGAACTATTCTCAGCAATGCCCGCGCCCAGAGAACAAACACACAGAAGACTAATTCCTTTTAACTAGAGTGGCTGGAGGTTTCATTCGGGTTCAGACCCATTTATGTCTCACATATACATTGAAACGTACAGCGAAATGTGTTGTTTGCATTAACAACCAACACAACCGAACAGCGCGCTGGGGGGCAGCCCACAAGTGGGGCTACACTTTCCAACAGCAACGGAGCATGCCCACAATATTCAGCAGAGCAGCGCACGCAACAGCAACAACAAACAGCGACACCAAAGCCACCCGGACACCCACTCACACGCACAGGAAGATTGGAAAGGTTCGGACTTTATTCCCTGGACCACAGGAAGATGAGGCGAGTAGAGGAATATGAAATTTATGAAGGGTATCAATAGGACAGATGAAACCAGGCTCTCCCCACAGAGATTGGGTGAGTCTAGAGGTCATGGGTTAAGGGTGAAAGATGAAATATTAAGGGGACCTGAGGGGGAGCTATTTTCACTCAGAGGGTGGAACAAGCTGCCAGTGGATGGAGGTTCAGTTGCAACATTTAAGAGAAGCTCCATGGATGAGAGGTAATATGGAGGGTTATGGTCTGGGACTCGGCAGAATAATGGGTCGGCACAGACTAGAAGGGCCGAACAATCTGTTTCTGTGCTGTAGCGCACTATGACTCTGTGACCTCCAAGTCAAATGCAGCAAAGGTAGTTTTACCTAATCACAGCGCCTCATTCACGTGTTCATCACATTGTTACTCAGTCCAACTCTCAAAATACGAATAATGGGGCATCAAAATAGATACTCCAGCAACCACACAGGCTTCCTAACAAGAAAGATCTTGTCTCTACATAGGATCTCTGCAAATTCAGGATGTATTAAAGCCTCCTGAAGCCAATGAAGCACATTTTAAAAATTTATTTGCTGCTGCAATATAAGCCAACATGGCAGCTAATTTGAAAAGGGCTCTAACTAATTTGTATGAATTACCCATTAATGTGCTGTAATACTGTTCATTACTTGGAAGAAAAACTTGTATTTACATAACTACTTTCATTACAATATAAAGTACAGCCTTTAAATATGAGCTAAGAAATATATAGAGAGAAATCTGCTGCTCAGAGGTATTATAGATGAGTGTAGTACTGGACAGAATTGAACATTTTCAAAGATTTTTAATATAGCTTCCGACATTCATTCATCCTCAGCACCTGAATAAATACTTGGCAAACAATTGATTTTTGTTTGCAACTGTCTTTTGCAGATACTTAGAGTAAAATCTTTGAACATCAAAGTAATTTACCTCATTTTTTTGCCTTTTTCTCTACAGTTAAATTAGACTTTTAAAAATCCCTCCCAACCCCAGTCTAATTAATATAGCCATCTCAGGCTGGATTCTGACTATTATTCAAGAATGGAGACTTGAGGGAGGTGCTGCAGAACAAGTCATATCCCACAAGTCCACTCTTTAAACAATGATTTCCTTGTAAAGGTTCACATTTTCTCATGCAATTGCAATCTGTTACAACAGTACATTTACAACAAGCTTGATATGGACTACTTCCATTTTGGAACAATGTTAGGTGTATTCTAAACGTAGCCAGAAAAGCCCCAGCACCAGATTAATGCTATGCCATCAGCATTGGTGAAACACTTCACTCTGATCAGGCGAGCCTATTAATCTGGATATGTACTCAGTAAGTAAATTTACATTCAGTACCAAGTAAGCAGAAGTAAGAAAGAAAGAAATAAAAGAACTTGAATCTATTCATCACCTTGCACAATTTCAGGATGTCTCATCGCACGTTATAGTCAACGAGGTCCTTTGAAAAGCAGTCAATGTTGTATGTAAAAGTAAGGCACCAGCTCGCAAAACCAAACCTCGAGAGTTCTAATTGTTGGATTGCTTCTTCAGGATCAAATTTAATATCATTGGCATATGTCAGGAAATTTGTTAACTTTATGGCAGTGGTACAATGAAATATGTGATAAATAAATATAGAGAAAGTACATATATGTCCATACTTCAGGGTACTTGGAGACTAATTATAAAATAAGTCAGTCAGCATGGTTTCTGTAAAGGGAAATCTTGCCTGACAAATCTGTTACAATTCTTTGAGGAAGTAGCAAGCAGGGTGGACAAAGGAGAGGCAGAGGATGTCATTTACTTGGATTTTCAAAAGGCATTTGATAAGGTGCCACACTTGAGGCTGCTAAACGAGGTAAAATCCTACGGTGTTACAGGAAAGATACTGGCATGGATAGCGGAGGGCTGACAGGCAGGAGCCAGCAAGTAGGAATTGAGGGACGACCTTTTAAAACAGAAGTAAGGAGGAATTTTTTTAGCCAAAGAGTGGTGATTCTGTGGAACGCTCTGCCACAGTCTGCGGCGGAGGCCGAGTCCGTGTGTATACTTAAAGCGGAAGTTGATAGATTCCTGATTGGTCGGGGCATCAAGGGATATGGTGAGAGGGCAGGTGTGTGGGGTTCAGTGGGATCCGGGAGCAGCCATGATGAAATGGTGGAGCAGACTCAATGGGCTGAATGGCCTAATTCTGCTCCTATGTCTTATGGTCTTACGTCCTGGGTGGTGGGGATCCTTATGATGGAGCAATAAACCACAGTGGGCTAAAATGAGAATATCTGATGATTTCCATCATTATCAGTGAGAGCTACTATTCGGGGTGTCGGTGGTGTTGGCGCACTGGAAATCAAATAGAGAGCACAAGGGAAGTAAGATTAGTTAGATCAATGAATGATTTCAATACCAGTGCACAATGGGTACAGCACATTCCTGAAATAGATGGATGAGTCTTGAAACCAAACTGATAACCTTGACCTTTATGAAAATGTCATTAATGTCCTTGGTGCGGCAGTGAGCAGAGTACAGACTAAGTTTTAAGCTAACGTGGAAGGAAGAGGTTTAACTTTAAGACCAGCATAGAAAAGCATTTGGAATAATGCAGGACGCAACTAAAATAGCAAAATATTATATAAAGACGACAAGGTAATGAGTGATTTCAAGAACCCTGACTCTGCAGGAGCATAACAAAAACTGAAAAATGAAAATGCAAGGAAAAAAAGGATGAATATTTCAAAAGTTGAAAACAAAAGTTGAGAGGTTTGTGTGAGAGAATACTAAAATCATTCAAAAGTGCCTTACCAATATAAGGAAGATGACCTATGACATCTATAATGTAACTATTATCGATGTGTGGGTCTTGACCGAACTAGAAACATACTGTTTATGCTGTACCATATTCAAGGGAATCAGGAAGAGAAAGTTGGAGATGGAGACTTCAATGGTAACAGATTCTATCCCCGAACTAAATGTAAACTTGTCCTGGGGGTTATGCCAGAATCTATAAAGACAGCATGTAAAAATAAGGAACGTTCGATGCAATTTTTACTAATCAGTGATGATGAAAAATAAAGTAATTCCAAGATAGTTCATGAATAAATATACAAATAGTTCTGCTGTATTCTGTGTTTCAATATTATAAGTTAGTTATAACCCGATTGATAAAATAAGGAACACTATTTGCATTATTGTGGAATTGCAATGGAAAATCCTATTTAAACTTTTTGTTTCTACAGCCTGTTCTGCTATAACGTGACTTCCTTTAAGGTGAGGTTTCTTATGTATGTGACTACATTATAGCAGAACTACCTGGGCAAACAAAAGGTCAGTAATATTGGGAGGCTCTAACTGTCCAAGATAAAGGAAAGAAGTAAGAAATAAAATAGAAGTGTTTATATAGCTCATTTGATAGTTTCAAGAGCTTCCAAAGAGATTAACAACTGATTAAGTCTACTCTATTAGCCAGTCCTTGGGATCGAGGATGTTGAGCCTGTGGATTGAGGTGATTGGTGAAGCTGATGTGAAAACAACCACAAGTAGACAGAGGTACTTGCCAGAGCATTGTTTAGGTAATTTCCAAGGCAGAACATTCCTTCCAACATTTATGCTGAGCTTCTGTGTACTCTCGAAGAACGGACGCGCAGTTCTAAATGTCATCCAGTACGATCCTCTACCATTTTGAAAGGTCACAAGTTGCAAGCCAGGGATACCCATACGTTGATCGGGCCATTTAAACTTTTTCAAAAAGACTTTGAGAACATCCCGAATCCTTTCCTTTGTTTACCTGTTATTATCTTGATGTGATAATCCTTGCCCAAGTTTTCAGCTACAGCCTCCACAGTGCTCCCCCAGCTCATCATAGACCTGTGCTGAAGGTTAAAGCTGCTCCTTTGTACCAGTGTTGGGTGCGCTGATGATCCTGGCCCCCTGGCCTCTAACAGTTCATGGGAAAGTTGGCACGAACACCAAACTTGCCAAAACCATACTCCGCGGGTTCTCTTTTTACACAGTCCCCCAGGATTAAGGATGATTTGCTTCAACTTGAGTTCTGGGGGAGGATCCAAAGTGACTGACGAAGCCAATGTGCTAACTACCCATTGGCGGTGCGTAGTTAGTTTGGAAGTATTTGCCAAAGAATATCTTTTGGATGGGCCTTCACTGCTGCCATTAAAGCTGTGGATGCCAAATGATACCCAGTTTGAGTCCCACCAGGGCCACTTGATTCCAGAAGCACTGTGGGTCCTGCAGTTGAAGACTACAGGTTAGGACAATCATATCAAGAGATTAGCAGGTAGACAATCTTGGCCCAAACACTAACAAAAGAAATGAAAACAAAAGGAAAACTACAAAATTTTACCAAGAATCAGAATCAGAATCAGATTTATTATCACCGGCATTGTCATGAAATTTGTTAACTTAGCAGCAGCAGTTCAATGCAATACATAATATAGAAGAAAAAATCCCAAAATAAAATAATAATAATAAATAAATAAATAAATAAATTACAGTATACTTATATTGAATATATACACAAAAAACCCAGAAATAATATATATTAAAAAGTGAGGTAGTGTTCATGGGTTCAATGTCCATTTAGGAATCGGATGGCAGAGGGGAAGAAGCTGTTCCTGAATCGCTGTGTGTGTGTCTTCAGGCTACTGTACCTCCTACTTGATGGTAACAGTGAGAAAAGGACATGCCCTGGGTGCTGGAGGTCCTTAATAATGGATGCTGCCTTTTTGAGACTCCGCTCCTTGAAAGTGTCCTGGGTACTTTGAAGGCTAGTACCCAAGATGGAGCCGACCAAATTTACGATCCTCTGCAGCTTCTTTTGGTCCTGTACAGTAGCCCCCTCATACTGGATTGTGATGAAGCCTGTCAGAGTGATCTCCACTGTACACCTATAGAAGTTTTGGAGTGTTTTTGTTGACGTACCAAATCTCTTCAAACTCCTAATAAAGTATAGCCGCTGTTTTCCTTCTTCATAACTACATTGATATGTTGGGACCAGGTTAAATCCTCAGAGATTGCGACACCCAGGAACTTGAAACTGCTCACTCTTTCCACTTCTGATCCCTCTGTGAGGATTAATATGTGCTCCTTCGTCTTACCCTTCCTGAAGTCCACAATCAGCTCTTTCGTCTTACTGACGTTGAGCGCCAGGTTGTTGCTGCAACACCACTCCACTAGTTGGCATATCTCGCTTCTGTACACCCTCTCATCACAAGCCCTTGTAGAACTGAAGCAGGAATCAAATGTGGGGGGATCTCACTGAAACCTACCAAATGGACTAGATAGGTTGAATGTGGAAAGGATGTTTCCAATGATGGGGGTATCCAGAACTAGAGGGCACAGCCTCGAAGTTGAAGGGGTGATCCTTTAGAACAGAGGTAAGGAGGAATTTTTTTAGCCAGGGAGTAGTGAATCTGTGGAATGCTCTGCCATCGACTGTGGTGGAGGCCAAAGAGCGAACTCTCAGTTGGCTGGGGTCACTCTCAGCACAAAGAAAGATGGTTTTGATCACTGGGGACTCATGATTGCAGCCCCTGGAGATAACTGAAGGATTTCTGCAGGAAACCTTATCTCAAACATGTTCAGCTGCTCTGTCAAATATCCTTTCTTTCAAGAGGTACGAACCATACACTAATGACTGCACACCATCAGCTCTTTTCCCACTCTTCAGATAATGAGGCCGTTTATGCCTGCATGCATAACTGATGTATGGCAAGTAACACTGGCGAAATGCAAGTGTCAGAAAAGGTTAATCTCTGACAAAACTGTCTAACTACATCCATGTGATGGTCGTCACCTCTACCATCTAACTCCCAGATCAAAGCTGACTGCTTGATTGACAGTCCATTCATAATCTAAATACTCACCCTCTCCACTATTGGCCACTCTCACGGTGGTGTCTACCACCTACAAAGTGGATTGTAGCAAATCTCCAAAGCACTTCTACCAGGAAAAACTAGAAATGCAGCAGGCAGAGCTTGCTTGTTCCCTTCCACATTATACACCCTCCCGTCCCAAACATTGCCACATTGTTGCTGGGTCAAAATGCTCGACTTGCCTTCCTAAAAGCACTCAGAGTTCAATGTAACACTCACAACACGCTGGAGGAACTCAGTAGGTCGGGCAGCATCCATGGAAACGATGAGTCGATGTTTCGGGCCGGAACCCTTCATCAGGACTGTAGAGGGAAGGGGCAGAGGCCCTATAAAGAAGGTGGGGGGAGGGTGGGAAGGAGAAGGCTGGTAGGTTCCAGGTGAAAAACCAGTAAGGGAAAAGATAAAGCGGTGGAGGAAGGGAGGCAGGGAGGTGGTAGGCAGGAAAGGTGAAGAAGGAATAGGGGAAAACACAATGGGTAGTAGAAGGAGGCGGAACCAAGAGGGAGGTGATAGGCAGCTGGGGGAGGGGGCAGAGTGACATAGGGATAGGAGAAGGGAGGGGGAGGGAATTACCGGAAGTTGGAGAATTCTATGTTCATACCAAGGGGCTGGAGACTACCTAGACGGTATATGAGGTGTTGCTCCTCCAACCTGAGTTTAGCCTCATCATGTCAGTAGAGGAGGCCATGTATGGACATATCTGAATGGGAGTGGGAAGCAGAGTCGAAGTGGGTGGCTACTGGGAGATCCTGTCAATGTGGCTCCCATGACTTTCCCAGAGCCAATTAGGAAAGTCCATTAAAGAGCCTTGCCAATGGCAACAACACCCAAAGAGATAAACAGAAAATCAGTGAAATAAAAATGGACTTAACATTGCAGGTCAGAGACTCTTAGTCAGAACCAGGAAAGCGGGGAAGACAAGTTGCAGGGAAGGTGGGGGGAAGAGATACTTTGCACAAACTGTCTTTGCACTGTATTGCTGTCACAGATCTTACAGCCAACAAGTCAGTGAAAATAAATCTGATTCGGATTGTGTGTGTGACAGGGTGAGGCCAAGGGTTGCTGCGGGGATCAGCTGAGGTCACTGGGTTTATGGCAGCAGACTGAGGCTGATGAGACTGACAGTGGAGTATAAAACCTTGTGAAATGGAGAGCTGTTGAATATGCCCAGCAAATCAGATGAAAAGACCCATTCCTTCCCACTCCAGACCCAAAAGACCCAGATAACAGCCAAGTCTCACCTGCACAGTCGGTGTCCAGAGTAGATGTGCCCACCTAAGGTGTTGCCTTTGGCAAGCAATAGCTGCATTTCCACTTGCCGGTGCCTCAGATGCTCACACGTTTGGCTGAAGAGGTGCCAGCCGTCCAAGCAGTGTACCAGTGGTGACTCTTTGATGACATCCATTGCTGTCCTCAGTGGCCGTAAGATGGGCAGCACCTCAATCACAAGGTGGTCAGACTGCCACACTGGCACCAACCGTTTCATCCACTCCTGCCATTTAGTTAGCCGCCCAGAGAAGAACTCGGTTAAATCAAACATTGTAACTGGCACCTAAAGGAAGCACACTGTAGGCAAATGCACACATTGAGCAAAGGTTATAGATAGGACTAAATCTACTGTATTTGGTACACAGATGCTGTTTTATAGTCATAGTCATAGTTATAGTCATACTTTATTGATCCCAGGGGAAATTGGTTTTCATTACAGTTGCATCATAAGTAATAAATAGTAATAAAACCATAAATAATTAAATAGTAATATGTAAATTGTGCCAGGAGATAAGTCCAGGACCAGCCTATTGGCTCAAGGTGTCTGACCCTCCAAGGGAGGAGTTGTAAAGTCTGATGGTCACAGGCAGGAATGACTTGCTATGACGCTCTGTGTTGCATCTCGGTGGAACGAGTCTCTGGCTGAATGTACTCCTGTGCCCAATCAGTACATTATGTAGCGGATGAGAGACATTGTCCAAGATGGCATGCAACTTGGACAGCATCCTCTTTTCAGACACCACCGTCAGAGAGTCCAGTTCCATCCCCACAACATCACTGGCCTTACGAATGAGTTTGTTGATTCTGTTGGTGTCTGCTACCCTCAGACTGCTGCCCCAGCACACAACAGCAAACATGATAGCACTGGCCACCACAGACTCATAGAACATCCTCAGCATCGTCCGGCAGATGTTACAGGACCTCAGTCTCCTCAGGAAATAGAGGCGGCTCTGACCCTTCTTGTAGACAGCCTCAGTGTTCTTTGACCAGTCCAGTTTATTGTCAATTCGTATCCCCAGGTATTTGTAATCCTCCACCATGTCCACACTGACTCCCTGAATGGAAACAGGGGTCACCGGTACCTTAGCTCTCCTCAGGTCTACCACCAGCTCCTTAGTCTTTTTCACATTGATAAGATTTGAATGTGGTTTTGCTGTGAGGGGGGTTCATATGCACAACAAACCTCTGGATACAATGGCACATTTGTGGTAAGAATAGGAAAGATCGAGAGACAATTGTTCATACTACAGCCAGATCCAGATGTTGAGAACAGGTCTATCATATCACAATGACTCCTCTTCATGTTTGGAAACCGGACAGGATTTTTACCAAGCATAGGACATATTTCTTCAAGATTTTCCTGAATCAGTTGTGAACTGTGTGTGGAGTTCATCAGTTGCTGAGATAAGTCGCTGCAGACCTGGGCCACGTTAGCAACTTAGATGTGACCTCTGTTCCCTGCTCTGCGTCGGGGCTTGCCTTTGTTGGGGCTGCTTGTTGCTTGTTGAGTTGGTTGCCGGTTGGAGCGGCTGTTTTGTCTGGCATAGCTGAGCGTAATCGCAGCTCCCCTCATACAGTTTTGCCAGTGATTTCCTGCTGACTTCCACTATTTCACACATGATAAAAATCATTTAACAAATAACCAAAGAACATCAATGAAGAAAGAAAAATATACACACAAAAGAACTCCCAGGCTCTGCTTTTTCTCCTCATTTTGCCCACAAATGTATAGAAGTTAAACACTGAAAGGTAACAGAACACTGAAATCATATCTCTCTTTATGAAACCCATTCCATTTATTTTTGTTTTATGAATCAAAAATGCAGTTACCCATAATTGAATTCCCAAATGTCTAAAGTTTTGGACAACAATGGACCAGTAGAATGCTTCTTGAAGGTATTCAGGTCTAGGATTATAAATAAAAGAAAAACTTTCCCCCTTAATCCTAAAGCAGGAAGAACCAATGAATAAAAGCAGAGTCCATATCTGTTTCTGACTGGCTATGTACCATAAATCTTTTAAAAATGTTCCCTTCCTGGAATTTCCTGTCATTCTCTTTGAAGGTTTTAGATGACGGAATGTGGCAGTGTCAACTTTGTAGGAACTGACCTGGTCTATCTGTTACTTCCTGACAAATAAAACTCCTGGCAGCAATGGCTTGCTGGCTGAGTTCTGCTGGTTCTGTGGGACTGGGTCAGGCCAGGCTCGCTATACAGCACCATAACTACTGGCTGGCAGTATCTCAGATCCAAGAAGGAGGGTGTTACTCGTCCTATCTGCAAGCTAAAGAAGAGGGCAGAGTTCATCAAATAGTGACACAAAAACTGTACATGCTGGAAACTGGAGCAAAAGACAAGGTGCCAGAGGAACTCACCAAGTCAAGCAGCATTTGTGAAGGGAGTTGAATTGTTGGGGTTACTGTTGAGGCACTGCGTCAGGACTCTGAAGTTGGTGACTTATCTCACTGCTTAATATGGGCTACAGCATTTTGTCCAAGATTGTCACCAATTGAATACAGTCTGCCCTCTGACCAATTCACCCAGATCAAACCTAATCCATCCCCAGCAGGAAGATTTCTGCCTTACATGCTGTTCTTATCAAACACCAAAGAATGCACTTGTCTGCTCAGTCTGATGCAAAGAAGGTCTTTAATAGAATATCAAACACATACACAATGTGTGTGCTCGCTAAAATGGAGTTTAGAGAGGGAATCCACCATTGGATGCAACTGCTCTACATAGGTGAGAGTAGTTCAGTCCAAAGTAGTGAGTGAGAAACTGAAATCTTCTCAATCAAATCTGGTTTTAAACAAGATTGTTCTTATTCTTTCCCTTATGCCTTTACTGGTGTGTTATATCAAGCATCCATCAGGAAGGGTGCAGGCAAAAGAGTTATAATGACTGCAGTCAATGGAGGTCAAAGCCTCCTTGTGTACGGGTAGCATTGGTGTGTTCATCTAGGACTCGATGCCAAGCAATGCTTGTAACCCATTAGAACTGGCCTCCAGGGCCAGAATGAATTGCAGCAAAAGTGAGGCTGTGTTGCTTGACAATTAGTCAGTCTGATTCGTTATTCCATCGAGATAAAGGGTCTTGGCCTGAATCGTAGATTGCCCATTTACCTTTATAGGTGCTGCCTGACCTACTGAGTTCAATGTTCAAATTTCACCATAATGTTTATTATCAAAGTACATACATGTCACCATATAAAACCCTGAGATTCATTTTCTCGTGGGTATACTCAACAAATCTATAAAATAGTAACCAATGAAATCAATGAAAGACCACCCAACTTGGGTGTTCAACCAAAGTGCAGAAGACAACAAACTGTGCAAGTGCAAAAAGAAGAAACTACAATATAAGGTAACAACGCAATAAATATCGAGAGCATGAGATGTTACTCCAGCAGCTTATTTTTTTTCCCCCTCCAGATGCCTGACCTGAAGTCTTTTGTGTCTTCATGATCTTTTATTCTCTTTACTATCAGGTTTGATTAACTGAAGGTGCTGAAAATATAGAATTGAGAACCTAGGTCATGCACAGAGAACTGGAGTATGCCCAGAACCATGGCAAAGTAGAAACTGGAAATATAGGAGCAGGTCTTCCTTTCAATTGCAGGTAAGGAATTGCCCTAATCCTCCGTCAGCCACGGGACACTCTGGACTTGTCTCTGATTACGCTCTATTTGCACATATGCCTTCTTTTGCCCATCCTTTCATTCACGTCAATGTTGCATAATTTATGTAAAATTTGTGTTTTGTGCGTTGTCTGAACCTACATGCCACCGATGTTGCTGTAAGCAAGTTTTTCATTGTACCTGTCCCTCATGAAAGGAAACACAAACTGAGTTGAAAGAAGCAGGTCACCACTTGAGATATGCTCTCAGTGCTGGTGAACGAGGTGCGCTGGATTCTGCATTGCAGCAGTCACCAAGCCCAAGTCTAATTCATTCTTTAGACTGAAAATGGGTTGCTTCCAAAGATGTGACGTACAAATCTCCAGAGAAAGGGGTCAAGATACACCGAACATGGTCCTTATCCCGATGGCTATCTTTGTGTGTGCGTGCATCAGGTTGAGTACAGACCCTGGGAGAACAAATATCAATCGACACAATATTCAGAGGTTTAACCTGTCCCTGGTGTTGCTGCAGAATATTCAATTTAGTTGGGCGCTGCCTTACCACATGTCCTATGTTTAAAAAAAATGAGTGCAAAAGAACAATCAGGTGGGCAGTTGTGTGTTCGGAATGTCCTCGAGGCCCAACAGGAGACAATGGAGACTCTTCACAAGAACTTTCAACCAAGTGCCACGACCTTGTTTGGCTGGTGGTGGGCAAGGTCTTGTCTGTCACATTCTTCAAGTACAGCTGGAGATTCAATGCCATCACATACTGCCCTCAAACTACCCAGGGGAGGAGACCCTCATCTTTCAGGAGGTTTGGAAGGGGATTCAGCCATCTTTGTTGATATTCCTCCTGTACAGCTGTGTAACACGGGGTCTGTGGTGCACAGTCAGCTCCCAGGGGTGCTCACTGATACAAATACCAACTGCTGCTGCAGGATCTTTCAGCTCATCACTGATGGACACCTGCTTGAAACTTGCTGATCTTCTAGTACGAGAAGCTGTCCCCAATCAAGTGTGGAAGACTGGCACATTCCAACATCAGGACTCTATAATGAAAGGTAGGCTGATGTTTAATGCACTACAAAGGCCTGACATGGGTAGGCCAAAAGTTACAGCCCACAGCACACTGAGGAACTGAAATATGTAAAATGCTACCTCACTTATTGGTCATAGTGTGCATCTGAAAAGAAAATTGTCCCAATGATATAATATAAATCTTATAACTAAATTAAACAATATATCTTGTCTTGTGAATGGTGATGCATTCTTGTCCTGTAATCATTTTATGAATAAGATATACTTTTGACAATAAAACATTCAATTCCTTGTTTGCTTTGCTCTCTTTCCTTTTTTAGATTTTTTGCTTTGATCCTTTTTCTCTATTTCTCATCTTTTCCATTTCTTTTCTCCCCTCAGTATCACTTCTATTTGTAATACTGTTATTCCTCTCCCTTCACGCATGCTGCAGTTCTCTGCCTGCTGATTAAGTGAATCTGGGGCGGGGATAGCTGCTATCTCAGTAAAGGGCAGGCAAAAAGGATGAGGGTGAACTTGCAAGGCAGTCTACATGTTTCAGTCAAAGTGTCCAGTCACGGTAAAACAGCAAACAACAAAGCAAATGCAGAATTTTGAACAGTTAAGTACTAGCTATTGTGTGCTCTGTTCAGACAATGCCACAGATCCACTGTGGCCATTGAGATGCAGGGAGATATTTATACACTGGAAACAGCTTGGAGAGGACTGGCAGAGTAATCAACTGAGATGTGGGAAAAATGTGAAGAAACATGGATCTACAGTGGCTGAACTAGTGAAATATTGATCAGAAGAGAATAGTTGACATTTGGCAAAACAACTTTAAAAGTTTGAGGATCAACCTCAACTCGAAGAATGATGGAGCGCAGGTTCCACTCATTGTGTCCGTGCTCACTCCTTAGATGGCGGCACATTTAGTCGCATTTCTCCATTGGCCCTTCACAGCTGTGCAAATGTCTCTTTTTTTAAAAGTGTTGATATGTGAATGAAGTCACTGGAGAAAAGTTCTTTTAGATATGAAGCAGTTTCTTCACTAGACAAAATAAGATACAGCAGGCATCAAAGGTCTGGCTGGCCCAGTGTGGGGCTCGATATTTCATGTGCTAAACATCAAAGGACAATTCCGTATTTACAATGCATCCACAATGCTTTCTTTGAAACTACACACAAACTTCACACCTCCTGATTTGCACTCACACTTCAGGCATCAAAATGAATTTTAATCAGCATTGTCTGGTCTGTGAGTCATGGCTTTTAGGAACCCGTTGTTCAGAGCTGCATTTTAAACTAAATCTACAATTTATATTCAGTTTTGAAGATTGGTGGCTGAAGCAATTTGCTAAATGTGAATGTGCGAAACCCAAAAATCGCTCTAACCAAAGTTACCCGTGAATCTGCTTCCACCGCCCTATCAGAAACAAAATTGCTTTGTAAGTAAAATCCTTCCCCTCTCACTTCTGTGCCTTTTTTGAAACTACCTATTGTTTTTGTCTTTGGGTTACTTACCTTCCCTCAAAAATACTCATGATTTTGACTGCCCTATTAGATCTCAGCTTAATCCTCCCTGCTGCAAGGAGGACAATCCCAGCTTTTCTAACCACTTTTGTAAATTATTTCTATCATTCCTGTCATCATCCTACTGAGGCAAAGGTGAGTATCCTGCTGGAGTTTTTAAAGATCTGGAACAAACGAAAAGATCAAATAATAGGCAAAATGTTATTATTTTTTTAAATATGTGACAGCCGTGCAGTAATTTCCAGAGAGCTGAGATTTCAAATTGACAAAGACCATAACAGATTGTAGGACTGATGCACTATCAATTACCCCAAAAGACTGGAAGTAGAGTAAATACTGAAAGGCCCTTATTAACAGTAAAATGGGTCCTCGTCCATGCTGTGTCTGTCCTGGACTAAGGAAGGAGCAGTGGCACAATCGCCTTTATTCAGGGATCTGGGGGAGGAACCACAGGAGCAGTCCGCAGAGGGGCGTGTCCAGACAGGTAACCCAGTTACAACCTATATACATGGTTTACCACAAGGACCAAAAGACATAGGATCAGAATCAGGTCATTCGCTATCAAGTCTGCTCCACAATTCCATCATGGCTGATTTATTATCCCTCTCCTGCCTGTTCCCTGTAAGCTTTGACACCCTTACTAATCTATCAACCCCCGCTTTAAATGTACCCAATGACTTGGCCTCCACAGCCATCGATTACAATGAATTCTACAGATTCACCACCCTCTGGCTAAAGAAATTCCTCCTCACCTCTGTCCTGAAAGGATCTCCTTGCATTCTGAAGCTGTGCCCTCTGGTTGTAGACTCCCCGACTGTAGGAAACGTACTCTCTACATCCACTTTATTTAGGCCTTTCAGTATTCAATAGGTTTCAATGAGATGCCTCCTCATTCTCCCAAACTCCAGTAAGCACAGGCCCAGAGCCATCAAATGCTCTCATACATTAACTCTTTCATTCCTGGGATAATTCTTATGAATCTCCTCTGGACTCCAATGCCAGCACACCTTTTCTTAGATAAGGAGCCAAAGCTGCTCACAATACTCTAAGTGCAGTCTGACCAATGCCTTATAAGGCCTCAAAAGCACAACTATGGTATTGCATGTCATGGCAACTTAGAGACAGAAGTATAATGACCTTACAAGCTCAGGGAAGGTTAAAAGAAAACCACAAGGTATACTTTCCAAGAGTACACTTCAGCTCATCTATCTTCTAAGTGTCTGGGGATAAGTGTAATTAAATGATTGCGCAGGTCCTAAAGCACTCACATATAATAAATTACTTGAGAGGTGCAGTCACTTTTGCAATTTAGAAAACATGAGTCACTTTCTCAATTCTCACACCTGGCGTGACAGCTTGGATTGGACATCCATGAGTCTGGAGTGGTGCTTCAATTTACCACCTTCCGACAGAGCTAAGAACAATACCACCGACTACAATGACAACTTGCAGTTTTAAACAATTTTTAGTTCCTCAGCTACCTATCTGGCTGAGTTCAGCATTAGCCATAAATTCAAACCAACTCCACACCAGAGTTGCTTCCTCCATTTGAAGTGAGCAATGGCGTGGACACAGTGCGTAGGATCACTCTTCAATACCATCTTTTAGGTGAGATGTTACACTGGGGTGTCATCTGTCCTCTCAAAATCAGAGGCCACTAAATGGAAGAACAACAAGGAGCTCTCCCCAGAGTCCTGACCACAAACCAATATCACTAAAAGCAGATGATCTGTACTGTGAATCTTGCTGACTTCCATATTTCCTGCATTAAACTGATTGTATTTCAAAGGTATACCGTGGCAATAAAATACAGTACCAGATTAAAGTATGCTATATAAATGTGTTTCCTTTTCATCAAAATGCGTTTTCTTTCCTGCACTTTGCTATGAACAAGGTAAAATAGAGGTGGGTAAACTTGGTAGACAGTATTCATGAAAAGGTTTAAGTTATTTCTTATTGTTTCATTTTATAGCGAAGTGCCATGAACTGTTAACGGCCCATAATTTCCACAAAACAAACTGTGAGTTTGTTCAGGACTTGTATAAGCATAATTACTTACTGACCAGTATGCACTTGGAGTTTAGGGCAGCAATGAAGGTCATCCATTTCTCTCTGTATAGTTATGTTTCCATAACATATTTTTTTAGCCAGTCGGTGTTGTTAGCCCTGAGCTGAACCCTTGAACCTGGAGGACCAGTAGACCACTCTTAGTCTGGCCTCTACCCTTTGACCTGTTTGGCATGGGTGACCCTACCAAGAGCCAAAGCATAAACCCCTGACGCCAGCCAATATAGGTCTCCGGGCCATTGAGGCACACAAGCTTCCAAACCCTACGATAAGGTTGTGGTCCTCTTGGAGGTGTATAAGCATACACAACTGTGGAAATCATTGTCTTATACGCAGCTGAACACCAGTGTGCTTTCATGGTGACAAACATTCAAGTACTCCTTTCATTTCAATGGAGAGGAATAGCTGCATGTGAGAGAGGCAAATTTCAGGTAATTAACGGTTCCTTGAACTGATTCATTTAAATGTGCTTAGATTTCCATAATTTACAGAGAACTTTGAGAAAACTTTTTTAATAGCTTGGAAAGTCCTTCATATGTCTATCAATGTCAGAGATGAGTTCAACCCAGATAAATGTGAGGTAGTTCATTTTGGTAGGTCAAATGTGATGAAAGAATATAGTATTAATGGTAACACTCTTGGCAGTGTGGAGGATCAGAGGGATCTTGGGGTCTGAGTCCATAGGACACTCAAAGATGTTGTGCAGGTTGACTCTGTGGTTAAGAAGGCATACAGTATACTAGCCTTCATCAACCATGGGATTGAGTTTAGGAGCCGAGAGGTAATGTTGCAGCTATATAGGACCCTGGTCAGACCCCACTTGGAGTACTGTGCTCAGTTCTGATCACCTCACTACAGGAAGGATGTGGAAACCATAGAAAGGGTGCAGAGGAGATTTACAAGGATGTTGCCTGGATTGGGGAGCATGCCTTATGAAAACAGGTTGAGTGAACTCAGCCTTTTCTCCTTGGAGCGACGGAGGATGAGAGGTTTCCTGATAGAGGTTTTTAAGATAATGACAGGCATTGATTGTGTGGATAATCAGAGCCTTTTTCCCAGGGCTGAAATGGCTGCCAGAAGAGGGCACAGGTTTAAAGTGCTTGGGAGTAGGTACAGAGGAGATGTTGGGTAAGTTTTTTACGCAGAGAGAAGTGAGTGCGTGGAATGGGCTGCTGGCAACGGTGGTGGAGGCGGAAAAGATAGGGTCTTTTAAGAGACTTTTGGATAGGTACATGGAGCTTAGAAAAATAGAGGGCTATGGGTAACCCTAGTAATTTCTAAGGTAGGGACATGTTCGGCACAACTTTGTGGGCCGAAGGGCCTGTATTTTGCTGTAGGTTTTCTATGTTTCTATGGGAAATCAAAGGATTCCACCCTGTCAAGCTGTAGGTAGCAATAATGCCCTGACTGTGCTTGATGTAGTAAACCAAGGCAGTGCCTGGTGGATGTAAAAGATCTTGTAGCACTACCAGATAAGTCACATATTGGGGTCAATATTTATCCCTCAACAAAGCCTTTGGTCAATCTAGTGTCCTTTGTAGGAGCTTATTAAGCATATGTGGGTTAAGTATTTTTTATTCACATATGGGATGTGGGCATCACCAGCTAAGCCAGCATTTATTGCCCATCCCTAGTTGCCCTTGAGAAGGTGGTGATGAGCTGCCTTCTTGAACTGCTGCAGTCCCTGAGGTGTAGATACACCCACAGTGCTGTTAGGGAGAGAATTCCATGATTTTGGCCCAACAACAGTGAAGAAATGGCGATATGTTTCCAAGTCAGGATAGTGAGTGACTTGGAGGGGGATTTCCAAGTGGTGGTGTTCCCAGGTATCTGCTGTTCTCGTCCTTCTAGATGGCAGAGGCCATGGGTCTGGAAGGTGCTGCCTTAGGAACTTTGGTGTGATGTTGCAGTGCATTTTGTAGATAGTACACATTGCTGCAACTGTTCATCGATGGTAGAGGGATTGGATGCTTGTGGAAGGGTACCAATCAAGTGGGCTGCCTTGTACTGGATGGTGTCAAGCTTCTTGAGTGTTGATGGACTTGCTAACAGAACAACAATGGCTAAGCTTTAAGTACACTTGCTGTCTGTAAAACAATGCAAGACATTCTGATTATGAAAGGTGTGATATAAATCCAAGATAAATATTTCTCATTACATCAATATTTACCATTGATTCTATCACACAATCAACTGTAACAGTGCAAAATTCAATGACCCTGAAAGCCATGGTTGCTAGTATTTTCCGAACACAAGCAAGATCACGACAAGAGTCAATTGGGTGGATTACAGCTGAGTTAGACAGAAATAGAATGGGAATAGTTTGGTTACGCTGACAGGTCCAACATCTGTATAATAACCTGCCACTCCCCAAGAAAATCAACCTCTCAGTGAGAGTTGTCTACTCCACCAGCTACCTTGGCAACACTAGTGTTATAAACAGGGGAGAGTAGACCCACTGTGACCTTTCTGCATGCGCCTTCCACACTTTATTAATGAGGCCCAAGATAAAGTTGAGAACAGCACCATGTGCAGCTTTCTGGACTTGATACTAAATTCAACAACTTCAAGAAGAGTGCTCTCCCTGCTTTTATGAAAAATGAGAGAAAACCTGCCGATGTTGGAAATCCAAGCAACACACTCAAAATGCTGGAGGAACTCAGCAGGCCAGGCAGCATCTATGGAAAAGAGTAAACAGTCAACGTTTTGGAAGCAGGCCCTTCATCAGTCCTGCCGTCAGTCATCCTCTGCAATATTGGGTCAATCTTTCTCTCTCCAATTGCACTGATTTGCTGGGCATCTCCTACAGTTCTGCAATTTACAGTTTTTGAGTTCCTTTGTCTGTGTTTTCTCCCTCTGCTGTGTTCATTTCTCAGGTTTCATGTTCCTTTATGTGTGTTCTCCCTCTTTAGCCTCTTCCTTTAACTATCAACTAGATGACTTCTTTGACTATTTATCCCCACAATGAGCTTCACCACAACCTGCTGGAGATGTTCCCTTTGTCTAATGTATCCTATATTGCCTGTAATTTAAAAAGGTCTGGAATTTCCTCTTTCCCATTTCTGACAAAGATTCTTCAAGTTGAAATGTTAACTTTGTGGGCCGGCTGGTGGCACAATGACATCAGCGCCGGACCCAGGAGCAGAGTTTCCCGGGTTCGAAATCAATCGGGTCCGCTCCCGAGTACGCTTTCCATCCATGCCGGGTGGAGTGTCGAGATCGCAACTCGACCCCGTAAAATAAAGGGAAAAATACTGCGAAAATGTCTGTGTGAGGAGTGACGTGCCACACAGTCTCTCTCTCGCTCCGCGTCTTGTAAAAAGCCATGAAAAAGATATCATCATGGACACATGCACACGCAGACGCACATGCATAGGTGCGCACGCACACACATGCAGACGCACATACACAGACTCGCACGCACGCAGGCACACACCAGAAAAAATGTTAACTTTGTTTCTTCACCCACAGATGTTTCAGCAAACACAAGAAAATCTGCAGATAATTAAAAAATGCAAACACGAGGAAATCTGCAGATGCTGGAATTTCAAGCAACACACATAAAAATTGCTGGTGAACGCAGCAGGCCAGGCAGCATCTCTAGGAAGAGGTAAAGTCGACATTTCGGGCCGAGACCCTTCGTCAGGACTAACTGAAAGAAGGGATAGTAAGGAATTTGAAAGTGGGAGGGGAAGGGGGAAATCCGAAATGATAGCGGAAGACAGGAGGGGGAGGGATGAAGCTTAAGCCTGATTTATACTTCTGCGTCAACTCGACGCTGTAAGTACTGCGTCGCCACAAACCCTACGCAGAACCGACGCGGATCCCTATGCCAGAGCCTGACACGCACCTCTCCTAAAATGTAACTGCGCGTCACAGCAACGCAGACCGAACAACTGTGATTGGTCCGCTTGGTAGCATCGCATTTCCTCCTACTCTGCAATAGCTTCCCATTGGGCGACTGAAGGGCAGGGAAGCAACTCTGGCTGCAATGCTTTCCATAAAGCTTTACAGACCTCCGAGATCATGGAGGATACATTTCACTTTTACGAAAAAAGACACTCGCTTTAAACTTATTTACCCTGAGAAAGACTACCATGACGATGAAGCCTTGCGCGGGCAGATGTGTGCGCATGCGCGACGTGCCCGAATTGCAGAGTGATGTAGACACACCAACGCACAAGTATAAATGCTCACAATGTGCGTAAACCACTTGCGTAGGTTATGGTGTCGCATTGACACAGAAGTATAAATCAGCCTTAAGAGCTGGGCAGGTGATTGGCAAAAGGGATATGAGAGGATCATGGGACGGGAGGCCTAGGGAAGAAAGAAAGGGGGAGGGGGAACCCAGAAGATGGGCAAGGAGTATAGTGAGAGGGACAGAGGGAAAAAAAGGAGAGAGAGAAAAATATATATATATAATAATAATAAATAAATAACAGATGGGGTACGAGGGGGAGGTGGGGCATTAAGTTTGAGAAGTCAATGTTCATGCCATCAGGTTGGAGGCTACCCAGACGGAATATAAGGTGTTGTTCCTCCAACCTGAGTGTGGCTTCATCTTTACAGTAGAGCAGGCCGTGGATAGACATGTCAGAATGGGAATGGGACGTGGAATTAAAATGTGTGGCCACTGGGAGATCTGCAGATGCTGGAAATCCAAAGGAAAACGCTGGGGGAGCTCAGCAGGCCAGGTAGCATCGATGGAAAACAGTAAACAGTCAACGTCTCGGTCCAAAGCGTCGGCTGTTTACTCTTTTCCATAGACGCTGCCTGGCCTGCTGAGTTCCTCCAGCATTTTGTGTGTGTTGTTTCAGATCTTCCAACAATTTGTTTTTATTTCAGAATTCTGGCAACTGCAGTTTTAAAAAAAATATATTTTCGTTCATCAGTCTTGAGTGCCTGAAGTTTGAACTCACAAGCAGTGACTTGTTGGAAAGCCAGATGCCTACAGTTCTACATCTCACCTCCATCCACTCCCAAAACAAGGGGACACATGAGGAGGTGTTTTGAGGGAGTGGCATAGTATGGAAGCAGACTGTGAAAATCGTGCTAGTGTCAATGTCAATGCCTTATTGGCACTCCAGCATAAACATGGATAAATTTCTCTTCAAATTACTTGTGGCTACTATGTCATTGGGGAGAACATGCACTATATCAATAGGACTAATGCCATTGCCCTCTATTATTTAATTGAGAAACTTAATCGAGTTCCTGCCACAATTTGCATGTAACAAGTCCATGTTCACTTGAATAACAATTAATTTTGTCACAGGTTATGGCATCTAAAAGATTCCCTATCACCAATGTTCAAGTGAATAGTACACGTGGTTTCTCTCCCTCTCCATTTCTCGAACGAGTAACATTTGCAAGAAGACAAGAAAATCTGCAGACTTTGGAAACCCAAACAACACACACAGAATGCTGAAGGAACTCAACAGGCCAGGCAGCATCTATGGAAAAGAGTTAAACGGTCGATTTTTCAGGCCAAGACCCTTCTACAAGACCATCCTGATGAAGGGTGTCGGCCCAAAATGTTGACTGTTTACAAATTTCCATAGGGGCTGCCTGCTCTGCTGGGTTCCTTCAGCACTTTGTGTGTGTTGCTAACATTTTCAAATACTGTGTCCTCTGATATCCAGTTTATATTTTTTAAAAATCCTAACAGCCCACTCCAAAAAAAAATACAGAGTAAAACCAACCACATCATAGTCATATAAAAAAGAAACATACAGAAAGATTTTGTTGACACTGGAGACTGCAGATGCTGAAATCTACAGCAACATGCTTGATGTTGGAAAAGCTCAGTAGCTCAGGCAGCATCTATGGAGGAAAAGCCCGCTGTTGCCTGTAAGGAGTTTGTACATTCTCCCCGTGACCGTGTGGGTTTCCTCCAGGTGCTCCGGTTTCTTCCCACAGTCCAAGAATTTGGTAGGTTAGTTGGTCATTGTACATTTTTCTGTGATTAGGCTAGAATTAAACTGGGGGATTGCTGGGTATATTGGTTTGAAGGGCTGGAAGGGCCTATTATGTGTGGTATCACAATGAATAATTCAAGACTGGAAGATCGAGGGGAGATAGCCAGTGTAAAAAGTTGAAAGGAAGGGGTGGAACAGGAGCTGTCAGGTGATCGGTAGATCCAGGTGAAGGGGGTATGGGTGGACAGCAGGTGTAGGAGGGGAGGGTGGGAATGACGTTAGAATCTGGGAGGAGGTAAATGCAAATGACAAAGGGCTGAAGATGATGCAGTCCAATAGGAGATGAAGGTACAACACAGGATAAAGGGAGGGAAGTGGGGAGGAGAACCAGAAGGAGGAGTGTGTGGATGAGGCACAGATTGGAATGGGGGGAGGAGGGGTAAGGGGCATGGAAATGTGGCCTAGGTAGATTAGGAGGTGGGGGGGAGGGTAAGGTGGAATGGGTGTGGAGCAGCCACTGGAAGCTGCGGAATTTAAGGTTCATACCACCAAGTTGTAGGCTGCCCAGGTGGAATATGAGGTGCTGTTCCTCTAGCTTGTGTTTAGCCCCCAGATGAAGGTTCCAGACCTGACGTGTCAATTGTCCACTTTCCTCCAAAACTGCCACCAGACCAGCTAGGTTCCTCCAGCAGCTCGTGTGTTGTTGCAAGAAAATTGTATTACAATTTTGAAACTTCTAATCACAATCTTTCAAGTATTAATTGGATATTCTCTTCCATTTAAAGTAGGTTTGACTGTGTTCCTAATGAGTACTCCAGAATATAGAAACATGGGTGGGCTATTCAGTCCTGAGATGTTCCAGTTACAGTTTGGTTGACTTGCACTTTACTTGCATGTATCCAGTTTTGTTCCTCATCCACTGATTTTGGCTTTGACAATTGCTTATAACTCTAACTGCACAAAGACCATGACTGACCAATGCCTTTCACCATTTTTGTTTGCTATCAAGAAAAATGTCCATCTCATTGTGGGTTGTAGGTTCCTTGTGTTACTTGGGTGTGGGGTCATCGGTTCATAAAATCTTCTCCAAATATCCAGCTACTTTGGAGTTTATTAAAGACTCTGCAATTAAAAAGATACCAAATTTTAAAAAGAATTAGGAATCTAACTTCAGGCAGCTTAGGGATGACTTTGAAAGAGAAGGTGGTGAACACAGGACTAAGAATGCTTTATTTAAAAGCATGTAGTATTTGTAACAAGATAAATGAGTTTACAGCCCAGATCAAAATTGATGGGTACAATATCATAAAGACTAGAGGACCGTAAGACGTAGGAGCAGAATTAGGCCATTTGGTCCATTGAGTCTGTCCTACCATTTCATCATGGCAGAACCATTTTTCCTCCCAGCCCCAAACTCCTGCTTTCTCTCCATTTCCCTTCATGCCCTGACAATCAAGATTCTATCAACCTCTGCCTTAAATATACAAACAAACCTGGCCTCCACAGCTGCCTGTGGCAACAAATTCCACTCTCTGGCTGAATAGATTCTTCCTAATCTCTAAGGGGACACCCTTCTATTCTGAGGTTGTGTCCTCTGATCTTAGACCCTCCCATCACAGGAAACATCCACTCTGTCAAGGCCTTTCACCATTCGATAGGCTTCAATGAGGTTCCCCCTCATTCTTCTGAATCCTAGTGAATACAGGCCCAGAGCCGTCAAATGCTCTTCACATGGCAAGCCATTCAAACCTGGGAATAATTTTCATGAACCTCCTTTGAACCCTCTTCAGTTTCAGCACATCCTTTCTAAGATAAGGGGCCCAAAACTACTCACAATACTCCAAGTGAGGCCTCACCAGTGCTTTATAAAGTCTCAAAGTTACATCCTTGCTTTTATATTCTAGTCCTCTTGAAATGAATGCTAACATTGCATTTGGCTTCCTCACCACAGACTCAACTTGCAAATTTACCCTTAGGGAATCCTTCACAAGGAATCTCAAGTCCCTTTGCACCTCAGTTTTTTTTTAACATATTTTCTCTCCATTTAGAAAATAGTTAATACTTTCATTTCTTCTACCAAAGTTCATGACCATAGCCTTCCCAACACTGTATTCCATCTTCCACTTCTTTGCTCATTCTCCTAATCCATCAAAGTCCTTCTGTAGCCTCATTACTTCCTCAAAACTACCTGCCCCTCCACCTATCTTCATAGTGTCTGTAAACTTTGCAATAAAGCCTTCAATTCCATCATCCAAATCATTAACATATAATGTAAAATTAATCGGTCCCAACACAGACCCCTGCAGAACACCACTAGTCTCCGGCAGCCAACTATAAAAGGCTCCCCTTAGTCCCACTCTTTGCCCCTGCCAATCAGCCACTATTTAATCACTGCCAAAATCTTCCCTGTAATACCATGGGCTTGTAGGTTGTTCAGCAGCCCCATGTGTGGCACCTTGCCTTCTGAAAATCCAAACACACAACACCAACTGATTCTCCTTTGTGTATCCTGCCTGTTATTTCTTCAAAGAATTTCAACAGATTTGTCAGGCAAGATTTTCCCCTGAGGAAGCAATGCTGACTACAGCCAATTTTATCATGTACCTCCAAATACCCTGAAACCAATCCTTTACAATCGACTCCAACATCTTCCCAATCACCGAGGTCAGACTAACTGGCCGATAGTTTCCTTTCTTCAGCCTCCCTCCCTTCTTGAAGAGTGGAGTGACATGTGCAATTTTCCAGTCTTCTTGAACCATTCAAGAATCAAGTGATACGATCATTACTAATACCTCCACAATCTCTTCAGCCACCTTTTGGTGTACACCATCTGGTCCAGCTGACTTATCTACCTTCAGACCTTTCAGTACCCAAGAACCTTCTACCTAGTAATGGTAACTTTACACACTTCATGACCCCTAACAGCTGGAAATTCCACCATACTTTTAGTGTCTTGCACAACGAAGGCTGATGCAAAATATTCATTCAGTTTGTCCACTATTTCCTTGTCCCCATTACTACCTCTCCAGCATTATTTTCCAGCAGTCTAAAATCCACGCACGCCTCTCTTTTATACTTCACATACCTGAGAAACTCTTTAATATTATTGGACAGCTTACTTCTGTTTTCTATCTTTACCTTCTTAATGACCTTTTAGTTCCCTTCTGTTGGTATTTGAAAGCTTCCCAATCTTCTAAGCTCCCACTAATTTTTGTTCTATTATGTTCCCTCTACTTGGCTTTTATGTTGGCTTTGACTTCCCTTGTTAGCCACAGTTGTGTTATCTTGCCTTTTATAATACTTCTTCCTCTTTGGCATGCAAAATTTTGGGCACCCCTGGTCAAAACTTCTGTTACTGTGAATAGCTAAGCGAGTAAAAGATGAACTGATTTCCAAAAGGAATAAAGTTAAAGATGACACATTTCTTTAATATTTTAAGCAAGAAAACTTTTTTATTTCCATCTTTTACAGTTTCAAAATAATAAAAAAGGAAAAGGGCCTGAAGCAAAAGTTTGGGCACCCTGCATAGTCAGTACTTAGTAACACCTTCTTTGGCAAGTATCACAGCTTGTAAACACTTTCTGTAGCCAGCTAAGAGTCTTTCAATTCTTGTTTGGGGGATTTTCTCCCATTCTTCCTTGCAAAAGGCTTCTAGTTCTGTGAGATTCTTGGGCCATCTTGCATGCACTGCTCTTTTGAGGTCTATCCAAAGATTCTTGATGATGTTTAGGTCGGGGACTGTGAGGGCCATGGCAAAACCTTCAGCTTGCACCTCTTGAGGTAGTCCATTGTGGATTTTGAGGTGTGTTTAGGATCATTATCCTGTTGTAGAAGCCATCCTGTTTTCATCTTCAGCTTTTTTACAGACTGTGTGATGTTTGCTTCCAGAACTTGCTGGTATTTAATTGAATTCATTCTTCCCTCTACCAGTAAATGTTCCCCATGCCACTGGCTGCAACACAAGCCCAAAGCATGATCGATCCACCCCCGTGCTTAACAGTTGGAGAGGTGTTCCTTTCATGAAATTCTGCACCCTTTTTTCTCCAAACATACCTTTGCTCATTGCGGCCAAGAAGTTCCATTTTAACTTCATCAGTCCACAGGACTTGTTTCCAAAATGCATCAGGCTTGTTCAGATGTTCCTTTGAACCTTTTGAATAGAACTTTTTGTATAGAATAGAACTCATGCTTCTGTAATTCCCTTTACTCCACTGTAATACTGATACATCTGACTTTAGCTTCTCCTTTTCAAATTCAGGGTGAATTCAATCATTTTATGATCACTTTCTCCTAAGGGTTCTTTTACCTTGAGCTCCCTAATCAACTCCAGATCGTTGCACAACACCCAGTCCAGAATAGCTGATCCGCCAGTGGGCTCAACCATGAGCTTCTCTAAAAAGCCATCTTGTAAGCATTGTAGAATTTCCCCCGCTTGGAATCTAGCACCAATGTGATTTTCCCAATCTACCTGCATATTGAAATCCCCCATGACCATTGTAACGTTGCCCTTTCGGCATGCATGTAGTTTGTATACCACATCCCTATTCGGGTTCGGGTGTCTGTATACAACTTCCATCAGGTCTTTTTACCCTTGCCGTTTCTTAGCTCTATCCACAATGATTCAAAACCTTCTAATCCTATGTCATATCTTTCTGATGATTTGATTTCATTTTTTACTAACAGAGCAATGCCACCCCGTCTACCTTCATGCCTGTTCTTTCAATACAATGTGTATCCTTGGACATTAAACTCCCAGCTATAATCTTCTTTCAGCCATGATTCAGTGATGCCTATAATATAATTCATGCCAATCTGTAACTGCTATAAGTTCATCGACCTTATTCTATATACTGTGTGCATTCAAATATAACATCTTCAGTCCTGTATTCACCTTTTTCGATTTTCTCCACCTTTTGCGTTGCAACTCATCCCGTTGACTGCAATTTTGCCCCATCATCAGCCTCGCCTTGCCAGCAATCTCACTACACATTGCCTCTGTTTGTGAACCAACTACCTCATCATCAGCCCTATCTCTCCAGCTCCCATCCCCCTACCAAATTAGTTTAAACCCACCCAAATAACTCTAGCAAACCTGCTCGCAAGGATATTGCATAACCTCAGCTTCAGGTGTAACCTGTCCCTTTTGTACAGGTCATACCTTCCCCAGAAGAGATCCCAATGATCCATAAATCTGAACCCCTGCCCCCTGCACCAGTTCCTCAGCCACGTATTTGCCTGCCAAATCATCCTATTCCTACCCTCATTGGCATGTGGCAGAGGCGGCAGTCCAGAGAATACTACCCTGGAGGTCCTGTTTCTCAGCTTTCTACCTTGCTCCCTAAAATGTCTCTTCAGGACCTCCTCACCTTGTCTACCTATGGCATTGGTGCCACTGTGTACCAAGACTTCTGGCTGCTCACCCTCACCCTTGAGAATGCCATGGACCCGATCTGAGACATCCTTGAACCTGGCACCAGGGAAGCAACTTACCATCCAGATCCATTCTCACTAATCTATGATACCCTAACGGATGAGGAATGACCAGACAAGGACAGTGAGAGAGAGAGTAACCTACAAGACAATGTACCTCACCCAAGCCTGATGAGCCAAAGCCACTCTAAACACTGGCACACTCCAAATGAATGGCCACTCCGCTTGCACTTGAATTATTCTTATTGGCCCTTTCTAATGAACCTGTCTTGCTGATTGGTTGCTCCTCAAATGAGAAAAACGCCACAAAACTGTGCTTTCAAAATCTCGATCACCACCCTGATTAAAAAGTAGTTCTTTTCACGCACTCCCAGTGTGGATTGTCCAACTCAGGGAAAACTGGCTTGAAGTGCTGCTTTTTAAATCTTGAACGCGGGCCTGACTGAAAGGTAGCTCTTTTTACGTACTGCCATTTGCTGATTGTTCATTCCTCAAATCAGAAAAACTGCCCTGCCTTCAAAATCTCAATTGCCACCCTTTTCATACACCCTTGGTGTGGATTGTCCAACTCAGAGAAAACTGGCTCAAAGCTTTGCTTTTTAAATCTTGAACAAATCATGAGCAAATAGAAGATGTGGCTGAAAGAGGGTCAGAGCTGGGAGCTGGGAGCTACATTCCAAGGGTACGTATCCTATTGAAAAGACAGGCAGGTGGACAGAGGAGTAGGGGTGGCTCCTTTGGTAAAAATTGAGATTAAATCACTAACAAGAAGCAATGTAGGATCAGGAGATGCAGAATATTTGTGCTAGAGTTAAGACATTCAGTCTGTCTGTCTAGGTACCATATCCAATGCGGAATTTGGTGACCATGATTTTCCATATAGATCTATCCTTCGTTTTTTGGATGACTTCCATTTCCTCGATGTGTAGCCGCCTGGTTATGCTTTTGATGTACATTAGCCGAGGTCTTCCTCTAGGTTTGCTCCCCTCAATCTTTCCAGAGGGTATGAGTTTTTCTAGTTCATCTTTCTGCATGATGTGTCCTAGGAATCTGAGTTGTCTTTCTCCTATTGTTGGTATGAGTAATCAAACTGCTTGGGCTCTTCTGAGAACTTCTTCATTTGATGTGTGTGTGGTCCATGATATTTTTAACATTCTCCTGTAGAACCATAATTCAGCTGCTTCTAGTCTCTTTTCCATTGCTGGGGAAATGGTCCAGCATTCACTTCCATAAGTCAGGATAGAATAAATGTAGCACTGCAGTATTCTGTTTTTAGTGTACGTACTCATTTTTCTGTCTGTTAATATGTTCTTCATTTTTTTTTGGAAAACTTGTGAACTGAGATAGGTGGCCTCCAAATAGTAGTTAAGTTATGGGGCACAAAATATAGGAGGAGATTAAAAAAATGTATGTGAGAAAGGTAACAGTGACCATGGGGAATTTCAATATATGGATAGACTGGGAATATCATGCTGGTAGTGGCCGCAAGGAAAGGAATTTGTGGAATGTATACAAGATGGCTTTTTTAGGTGGTTTCTGGACAGACCACCAGGGAAAAGGCAATTTTGGGTTTGCTGTAATGAGGCAGACCTGATCAAGGAGCTTAAGGTGAAGGAACCCTAAGGAGACAATGACCATAACATGATAGAACTCACCCGACAATTGTTGTTTGTTGTCTATATCAATGTACAGTTAAGTAAAGGTAACTAAAGAGGCATGAGGGACTAACCAGAGCTGTTTGAAAGGGGATCGTACCCGGGAAGACAGTGGAGCAGGAGCTTCTGAGAGTAACTTTGGAGTCACAACAGAATTTCTTCCCAAGGAAGGGGAGAACAAGGCAACCATGGCTGACAAGGGAAGTCAAAAACAGCATAAAAGCAAAACAGAAGGCATAGACAGTGTACTGGGAAGCTTTACAAGTCAACAGACTGCAACTAAAAATTGGTATGGGGAGAGAAAAGTGGAGCTAAAGAGATTGTGGAGGCATTAGTAATGAAGTTTCAAGAATTAGTGGGCTCAGGAAGGATTCCACATGTCTGAAAAATCACAATGTGACACTGTTCGTTAAGAAGGGACGAAGGCAAAAGACAAGAAATTATAGGGTGATTAACCTGAGCTCTGTGGTTAGTAAGATTTTAGAGTTCATTATTAAGGATGAAATTTGGGATTACTTAAAATAGGATGAAGTCAGGGCAACACACACAAAATGCTGGAGGAACTCAGCAGGACAGGCAGCAAGTATGGAAAAGAGTACAGTCAACGTTTCCGGCCAAAGAAGGATCTCAGCCCAAAACATCGACTGTTTACTCTTTTCCATAGATGCTGCCTGGCCTGCTGAGTTGCTCCAGCGTTTTGTGTGCATTGCTTAGGTTTTCCAGCATCTACAGACTTTCTCTTGTTTAGGATGGTCAGCCTGGGGGTTTCGTTAAGGGAAGATCTTGCTTGATAAATCTGTTGAATTCCTTGAAGAGGTAGCAATTAGGTTAGACAAGCAGAAGTGGTGGATATTATTTACAGTATTTGGATTTTCAGAAAGCGCCACACTCGAGGCTGCTAAACAAGATAACAGCTCATAGTGTGAGAGGGAAAGGTACTGGCAGGGTTAGAAGATTGTCTGACTGGCAGACGTCAGAGTGGGAATAAAGGGGTCCTTTCCAGGATGGCTGCCAGTGACTAGTGGAGTTTCAGTGTTGGGACCATAACTTTTCACTTTATACATTAATGATTTAGATCAAGGGATTGATGGCATTGTGCCATATTTGCAGACAACACTAAGATAGGTGGACAGACAAGTAGTGTCACAGAGGAAAGGAGTCTGCAGAAGGATTTAGAAAGGTTGGGAGAGTGGGCAGAGAACTGGCAGATAGAATACATCGTAGGGAAGTGTGAGGTCATGCACTTTGGTCGAAAGAATAAAGATGTAGCCTGTTTTCTGAATGGGGAGAAAATTTGGAATCAGAAGGGACTTCGGTGTTCTGGTTGAGGATTCCCTCAAGGTTAACCTGCAGGTGGAGTCAATAGACACAAAGGCACTTGTAATGTTAGCATTCATCTTGAGACAACTACAATATAAAGTAATGATGTACTACTGAGGCTTTAAAAGGTGTTGATCAGACCCCTGTATCTAAAGACATATATACAGGCCTTGCGGAAGGTCCAGAAGAGGTTTACAAGGATAACCCTGAGAATAAAGGGGTTAATATATCAGGAGCATTTGATGGTTCTCGGCCTGTATTCACTGTAGTTTAGAAGAATTATGGGGGGGTGGGTCTCATAGAAACTTACCAAATATTGAAATGCCTAGGTAAAGTGGACCTACAGAAGATGCTTCGGAGAGTCTAGGACCAGAATAGAAGGACTGAGATGAGGAGTAATTTCTTCAGCCAGAGTGCTGTGGCTCTGTGGAATTTGTTGCCACAGAGGGCTGTCACTGGGTGTATTTAAGGGAGAGGTTGATAGGGGTTATCGGGAAAAAGGTAGGAAAATGGGACTGAAAATAAGCTGCCATGATTGAACGGCGGAACAGATTCGATGGCTGAATAACTTAATTTTGCTCCTGTAAAGTTCAAGGTAAATTTATTATCGAAGTATATATATGTCACCACATACAACTCTTATGGCCTTATGGTTAACCTAAAAAACTACAGACCTTTGGTATGTGGAGGGAAACACAAGCACCCAGTGAAAACCCGAGTGGCCATACAGATGGCGCCATTTTGAACCCATAGTGCTGGAGCTCTGTGGTAGTGAACTACCTGACGTACCACTGCGCTACCTGTTACGCCTGTTCTATGTTCTTAATAAAATACCATAACAAAAAAAAAATTTCTACCCCTCTAAGAGTGTCAGATTTATCATTATGTTTTAACAGCAAATTAAGCTTGGGGACTACTGTCAAAGCTGTCAAGTAATTTGAATATTCAAATACCACTTATTCACAGCACTCAAAAATAAAATCATTTTCCAATTAAAATGTTAAAACACTAGGTACCAGTAGAAAGGATCCCAGGGCAGTGACATATGCCTCTTGCATGATGTGGGAAGTCCAGCAGTCCTCCAGTCTCCCTGGTGACTATATCTGCGAGAAGCACATCTGGCTACAGCTCCTTACAGATCAGGTTTGCGAAGTGGAATTGGAGCTGGATGAGCTAAGTGTCGTTCAAGAGAATGAGGAGTTGGTGGGCAGGGGCTATATAGAGGCAGTCACACCAATGCTGCAGTAGGCAGGTACTGTGGTGACTACCGGCAGAGGGAAAGAGAAAGGAAATGGGAAGACAGTGCTGAATACCCCTGTGGCCATAGACCTCAATAACAATTACATCGCTTTGACTACATTTGGGTGGGGGAGCAACCTACCAAGGGAAAGCCAAAGCCACCAGGTCTCTGGCACTGAGCCTGGCTCAGTGGCTCAGAAGAGGAGAAGAGGACGGTGGTGGTCATGGTATCCAAAACAGACAAGAGCTTTTATGGACAGAGAGTGACTCCCGGATGGTATGTTGCAGAGTTACAGAGCAATACAGCACCGATGCATGCCCTTCAACCTAACCAGTCTATGCCAATCACAGTGCCCACCCAGCTAGTTCCAATTTCCTCACTGGGTGCCAGGGTCAGCGATGTCTCACACCGGGTCCACAGCATTCCGCAGGGAGAGGGCGAGCGGCCAGAAGTCGTGGTACATATTGGTATCAATGATATAGCTAGCAAAAGGGTTAATGTCCTGAAGAACGATGATAGGGAGTTAGAAAGCTAAAAAACGAGGACCTCAAGGGAAGTAATCTCTGGATTGCCGCCGATGCCATACACTAGTGAGAGTAAGAACAGGATAAAATGGCAGATGAATGTGCCGCTGAGGAATTGGTGCAGGGATTTGGATTACTGGAATCTCCTCCTGCAGAAGGTACAACACATACAAAAGGGAATAGGGTTAATCCTGGAAATCACAGTATAGACCAGTGAGTGTTACCTCAGTTGTGGGAAAACTAATGGAGAGGATTCCTAGAGACAGCATGTACGAGTATTTGGAGAAGCATTGTTCGATTCGAGATAGTGGGCATGACTTGTGAGGGGCTGGTCGTGCCTCACAAACCTGATTGACTCTATTTGAGGAAGTGACAAAACAAATTTATTAAGGTAGACGAGTGGATGTGGTGTAAATGGATTTTAGTAAAGCGTTTTACAAGGTTCCCAATGGTAGGTTCGTTAAGAAAGTCAGGAGGCAAGGGATTCAGGGACACTTGGCTGCATGGATTTGAAATTGCCCTGCTCAAGGAAGGCAGAAGGTGGTAGTAGATGGTGCCTACTCTGCCTGGAGATCATTGACTAGGGCTGTTCTGCAGGGATATTTTCTGGGATCCCTGCAGGATTCTTAGCGGTGTGGAGGAACAGGGGGATCTTGGGGCCCACATTCATCGATCTTTCTATGCAGGTGGATGCTTTCCTGGTGTCATAGTTTCTTGATTACCTGACTGGCAGACCACAGTACGTGTGCTTGCAACACTGTGTGTCCCACAGAGTGATCAGCAGCACTGGGGCTCCACAGAGGACTGTCTTGTCTCCCTTTCTCTTCACCATTTAGACCTCGAACTTCAACTACTGCACAGAGTCTTGTCATCTTCAGGAGTTTTTTGATGACTCTGCCATAGTTGGATGCATCAGCAAGGGAGATGAGGCTGAGTACAGGGCTACGGTAGGAAACTTTGTCACATGGTGTGAGCAGAATTATCTGCAGCTTAATGTGAAAAAGACTAAGGAGCTGGTGGTAGACCTGAGGAGGGCTAAGGCACCGGTGACCCCTGTTTCCATCCAGGGGGTCAGTGTGGACATGGTGGAGGATTACAAATACCTGGGGATACAAATTGACAATAAACTGGACTGGTCAAAGAATACTGAGGCTGTCTACAAGAAGGGTCAGAGCCGTCTCTATTTCCTGAGGAGACTGAGGTCCTTTAACATCTGTTGGACGATGCTGAGGATGTTCTACGAGTCTGTGGCAGCCAGTGCGATCATGTTTGTTGTTGTGTGCTGGGGCAGCAGGCTGAGGGTAGCAGACACCAACAGAATCAACAAACTCATTCGTAAGGCCAGTGATGTTGTGGGGATGGAACTGGACTCTCTGACGGTGGTGTCTGAAAAGAGGATGCTGTCCAAGTTGCATGCCATCTTGGACAATGTCTCCCATCCACTACATAATGGACTGGTTGGGCACAGGAGTACATTCAGCCAGAGATTCATTCCACCGAGATGCAACACTGAGCATCATAGGAAGTCATTCCTGCCTGTGGCCATCAAACTTTACAACTCCTCCCTTGGAGGGTCAGACACCCTGAGTCAATAGGCTGGTCCTGGACTTATTTCCTGGCATAATTTACATATTACTATTTAATTATTTATGGTTTTATTACTATTTAATTATTTATGGTGCAACTGTAACAAAAACCAATGACTATGACTATGACTTTCAAAGTTGCCACACAAGTTGGTAGGGTGGTTAAGAAGGCATACAGTCTGTTGGCATTCGTTGGTTAGGGGATTAAGTTCAACTGCTGTGAGGTAATGTTTCAACTCTGTAAAACTCTGGTTAGACCACACTTGTAGTATTGTGTTCAGTTCTGGTTGCCTTGTTATAGGAAGGATGTAGAAGCTTTAGAGAGGGTGCAGAGGAGATTTACCAGGATGTTGCCTGGATTAGAGGGAATGCCTTATGAGGATAGGCTGAGCAAGCCGGGGCTTTTCTCTTTGGAGCAAAGGAGGATGAGAGCTGATTTGATAGAGGTGTGTAAGATGCATTTTTTTTTTACACAGGATAGAACGCATAGCCAGCGATGTTGGTAGAGGCCGATACATTAGGGGCATTTAAGAGACTCTTAGACAGGCACATGGATGAAAGAAAAATGGAGGGCTTTGTGGGTTAGATTGATCTTGGAGTAGGTTAAAAGGCAAAACGTCATGAGGCGAAGGGCCTGTACTATTCTATGTTCCATAACATTCAAAATCAATTAAATACATTTAAATTCCCCAAACTTCACCTTTCCCATCACAACAGTTTCTCACTATTAAAATGATCAGACTTGTTGAAACTGGTATAGCTTGGTGGGAGATTCCTCAGAAAGTCTGCTGGGAAACTACAAAATGTCGAAACCTTACGAGGAATCATTGTCAGGGCACAATTGGGAAAGCAAGCGTCTCTCAGGAAGTTCAATACTTTTCTGGTCACTCCACTTGCACAGCAATACCAAACTTTCTGACAGTTACAGAGGAAAATAGTGGCATTTTTCAGGAAAATTCAGGCCAAGTAGTTCATTGGTTCTGTTCATTGGTTTTGTTGTAAAATCTTTACAGATCTATTCAGCAGAGGGATGGAATAAAGTCCTATCCTTTTCAGCCTTTCTTTTCCAAACCACATTGTTTGTGGTCAAACAGGCAAAATACTCTTTTACAATGTGAGCATTGCACATATGGCATTATAGCCCACTGCAACTAAGGATATGTATTAAAACATACAAAATAAAAGGAATAGTCATAGAAGTCATGGAGTCATAGAATACTACTGCAAATAAACAGACCATTTGGCCCATCTAGTCCATGCCAAACTATTAATCTGCCTAGTCCCATCGACCTGCACTTGGACCATACCCTTCCCATCCATGCACTTAATCAAATTTCTCCTAAATATTGAAATCAAACCTGCACCTACCACTGCCACTAGCGGTTCGTTCCACACTTCTCATCACACTCTGTGGGAAGAAGTTCCCCTTAAATATTTCACCTTTCACTCTTAAGCCATGACTTTAGTTCTAGTTTCACTCAACCTCAGTAGTGAAAGCCTGTTTGCATTTAGCCTGTCTATGCTCCTCATAATTTTGTATACCTCTGTCAAATCTCCCCTCATTCTCCTATGCTCTAGGTAATAAAGTCCTAACCTTTTCAGCCTTTCCCTATAACTCAGGCCCTCAAGTCCTGGCATCATCCTGGTTAGGGGGTATTCTAGAGTTAGGTTATATATTAACTTCAGCAACCAATCTTTAGACCTGAATGTGGACTGTAGATTAAATGTAAAATGCAGTTCTGGACAATAGGTTCTTAGAGCTATGAACAGCAGTTGATTGAAAAACCAGACGATGCTGATTAACGTTCCTTTTGGGTGTCTGGAATGTGGGTGAGAAGAAGGAGGTGTGAAAGTTGTATGTAATTGAAAGGAAGCATTATAGATACATTGTAAATATAAAATTGTCCTTTGTTCTTTAGCATGAAAAATTTTATATAATATTGGGTCAAAAAGCCATCTTTCTTCACAGAGTGTCTTATTCTGTTGAATAAAAGAGTACTTTATATCTACCAGCTGCGTCTCTCCAGTGACTTTGTTCATGTTACAACAATCCTTGTAAATTTTCTCAGTACTTAAGACTAAACATCAGATCTAAAATAGAAAATAATCAGCATGTAGGACATTATAACCACAAGAGGTTCTGCAGATGCTGGAAATTCACAGCAATGCAGACAAATAGTGTAGTGGTTAGCGCAATGCTTTACAGTACCAGCGACCTGGGTTCAATTCCTGTCGCTGCCTGTAAGAGGTTTGTATGTTCTCCCCATTTCCGCGTGGGTTTCCTCTGGAAATTCTGGTTTCCTCCCACAGTCCAACGACGTACCAGTTGGTAGTTTGATTGATCGTTGTAAGTTGTCCTATGATTAGGCTGGGGTTAAATTGGGGGTTGCTGGGTGGTGTGGCTCGAAGGGTCAGAAGGCCTATTCTGCACTGTATCTCAATAAATAAATATATTAAAACTGCTGGCGGAACTCAGCATCTAAGAGAGGAGTAAGCAGTTAATCTTTCAGGCCAAGCCCCTTCATCGGGTTTACTGTCTTATGTAATACATTATCTGTGGTGAAACAGAGTCAAAATTCATCAAAACCAGGAGCCATAGGGCAGCTGTAGTTTGCCATATCCTACAAGAGTCTGTTGAGTAGGTTAAGTGTTGTTAATTATGATTAAGAGCAAACTGCAAAACATTGCACTAACAAAATGCTTTATTGGAGCTGTTTCTACATAAATTGATGGGGATATATTTCAAGAAATATGTTCCTTAACAACCTCATACAGCCACCACCCCACCAACATCCATTCTTTTATCCTTTTCTCTCTCACTTAATAACATAATAATATAAATGCATAATAAATAGGAAAAGAAGTTGACTAATTGGCTCCATCATTGAACAAGATTACTGTATAGACAATCTGATCTTTCAGTCCCCAAAACTTCTCTTTCCTTTGCGGCCCAAAATTCTGCCTCAGCCTGGAGTATACACAGTGACTCAGCATTAACAGACTACTTCTCTAGAAAATTCCAAAAACCACGACCCCCTGAGAAAAGGGATTCGTCACCTCTGCACTTTTAAGTGGTCAACCTAGTCTAATTCCAGATTACCCAGCAGATGAAATATCTGCCCTGCATCTAATCTTTCAGTTCCTCCTCTAAATGTTAAATGTTTCAACATCTCACTTTTCTAAGCCCAGAAGTAAAGATGAAACCTGCTTAATTTTTATTCAATACGGCATCCTCTTTTCAGTTATTACCTCTAATATAGAGCATAGAACTCCACAGCACTGTTCAGGCCATTCGGCCCATTAAGTTGTGCTGACCTTTAAACCTACTCTAAGATCAATCTAACTCCCTCCTCCCTCATAGCCTTCCAATGTAGGAGGGAAGGGTTAGATTGATCTTAGAGCAGGTTAAAATCTCATCCAAGTTTTAATTTTTCATGCGTGAGCCGGAATACCCACGGGCCCATTGGCCATCCTGCCTGGACCCCCGCTGTGTAGCATCTGTAAACCTGAGCTAACGTTTACAGGCAAAGCCCCACCACCCACCACCCTTCACGACCCACTTACCCATCACCTGCTCTACTTGGTAACATAACATAGTCCCTTGGGTCTAATTTAAATGCCTCAATGAAAAAAAAATCTTATCAAATGTTTCCATAGCCTCACCCTTGCCTACGTGATCAATCTCATAGGTTGTACAACCTTCCAATTCGTACTTCTTGCACACTTCTGATTTTATCCTGCAATGCTTGTATTTTCAGCTGTACGAGTTTGAAGTTCTGGAATCCCTTCCCCAACCTCCTCAGCTTTCTCCGCTGCGACTCAAGGCATTTAATTCCCTTATCCTAATATCATCTTATGTGGCTTAGTGTCGTTTTGTTTTGCCCAATAATACTCTGCAAAGCAGTTTAAGACATTTTATTTGGTTAAAGGCACGGTACATGTGCAAGATGTCATCATTGTGGGCATCAAAACCAAGTCTGCCGACTTCCGAGCTGAAAACACTGGATAGTATTTTTGATCTTTTTCCATCCTAGCTCAGGGCGCTGGGGCCACTTGTATTCCTTCAATTACCACCTTAGCTGACATCAGCTAATAAAGAATCACAACAGACTGTGTGGCTCAGTTACATGCTAAGAATGCCTTAATCAACCAAGGCATTGGCAGTGCACATCGGGGAAATATTTCTGCGTATCACTATTATTATGCCGCTCATTTTCACTATTTTTTCCTTCTATGCCCTTGTGTAAATTTACACGTGTTGACTGCAGGCAGGACCGTGGGATGATAGTGCAGGTTTACAAAAGTATTGCGGCTGCCCCTCTGGCAGCTGAGAGCCTTTAGTTTAGCTGAACTCCTACTCGAGCTCCAGCTAACAGCAAATGTGCTGAATGGTGCTATTGTTCAGCAGTTGAGCTGTGGTGATTGAAAGCGCTGTGAATGCTGTGTGTTCAGTGGAGAACGCAGGCAGCAGTGGTGGCCTGAGACTAATGCATCTATGAGTCAGTCTCCTCTACCAGTAAATGTCAAGAGCAGTTTAACTCATTCACTACCACACTGAAGAATAAACAGCTAATACAGGCTGCAATATTTTGCAAGGACGTTTTATGCAATTAAGATGAACCAAAATCTGAAAGAAAACAGAATTATACCAAACAAGAGAAAATCTGCAGATGCTGGAAATCCAAAACAACACACACAAGATGCTGGAGGAACTCAGCAGGCCAGGCAGCATCTGTGGAAAAGAGTAAACAGTTGACGTTTCAGGCCGAGAAAGGAAGGGGAGAAGTCCTTCAATATGGGGAATGGTGAGGGAGAAGTGGGGAGGAGGGCTTCACTCCTTCACTATTCCCAACTCTTGTTTCCCTGTCTCACCATACCTGCCCATCACTTCCCTCTGGTTCTCCTTCTCCTTCCCTTTCTTCCATGGTTTTCTGTCCTCTCCTATTAGATTCCCCCTTCTCCAGCCCTTTATCTCTTTCACTATTAAATGTCAACCCCTCCCCCTCTTCCGGTTTCACCTATCACCTGCACCTTGCACTTCTTCCTGCCCTTCCCCCACCTTCTTACTCTGACTTCTCAACCTGTTTCCAGTCCCGAGAAAGAGTCTCAGCCTGAAACGTCGACTGTTTGCTCTTTTGCATCGATGCCGTCTGGCCTGTCGAGCTCCCCAGCATTTTGAGCGCGTTGCTTCAGAATTATACCACTTGTTTTCCCCAGTCATACAGCTCTAGAAATATATTAAAGAGGGGAAAATTTGAATTCTTCTCCAACTCTCAACTACTTTGATGTCCTTCCTTCCAGCATATTATGTTAATAGCTGAAAAATGAAGTTCATGCAATTAACATTAAAAAGTTTCCTCTTCTTCTGCAATCTAGCAGCAAAAATGGCCACTCATACCTGCTTGAAAGAACTTCCCAATTTGACACAGCCCCCTTCTTCTACGTTTATAACCGTATGAACATATATCCAGTTATAAAACTCCTTTAGTGGTGGGGAAGCGTCTCCTCCCCAGGACAGGGGTTTCAAAACTAGGAGGCACAAGAAGCAGCTGTGAGACTAGACGAGCACATGTCCACATCCCACTCAGTCAGCACTGGTGTGCCACAGGGCTGTGTTCTCTCCCCTCTCCTACTTTGTCTCTACACTAATGACGTGCGCCTCCAGTGATCTATCAGTTAAAGCTTGCGGATGATACCACCGCCATTGGACTAATCACCGGAGGTGACGAATCCAAGCACCACCAGGAAGTAAACAGGCTTGTGTCCTGGTGCAACCACAAGAGCTTGTAGCTTGAAGCCCTCAAAACCGTGGAGATGCATATTGACTTCAGGAGACACATTCTCCTCTCAACCCACTCATCATCAACTACTCTATAGTTTCAACATTCAGGTTGCTGGGCGTCAGTATCTCACAGGGCCTCATGTGGAAAAGCCATATCTCCTTCTATAACAAAAAGGCTCGGCAGAGAATGTGTTTCTTGCAGCAATTGGCAAAGCTCCATCTTCCCCAGAACATACTGGTGCAATTCCACACTGTCCTCACATCCGCCATTATTGCTGTGTCCTCTCACGGCATACAGAAACTACAGCGACCTGTCAGGGCAGCAGGAAAAGGTCATTGGCCGCAGGCTGCCATCACCGCAGGACTTGGATGTGTCCAGGACAAGGAAGCGGGCAGGAAAAAAAAACATTGCAGATACTACTCACCCTGCAAACTGCCTTTTCCAAAAGCTCCCTTCTGGAAAGCTCTATGGGGCTGTTAAAACAACAACTTCAGACAATCAATAATTCTAGTTACCCCATTCTCCCATTCCCCTTCAATCTATTAGCCCATCCTGAAAAATTCTTCCTAATTTCTCTCAGCTTTTTCTGCCAATTATTTTAAATCTGTGTTCTCTACCCATCAACCCTCTTGCCAATTGAATTGAATAAATGATTTCTGTACCTAATATCCAGTCTTCTGAACTTCTCAACTTTCCCTAGATGCCATCCTTTCTTACTTTCCACCCTCCTCTACTGATTCTTGGTGCAGGAGTGTTTTGTGGCTTTTTTTATGTACAACAAATGGTCAGATTTGGCAAATAATTCAAATATATATATATATATATACACATCAGAATTTAATGCAGAGCTGTTGAACTTTGGTAGGGCCAACTAGAGTAGGTCTTACACAATGAACGGTAGGGCACTGAGGAGTGTGGTAAAGCAAAGGGATCCGCGAATACAGATCCATAATTCATTGGAAGTGGCGATTCAGGGAGGTAGGGTTCTAAAAAAAAGCTTTTGGCCTTCTTAAATCAAACTATTGAGTACAAAAGATGGGATGCTATGTTGAAGTTGTATAAGATGTTGGGAAGGCCTAATTTGGAGTTTTGTCTGCAGTTTTTGTCACCTACCTAGAGGAAAGCTGTAAATAAAGTTGAAAGAGTCCAGAGAAAAGGATGTTGCCAGTTCTGGAGGCCATATATATAAGGAAAGATTGAATAGGTTAGGACTTTATTCCTTGGAAAATAGAAGATTGAGAGGAGATTTGATAGAGGCATACAAAATTATGAGGGGTATAGATAGGGGAAATGCAACTGAGGTTGGGTGGGACTACAACCGGAGGTCGTGGGTTAATGGTGAAACGTGAAAAGTTTAAGAGGAACTTGCGGGGGGGGGGGGGGGGAATCTTCTTCACTCAAAGGGTGGTGAGAGTGTGGAACGAGCTGCTAGCACAAGTGGTGGGTGTGGGTTCAATTTCAACATTTAAGTGAAATTTGCATAGGTACATGCATAGGTGAGGTATGGAGAGCTAGGGATGCAGGTTGATGCAGGGGAAATGTCTTCACTCAGAGGGCTGTGAGAGTGTGGAACGATCTGCCAGCACAAGTGGTGCATGCAAGCTCAGTTTCAATGCTTAAGAGAAGTTTGGATAAGTACATGGATGGTAGGGGTTTGGAGGACTATGGTCTAGGTGCAGGTCGATGAGAGTAGGTAGTTTTAATGGTTCAATATGGACTAGATGAGCCAAAGGGCCTGTTTCTGTGCTGTACTTTTCTATGACTCTATAAAACCAGATAACGTTCTCTTTGCCTGTCCTCATACATTTAGCCTTTTGGGTGGGAGAAGATCTTTATACTGCATGTGATGAAATTAAGCATGTTATAAAGAATAGGCTCGGAAAATTGATGCATGGAACAGAAGGGCAGTCTTGCTCATCTTGTTGAAATAATTCAGGAAATAAAGTTCAAAGTTAATTTATTATCAAAGTACATATATGTCACCACTTACACCCCTGAGATTCATTTTCCTACGGGTATACTCAATAAATCCATAATAAAACAATAACCATAATAGAGCCAATGAAAGACCATTGAGCATTCAACCGGCCTGCAAAGGACAACAAGCTGCGCAAATAATAATAATAAACAAATGAACAATAAATATCGACAACATGAGATCAAGAGTTCCTGAAAGTGACTCTATTGGTTGTGGGAATATTTTAGTGATGGGGCAAGTGAAGTTGAGTGAAGTTAACCCCTTTGGTTCAAGAGCCTGAAGGTTGAGGGGTAATAACTGTTCCTGAACCTGGTGGTGTGAGTCCTGAGGCTCTTGTACCTTCTTCCCAATGGCAGCAGTGAGAAGAGGGCATGACCTTGGTGGTAGGGGTCCCTGATGATCGCTGTTGCTTTCCTAGAACATGTGCTCAATGGTGGGGCGGGCTTAACCCATGATGGACTGGGTCGTACCCACTACATTTTGTAGGATTTTCCATTCGAGGGCATTGCTGTTTCCATACCAGGCTGTGATGCAGCCAGACAATATACTCTCCAATACACATCTATATAAGTTTGTCAAAGTTTTATATGTTAAGCCGAATCTTTGCATACTCCTAAGGAAGTAGAGGCACTGCTGTGCTTTCTTTGAAATTGTACTTACATGCTGGGCCCAGGACAGATCCTCTGAAATGATAACACCGAGGAATTTAAAGCTTCTGACCCTCTCCACCTCTGATCCTCCAGTGAGGACTAGCTCATAGACCTCTGGTTTCCTCCTCCTGAAGTCAATAATCAGCTCCTTGGTCTTGCTGACAATGAGTGAGAGGTTGTTGTTGTGGCACCACTCACCCAGATTTTCAATCTCCCTTCTATATGCTGATTCATCACTGCCTTTGATCCGCCCTGTGACAGTGGTGTCATCAGCAAACTGGAAAATGGCCTTGGAGCCGTGCTTAGCCACACAATCATAAGTACACAGCAAGTAGAGCGAGTAGAGCAGGGGGGCTGAACACACAATCTTGTGGTGCACCTGTGCTGATGGAGATTGTGGAGGAGGTGTTGTTGCCAATCCAATCTGACATCAGACTTGAAGGCCTCTGATCTGGGCCTCAGCAGTTTGCAGATCTCATGGTTCATCCCAGGCTTCTGGTTGGGGAAGACTTTGAACGATTTTGTGGAGACAAACTCATAAACAACTATTTTCATAAAGTCTGTGACCACCGTGGTATATTCATTCAGATCCACAGATGAGTCCTTGAACATGGCCCAGTCCACAGACTCCAGGCAATCCCATAGCCGCTCCTCTGCTTCCCCAAACCACCTCTTTGTTGTCCTAATAAGTGGAGCCTTGCCTGTATGCAGGTAGGAGATGAACAGCCAAGTGATCAGATTTATCAAAATGCAGTCTGGGCATGGAATGGTAGACATTCTTTATCTTAGTATAACAGTGATCTAGTGTGTTGGGACCTCTGGTGCTGCAGGTAATTGGGCAGGGATTTCTTCAAACAAGCCTTGTTGAAGCCCCAAATTATGATATGGTGAGAAATAGAATATAATTGAATAAAAATAGAAAATATAAATGCTTAGCAGGACAGGGTTCTTTGAGTTTCTCATTACCCTGATGGGAGGAGGGTAAACTCACTACCTATTAAATGCTCCCAATGACATGCATCTCAAATAGCCCCTGACAACCAAGTTCAGCTCCTGTACTTCACATGTGGTTAGCTGCTAAGCCCGGTGAAACCATTTCTACTATTGGGAGAAGGGGCAAAGGCATATTACTAGGGCTTTAAAATCAGTCGCTTCGGGCAGATGGGGCTCATCAGCCATCACTGCCAGCTCATCTAGGAGAAGGAAAGCTCTGATCTCAAACCACTGCTACCTCCTGACTATACCCACTCCTGGGGGAAGCTTCGGGAGTAAACCCCGAAGAAAAATCTGGAGCGAGAGTCCCTAAGACAGTCCAACATTGAGTTCAATGCTGACTGGCAACTCCTGTGACACCACTAGTGCCAAACTATATTGGTCTCTGCCGTTCCTGTGAGTTCATCAGCTGCGTGGAGAGGGAGAGGCTGCTACATGGGCAACAGCTTGCTCTCCATATTGTACTGCCCTGGCTTGCATATCGACAGCTCAGACAGAACGTCCATGGTCGACCCTGAACAATGGAGGCCTCAGCAGCAGGGCAGGCAGCATCTGTGGAGCAATAAACCAACTTAACAATTCAGATCAATGACTTTTCATCAGAACTAGGAAAAGTAAGAAAATAAGCATATTTCAAGCTACTGAGAGGCAAGAGTGTAAAAGGAGGGAGGGTCAGAGAGAAAAAAGGGATTGCTTATAACTAAGTAGAGACTAAGAGTAACTGGATAATAGAGTCACAGAGTCATAGAAAGCTACAGCATAGAAACAGGCCCTTCAGCCCATCTAGTGCATGCTGAACTATAAATCTGTCTGGTCCCATTAACTGGCATCTCTAGCCCTCCATACCCCACGCATGCATGTACCTATGCAAATTTCTCTTAAATGTTGAAATCAAACCCACATCCAACACTTCCGTTGGCAGCTCGTTCCACACTCTCACCACCCTCTGAGTGAAGAAGTTTCCCCCTCATGTTCCCCTTAAACATTTCAGCTTTCACCCTTAACCCATGACCTCTAATTCCAGTCTTACCTAACCTCAGTAGAAAAGCCTGCTTACATTTACCCTATCTATACCCCTCATAATTCTGTATACCTCTATCAAATGTCTCCTCATTCTCCTATGATCCAGGGAATAAAGTACTAACCTATTTAACCGTTTCTGATAACTCAGGTCCTCAAGTCCTGGCAAGATCCTCGCACATTTTCTCTGTACTCTATCAAGCTTATTGATATCTTTCCTGTAGGCAGGTGACTAGAACTACGCATAGTACTCCAAATTTGGCCTCACCAATGTCTCATACAACTTCAACATAACATCCCATCTCCTGTACTCAATACTTTGATTTACGATTGCCAATGTGCCAAAAGCATTCTTTATGACCCTATCTACCTCTGACATCACTTTCAAGGAATTATGGATCAGTATTCCCAGATTCCTCTGTTTGATCGTGCTCCAGCACCCTACCCTGGTTTATCCTCTCAAAGTGCAACACCTCACACTTGTCTGCATTAAATTCCATCTGCCATTTTACCAGCTGGTCCAGATCCCACTGCAAGCTTTGACAGCCTTCCTCACTCTCCACTATGGTCCAAACTTGGTGTCATCTGCAAATTTGCTGATCTAGTTTACGGCATTATCATTGATATAGATGACAAACAATGGACCCAGCACTGATCCCTGTGGAACACCACTAGTCACTGGCCTCCTTTCGGAGAGGCAACCATCCACAACCACTCTTTGGCTTCTCCCTCGAAGCCATTGTCAAATCCAACTTACTACCTCATACTGAATGGCAGGCGACTGAAACTTCTTGACCAACATCCCATGTGGGACCTTGTCAAAGGCTTTGCTGAAGTCCATGTAGACAGCTTCCATTGCCTTATCTTCATCAACATTCACGGTAACTTCCTCAAAAAACTCTATGAGATCGGTTAGATATAATCTACCAAGCACAAAATACGGATGGCATTGGTCCTAGCTAAAAGGTGACAAGACGATAAGACCATAAGATATAGGAGCAGAAGTCGGCCATTTGGCCCATTGAGTCTGCTCCACCATTTCATGATGGCTGATCCATTTCCCTCTCAGCCCCAATCTCCTACCTTCTCCCCGTTCCCCTTCATGTTCTAACTAGATCAAGCTTTTCCTTAAATATACATAAAGACTTGGCCTCCACAGCCACCTGTGGCAACAAATTCTACAGATTCACTACTCTCTGGCTAAAGGAATTCCTCTTCATCTCCATCCTAAATGGAGATCCCTCTATTCTGAGGCTATGCCCTCCATGGACTTCCCCAGCATAGGAAAAATTCTCCCAATATCGACTCTATCAAGATCTTTCAACATTTGATATGTTTCAATGAGATTACCCCCTCATTCTTCTGAATTCCAGTGAGTACAGGCCTAGAACGATTAAATGGTCCCCATATGGTAACCCTTTCATTCCCAGTCGTGAACCTCCTCTGAATCCTCTCCAAAGTCAGTACATCCTCTCTTAGATTAGGGACCCAAAACTGCTCACAGTACTCCTAGTGAGGCCTTACCAGTTCCTTATAAAGCCTCAACGTTACATTCTTACTTTTATATTCTAGTCCTCTCGAAATGAATGCTTACACATTTGCCTTCCTCACCACCGACTCAACCTGCAAATTAACCTTCAGAGAATCCTGCACGAGGACTCCTAAGTCCCTTTGCACCTCAGAGTTTTGAATTTTCTCTCCACTTAGAAAATAATCCTTCTTTCTTTTTAAATCTTTTTATTGAATTAGTACACAAAAGGTAAAATGTAGAAACTAATACACTGTTGCGATATAAATTTACAAGAGATATTAATACACAAAAAAGGAGTACAAACAGTGCAGTTTAGCTATAAAATAATGAGGTAATATAATAGTACACTAATTTTCCATATATATCAATAAAGAGAAGAAAAAACCTAAAAAAAGACCCCAAAAAAAACCCCACCATGTAACTAACCTAAAAAGCAAAGCAAAGCAATGGGCTAACTAGGTATCAAGTAGACTTAAACAACTTAAAACAATCACATCCTCAAACCCGAACTCCATTAAAAAAAGTTAAAAACCAAGAAGGGAATGTAAATATGGTCAAAGAGAAAAAAAAAGTTACATTAAATGAAAATGTTGAATAAAAGGTCTCCAGGTCTGTTCAAATTTAACTGAAGTTTCATAAAGATTACTTCTGATTTTTTCCAAATTTAAACATAGTATCGTCTGAGAAAACCAAAAAAGAAAATAATCTATGCTGTTATTTCTTCTACCAAAGTGCACGACCACACATTTCCCGACACTATATTCCATCTGCCACTTCTTTGCCCATTCTCCTGATCTGCCTAAGTCCTTCTACAGCCTCCCTGCTTCATCAACACTACCTGCCCCTCCACCATTCTTGGTTTCACCTGCAAACTTGGCCACAAAGCCATCAATTCCATCATCCAAATCATTATCCAAGAAGTGGTCCCAACACTGACCCCTGTGGAACACCATTATTCACTGGCAGCCAAGCAGAAAAGGCTCCCTTTATTCCCACTCTTTATCTCCTGCTCTTAAATTGTTAAATAGCCTCATGTGCGGCACGGTGTCAAAGGCCTTCTGAAACTCCAAGTACACAACACCTACCGATTCTCATTTGTCTGTCCGGCTTGTTATTTCTTCAAAGAATTCCAACAGATTTGTAGGCAAGATTTTCCCAAAAGTGAAATTGAATTTTCCCAAAATCACTGCTGACTACAGCCTATTTTATCATGTGCCTCCAAGTACCCCGAAACCACATCCTTAACAATTGACTCCAACATCTTCCCAACCACTGAGGTCAGAATAACTGGTCTATATTTTCCTTTCTTCTGCATCTCTCCCTTCTTAATGTGTGGAGTGACATTTGCAATTTTCCAGTGCTCCAGAACCATGCCAGAAACCATTGATTCTTTAAAGATCATTACTAATGCCTCCACAATCTCTTCAGCCACCTCTTTCAGAACCCTGTGGTGTAGATCATCTAGTCCAGGTGACTTATCTATTTCACACCTTTCGGCTTCCCAAGCCTTTCTCCCTAGTAATGGCAACTTCATTCTCATCTGCCGGCTGACAGAAAAGAAAGTCTGGCATACTGCTAATGTCTTCCATAGTGAAGACTGAAGCAAAATACTTATTCAGCTTGTTCACCATTTCCATGCTCCTATTACTGCCTCTCCACTGGTCCGATATCTATTCTCACCTCTCTTTTACACTTTATATACCTGAAGAAAAATTTGGTATCCTCTTTTATATTGTTAGCTAGCTTACCTTCATATTCCATCTTTTTCATCTTTATGACTTTTTTAGTTGTCTTCTCTTGGTTTTTAAAAGCTTCCTTATCTAATTTCCCATTAATTTTGCTCTATTATATGGCCTCTCTTTGGCTTTTATTGTTACTTTTGACTTCCCTTGTCAGCCATGGTTGTGTCATCCTCCCTTTAGAATATTTCTTCTTCTTTGAGATGTGTCTATCCTGTGTCTTCCGAATTGCTCCCAGAAATTCCAACCGTTGCTGCTCTGCTGTCATCCCTGCTAGCGTCCCCTTCCAATCAACTTTGGCCAGCTCATCTCTCATGCCTCTCTAATTCTCTTTACTTCACTGCAGAGGCAGAGTCCCCTCTACTTGCTGAGGAGACTGAGGTCTTTGGAGTATGCAGGCTTCTCCTTCACATGCTCTGCCAGTCTGTTGTCCCCAGTACAATCTTCCATGTGGTGGTGTGCTGGGGCAATGGCATCAACAGGCTCAAAAAACTGATTAGAAAGGCTGGCTCTGTTATAGGAGTCAAACTGGACACACTGGAGGCTGTGGTAGAACAACGGACTCTACGGAAAATCCTAACAATTCTGGACAATGTTTCTCACTCTCTGCATGCCTCCTTGGCTGAACAGAGGAGCACATTTAGTAGTAGGCTAAGACAACTGTACTACTCCAAAGAGCACTATATGAGGTCATTCTTACCCTTGGCCATTAGGCTCTATAGTGAGTCAACCTATAGCCAGGGAAGTAATGACCCCCTCCTGTTAGACTGCTTGAGTAACATTTCTTATTCTTTCCTACTTCTCTTCTAATATTTGTACACTTGTAATGCTACCTTGACACTAATTTCCTTTGAGATCAATAAAGTATCCATCTATCTATCCAATACTGATACATCTGGCTTTAGTTTTTCCTTCTCAAATTGTAAGGTGAATACTATCATGTTATGACCACTGGTCCCCTAAGGTTTCTTTTACGTTAAGCTCTCAATTTCACTTCATTGCACAACCCCCAATCCAGAATAGCTGATCTCCTAGAGGGTTCAACCATGAGCAGTTCTAAAAAGCCATGTTGTAGGCACTTTATAAGTTCCCCTTCTTGGGATCCAGCACCAACCCAATTTTCCCAACCAAATTTGCCTTCGTTCTGACCTTGTGATATTCCACATTTTATAAATGGCAAATAATTTCTGAGACAGAGACACCTGTATCTTGATATTCTCCATCACTGTCATAACATTGCCCTTTTAATGGTGAAGGCTTGTTAATTGTTGCCAATCCACCTGGAGAAGTAAATAGTGAAAGGCAAATACGAATAAAAGAGAAAATGAATTCTGAATTGGTGAGATAGAAAGCAGAGTTCTGCATTTTCTAATCGCTTTTCTGTATTCACTGGTTCCCTCCCCACGCAGCTGTCAGACCTGCTGATTTTTTCCAGCATTTTCTACTTCTTTCCGATTTCTTCCACATGCATTTTTTTTGTTTTTAGGTTATAATTAGATTTGTTCTTGTAAAAATGTGTAACTTTCTCCTCTATATTTCATCGACCTGAAACATTCAGTCTCTCTTTCTCCAGTAGATAAAAATGAAAAAAACAGTAGATGCTGGAAATTATTTGGTCTTATTCTCTCTGAGATTTTCCCATAATTCTACCCATGCCTCCCCCCATTTTTACCCGTTTTCTCCCTTTTCCAGTTCTGATAAAAGGTCTTGGACTTCAAATTTTAACCATTTCTCTCTCCACACTGCCTGACCAGCTAAGTATTTCCAGTATTCTCTAAGTTCCTTTTAGATTGATAGAATCTGCAGGTTTTTTTTACTTTTAGATTATAATTAGCAATGCTCTTGTCTGAAAATTATTAAAGTATAAAATTTTTCTCTATGATCTCAACACTGAATTAAGGTTAATAGCTGTTTCAAAATAGCACAGAAAGGAATTTAGTAAAAAAAAGGAATAATCTGGATTTTAAATTTGCCTTCTTTCTGACCTTGTGACATTCCACATTTCATAAATGGTGAATAGTTTCTGAGACAGAGGCACACCAGACATGGTGGCATGCAAGCTATTAACCAAAGAATCTACAACAGAATCAATTTCAACAAAGACTAGTGTCAAACAAGGGTACGTTATTGCTCTGTTTCCTAGTATTTCTTACTGTTGTGTCGCACCGCACCTCCAACAAATATCCTGTGAAAGTAGAGCCAATTTTCAGTTCAAACAATGGTGACTCCAGAACCAAGGTTACTAAAGGATCGGTAAATCACATAGATCTTTCCACCACTACAATTTTGGTCCCTTCTGTCACCTCCAAATTTACATCCCAACACAAGGGGCCAGCTTTTCTGCTGCCAATATCCCACACCCTGGAATTTCTTCCCTTAAGATAATTTTTGAAAGCTATTTCTGAACCATGGTTTAACTATTTTCCCTGTGGCTCTTTATCAAATTTGGCCCTCTAAAATTTCTATGAAATGATCCAGCTCCAGAACTACAGTGAGTACATCTCAGAATAAGAATCAGGTGGCGTGAAATTTGTTAACTTGGCAGCAGCAGTTCAATGCAATACATAATATTGAAGAAAAAATCAATCAATCAATCAGTTACAGAATACGTGTTAAATAGATTAAAATCATGCAAAAAAAAACAGAAATAATTGTATATTAAAAAAGTGAGGTAGTGTTCACGGGTTCAATGTCCATTTAGGACTCAGATGGCAGAGGGGAAAAAGCTGTTCCTGAATCACTGAGTTTGTCCCTTTCAGGCTTCTGTACCTCCTACCTGATGGTAGAAGTGAGAAAAGGGCATGCCCTGGGTGCTGGGAGACCCTAATAATGGACGCTGCTTTTCTGAGACAACGTTCCTTGAAGATGTCCTGGGTACTTTATAGGCTAGTACCCAAGATGGAGCCAACTAAGTTTACAACTCTGTGCAGCTTCTTTCGGTCCTGTGCAATAGCCCCCTCATACCAGACAGTGATGCAGCCTGTCAGAATGCTCCTCACGGTGCATCTATAGAAGTTTTTGAGTGTATTTCTTGACGTACCAAATCTCTTCAAACTTCTAATGCCAACAGGAATGAACCAGGTTTAATAGCAATTTCATAGAATCTCACTTTATTTTAAATTGAAGTCAGTGGCCAGGGTGGGCTTCTTGTGTCATTCTTATTGCGGAAGTTAAGTTAATATTCTCAAAGAAATAAACAACCTGGCTGTAGCTCTACAATATGTGTCTTGGAGATGCATGGTAAGGGATGCCTTTTATGAATATTTAAGCCTGACAAGAAATGAATAGCTTAAAAAATCTTCTGTTGATTTTCTTTTCTCCCCAACCATCTTCAAGGCGGATGTGCCATTGGCTGGCAGATGGCTCTTGCATTTGGAACTTGGTCATCTGGGTACTTTTCACAGGTGAATCTAGACAGTGAGGCCTGTATTCTCCACTCTGGCAGTTTAGTGAGTACCACTCCCCTTTCAGTAACAAAATGTTTCAAATTCCAATCTAAGATACACCATCTGAGCTGAAGATTTAGGGTGCTGCTGAACAATTGCTGTATGCGCTTTCAAATATATTGCAGACTGAGCCCCCTACTACCCTCTCGGATCAAATGTCGCCGTCTTGGAGAAGAGTAAGTCCGTCTCAGTTTCGGTGGACAATCATCCCTCAATCAACATAATCAGTAAGAAGATTACCACACTAGTGTAGAAACTTGTGAGCAAATAAGATGCCATGTTTTCCACATTACAACAGTGACTGCAATGCAAAAGCAATTTAATAGCAATAAAGCATTTTTGATTATCCTTACATTGCTAAAATGCTATATAAATGCAAATATTTTTGTTCTTATTAATATACAAAATGAGAATCTGTAACGTCAGTTGATTAACTGCTTCTGTCCATGACACAATTTTCCGGTGGTTAACACCCATACAACCCTTAAATTTGCATAAACAGCACTGATAAAAGCACAAGAATGGCCCTTCAGCCCAACTAAATAACCAAAGATGCCTAATTACACTAATATCTTCTGCCTGCATAAGGTCTATATCCCTCCATTCTCTGCAAATTAATTTTCCTATCTAACAGCCACTTAAACACTGCTGTCATATCTGCCTCTGCCACCAACCCCAGCAAAGCCTATCGGGCATCCACCACCTTTCGTGTAAAAGACTTGCCCGCACATCCCACTTGAATATCCCCCTCTCAGTTTAAATATATGCCCTCTAGTATTCGCCATTTCAACTCTACAGTTCTCATGCTATAGAGAATGTACAGTTCTAATTAAAGCATGCACATTAATTGCAAGGTTATTTCTCAAATATTACGAATTTGTTCCTTTTTTCACTAGCGGCAACAGTTTGGACAACTGCCTTTGCGAATTTTCCTCTATGGCTGCTATTCCCCAACTTCCTGGCAATGCCAACTTAACAAACTTGTTTTTTTCCCAGTGGGAATCCCCACTTAATATTTTAAACAAAGAAAAGGAGCTGTGTCAATCAATAGATTGTATCATCAGGCTGCACCAGAGTTAGTTCCATTTTGGAATACTGCTCCTACCATCAGTTAGCTAGTTCCTGTGGTCTGGCTTAGCAAAGAAAACTTAGAGTTAATATGTCAATGCACCTTCATCATTCCAATAAGCTACAAGAGCTTCCAAAGGTTAGGACTGTTCAAAATTTCATGGCATGATGTAATTTCAAAGCCATCAATAACTCTCATCAATCTGGCCTGTATAGAGGCGTTCAGCAAGAGGGTCACAGCATGTGCTTAAAGAAGTGATTCTACCTGGAAAGCTGATAGCAACATGATAGGAACATGGTCATTGATTTCTGTAACCATGTAGAATGGACAGGAATGAAACCTTACTGAAGTTCATCTTTATTGCAAAATCGATTTTTTTTAATTGATAAGACAAGTGCAGTTTCTCAGAGCCTGCCATCCCACTGAAAAAGAGCACAGAGCAAGAATGCTTCCTGTTCACACTGAAATGAAGGCAGATCCAATGTCCATAGGCAAATAGTAATGGCCATCAATGATATTTGGCCCACAGGAATTTTTCTGGGAGGAAACCATAAAAGGATCTGAAGTAAGGAACGAATTTTGACTTGCTGAGTTCCTCCGGCATGATGCGTGTGTTCCTCAAGATTTTCAGCACCTGCCGTATCTCTGGTGTTTATGACTTGTAGGTAAAGCCCAGAGAGCACAGGACAGCACGTTATCTCGAAACCTACTGGTGGCAAGTAATTCGAATGACCGAACAGTGAAGGAGATGATTGCATGTGACAGTCATATTTGATACAGTTTATTCTCAGAAGATTTTGCTGATTCACCTTTCCGTGCTTTACCCAATAATGTTATTAAGCTTCTTCACGAACCGTCTGACACTGAGGATTTGAATATCATGGAGATACAGGAGACTGCAGACGCTGGAATCGGGAGCAACAATCTGTTGGACGGTTGAGCAGCACCTGTAGGAGGGAAGGAAAACCCTGAAGCAGGGATTTAACCTGAAATGTTGACAATTCCTTCCTCCGTCCACCGATGGTGTTTGACCTGCAACAAGTTGTTTATGACTCCTGATATCACAAACACTTCTTTCTGTGCACCTCTCGCCTTCCCCCTACTACTGTAGAACTAATCACGGAGAGTTCACTATTAAGTTTGTATCCTTTGAAAGTCAGGGTCCTGCTGAATGAAAACACTGTATTTCCAGTCAACAACCTCACTGAACCACAGCTAGGACTTTTAATCTATCCAACAGATGTTTGCTTTGCACATTTCTCTCTCTAATTTTAGTGTGACCCTATATTCAGACTACTTGCCCCAGGCTATCCTTCCTGTCACTCCAATGTACACACCACTATTCTGAGATTTTAATTTTGAAGCACTGAGTATCAGAAGTAAAAAAAAGATATTATCCTTCCATAATTAGCAGCCCTCAGCTTCTTATTCATAAAGTTCAACTACAAAGCTAAAAAAATTAACAATATTCAGGCATGGTTTAAAAATGCTGATATAGGGAAGCTGATGGATAATTGTTCACAAATATCTCCACAGGAAAAGTGTTCCTACACCCATAACCTCACTTGAATTAGTCAGTTATGGGTTTGTGTCTCCTTCCATAGACTTACACACAGAATCCAAGTTAACATTTGTTATTGTTGCAAAAAGTTGATGAGCCAGGCAGTAGGCATGGTTTATATGGAATTCAGTAAGGACTTTGATAAAGTTCCACATGATAGACTGGTCTGGAAGGTTAGATATAATGGACATACACAAAATGCTGGAGGAAGTCAGCAGGTCATGCAGCATCTTGGAAGTGAATAAACAATCGATATTTCAGGCTGAGACCCTTCTTCAGGACTGGAAAGGGAGGGGTAAGAGGCCAGAATAAAAAGGTGGGGGAGAAGGATAGCTAGAAGGTGACAGGTGAAGCCAGGTGGGTGGGAAAGGTAAAGGGCTGGAGAGAAAGGAATCTGATGGGAGAGCAGAGTGGATTATAGAAGACGGAGAAGGAGGAGGGGATCTAAGGGAAGGTGATGGCAGGTGAGAAGAGGTAAGAGGCCAGAGTGGAGAATAGAAAAAGAAGGGTGAGGGTATTTTTATTTACCAGAAGGAGAAATTGAACATCATGCCATCAGGTTGGAGGTGTTGCTCCTCCACCCTGTGTGGCCTCATCGTGGCACAAGCGGAGGCCATGGACTGACATGGTAGAACGGGAATGGAACTAGGAATTAAAATGATTTGTAACTCCAAAACATGTGACATAGTGGCATCATGATACACATACATTTATATATACACACACACACACACACACACACACACACATACATACGGTGGTATGCAAAAGTTTGGGCACCCCTGGTCAAAATTTCTGTTACTGTGAATAGTTAAGTGAGTAGAAGATGAACTGATCTCCAAAAGTCATAAAGTTAAAGATGAAACATTCTTTTCAACATTTTAAGCAAGATTAGTGTATTATTTTTGTTTTGTACAATTTTAGAGTGAAAAAAGGAAAGCAGCACCATGCAAAAGTTTGGGCACCCCAAGAGATTTGAGCTCTCAGATAACTTTTACCAAGGTCTCAGACCTTAACTAGCTTGTTAGGGCTATGGCTTGTTCACAGTCATCGTTAGGAAAGGCCTGGTGATGCAAATTTCAAAGCTTTATAAATACCCTGACTCCTCAAACCTTGTCCCAACAATCAGCAGCCATGGGCTCCTCTAAGCAGCTGCCTAGCACTCTGAAAATTAAAATAAATGATGTCCACAAAGCAGGAGAAGGCTATAAGAAGATAGCAAAGTGTTTTCAGGTAGCTGTTTCCTCAGTTTGTAATGTAATTAAGAAATGGCAGTTAACAGGAACGGTGGAGATCAAACTGAGGTCTGGAAGACCAAGAAAACTTTCTGAGAGAACTGTTCGTAGGATTGCTAGAAAGGCAAATCAAAACCCCTGTTTGACTGCAAAAGACCTTCAGGAAAATTTAGCAGACTCTGGAGTGGTGGTGCACTGTTCTACTGTGCAGCCACACCTGCACAAATATGACCTTCGTGGAAGAGTCATCAGAAGAAAACCTTTCCTGCATCGTCACCACAAATATCAGTGTCAGAAGTTTGCAAAGGAACATCTAAGCAAGCCCAATGCATTTTGGAAACATGTGGACTGATGAAATTAAAATAGAACTTTTTGGCCGCAATGAGCAAAGGTATGTTTGGAGAAAAAAGGGTGCAGAATTTCATGAAAAGAACACCTCTCCAACTGTTAAGCATGGGGGTGGATCGATCATGCTTTGGGCTTGTGTTGCAGCCAGTGGCACGGGGAACATTTCACTGGTAGAGGGAAGAATTAATTCAATTAAATATTGTACCAGCAAATTCTGGAAGCAAACATCACACTATCTGTAAAAAAAGCTGAAGATGAAAAGAGGGTGGCTTCTACAACAGGATAATGATCCTAAACACACCTCAAAATCCACAATGGACTACCTCAAGAGGCGCAAGCTGAAGGTTTTGCCATGACCCTCACAGTTCCCCGACCCAAACGTCATCAAAAATCTGCAGATAGACCTCAAAAGAGCAGTGCATGCAAGACAGCCCAAGAAGCTCACATAACTAGAAGCCTTTTGCAAGGGTTCATTTATTATCAAAGTATGTATCGATATACATCTCAAAAATTTGTCTTCTCCAGATAGCCATGAAACAAAGAAAGAGCATTAAAGTCATTCAGAGAGAAGCATCAAACCCACCCCCCGTAAAAAAAAATGGAATGGCATCCCAATCATCAACCCCAAAACACCCCACACAAAAAGGAAAAGGAACATCAACCACCCCCTAAAAAAAAACCCCTTCCCGCACAAAACAAAAGAGGAACATCAACCCCCCCCTTAAAAAAAACAAACCCTTTCCCCACACAAAACGGAAGAAGAAAAACAATCCCCCGCAAAAAAAAACAAACCCCTCCACACAGTACAGAAGAGGAAGATCAACCTTATCGCCACCCCCCCCCCACCAAAACAGTCCCTTCCCTGCACAAAAGAACTAACAGAACACCAACCCCCAAACACTCTCTTAAGGGTGGAAGGTGAAATATTTAGTGGGAGCTTCTTCACTCAGAGGGTAGTGAGAGTGTGGAACGTGCTATCAACACAAGTGGTGGATGTGGGTTTGATCTCAACCTCTAAGAGACATTTGTATAGGTACATAGATGGGAAGGGTATGGTCAGTTATGGTCTGGGTATAGGATGATGTGCTTAGGCAGATTAATGGTTCACACAGACTAGGTGGGCCTGTTTCTGTGTTGTAGCATTCTATGACTCTATGACTCTAAGAGTGGGCGAAAATTCCCCAAACAAGAATTGAAAGACTCTTAGCTGGCTACAGAAAGCGTTTACAAGCTGTGATACTTGCCAAAGGGGGTGTTACTAAATACTGCCATGCAGGGTGCCCAAACTTTTGCTTCGGGCCCTTTTCCTTTCTTGCGATTTTGAAACTGTTAAAGATGGAAATAAAAAAGTAATCTTACTTAAAATATTAAAGAAACGTGTCATCTTTAACTTTATGCCTTTTTGAAATCAGTTCATCTTTTACTCGCTTAGCTATTCACGGTAACAGAAATTTTGACCATGGTTGCCCAAACTTTTGAATGCCACTGTACATACATATGAAATACAACTAATATATAGACAGTCACAGCCACAGTATAGCAAATTTTTAATTGTTCCTTTCAGTCCTAAAGACTTAATTTCTGTGGAGGATTTCTTAAGCATGTGTGGGATAATGTCTTTTCTGACGGGAGGGGAGAGGGTCACTCTGCTTGGCGGGTGAGACATGACTGTGAAACAATCTCAGATTCTGGGGCCTCCTCCCTGGTGGTTGCAGAAGTTGACTCTGAGACCGCAGGAAGTGGTTCTGACAGCTCTGACCACCATTCTTCTCTAACAATTGACTCTGCTCTCCTCAACTGACCGATGTGTCATCTCCAGATGATATCAGACGCAATCTCCACTGTGTAGGAGAGAGGTCCATTTCTGTCCTTAATCTTTCCGAGTACCCATTTTTGAACACCTCTGTAGTCCCTCGCCAGGTCTGCTTGTCTAGGAGTGAAACATCGTACCTCCTTGTCTGAGGAGCCCTCACGTTGTCCCAGTTGTTTGTCCTTCTGAGATTGAGTTTGAGGAGATCCAAGTGTGAATGCAAGGGACGGACCAAGAACAGCATAGCTGGTGAGTTGTTGGCTGTGGAGTGTGCTGCATTGCAAAATGCAAAGAGGAAATTGTCGAGCTTCTGATTCAATGTCAGTGTAGTGTGTGCTGTTGGCATTACTCACAGTGGGTTCTTTAGACTCTGGACAAACCTTTCCACCGAGATATTTATAGCTGCATGGTACAGTGCAGATGGAGTATGTCTTATTCCATTCATTTTCTGGAATGACTGAACTGTTCCGCAATGAACTGTAGTCACTGGCTAAGTGTTCTGGAACACGGTGTATTCTAGAGCCTCATCCCTACAGAAGAGGATTCCCAGTACATCAACAGTGTGTGAAGCTGTAGTGGAGACTATCAGGAATACCTCTCACCACTTTGTAGCTGCATCCATTACTACCAAAAAATTTGTGCCCATGAATAGTCCCCCAAAATCCACTGGAATCCTCTGCCAGATGAATGTAAGCCATTCCCAGGGACGGAGTGGCGCTGCTCTTAGCATCTTCTGGGCATGTTGGCATCCCACACAGTGCGTGGCAAGCTGCTCGATCTGTTGACCTATCCCAGGCCACCAGACAAAGCTTCGAGCCAACACTTTAATTTTGACCATACCTAGAAGACCAGCATGGACCTCCTCCAACACTTTAGCTCTCAGCTTGGGTGGTACAAAGACTCTCAAACCCCACAAGAGGCAACACCCATCAAGGGCAAGTTCATGCTGGCTCTGGTAAAAATGGGGGAACTGTGATTTCTGCGGCACATTCCACCCTTTTTGAGTTGCCATGCAGAACTGAGACAGCATGGCTCATCTCTTCCGTAATAGGGAGCCTTTCAATTTGTGTTAGGGCGAATATGTCAAAAGGAGTGTCCACTTTTGTAAATTTTTCAGGTATTTCCTTTTCCGAGAGTAAATGGGACAATCCATCAGCATTAGTCATCCTCTTGAATTCGACCTTGTAATTGTGTCCTCCAAGAAACAGAGCCCATCTCTGCAATTGTGCTGCTGCCGTTAGTGGAACACCCTCCTGTGGATTGAAAATGGACACTAGGGGGTTGATGATCAGTAATGAGAGTAAACTCTCTCCCTCCCATACAAGTACTGACTGAAATGTTTTACACCCCAAACCAGACTCAAGGCCTCTCTGCCAATCTGTGTGTAACTTTTCTCTGCAGCAGTAAGGCAACGTAATGCAAAGGCTATGGGGCATTCTGACGAAGGGTCTTGGCCTGAAACGTCGACTGTACCTCCTCCTAGGGATGCTGCCTGGCCTTCTGCATTTACCAGCAATTTTGATGTGTGTTGCTGGGGCATTCACTTCCATCATTCATGTGACATGACTGCACCTATACCATAAGGCGAGGCATCACGGACAAGCTTCACTGGACAATGTGGATCATAGTGTGTGAGTACAGTGTCTGATGTCACCAGTTCCTTTGCCTTTTGGAAAACCACCTCACAATGCTTTGTCCATTGCCATTTCTTCCCCATCTGGAGCACAATAGCCAGGTTTGGCAGGAACCTGTTATGGTAATTGACAATCCTAAAAAAGAACCACAACTATGAGATGTCCTTTGGCTATGAGGCATCTACCACTGCTTGAATTTTCTCAGCATACTTGTGTAATTCTTGTGTGTCAATGGTGTGACCACAGTAAGTGATGCTTGGTTTAACAAATTTATACTTGTATCATGCTCTGAGCTCATCATCTTCTAATCTTTTTAACACTGTCTTGAGATTTAGGAGATATTCCTTGTCATCCTTAATGGTAACAATAATGTAATCCAGGTAACACTGAGTGTTTGGGCAGCCCTGCAGCACTCGGTCCATAACTTTCTGCCAGAGTGCAGGTGCAGAAACTACTCCAAAAAATAAGCCTATTATAACAATAAAGCCCTTTGCGAGCATTTATGGTGAGAAATACTTTGGACTCTCTTCCATCTCCATCTGTAGGTAGGCATCAGCTAAGTCCACTTTGCTGAAGTGTTTCCCTCCAGAAAGGATATCCTCTGTCCTGGGCAAAGGATATTGATCTACTTTCAGTACTGGGTTGATGAAGACCTCTTGGCTGCTGGGTCCACTAGTGTTGCCCATGGGTTCCACTCAACCTTGCAAAGAATTCCCTCAGTCTCCATGCAATCTAGCTCACTGGCTACTTTATTGTGGTTGGTATAAGGAACCAGATGGGATTTGTAAAACCTGGGTGTGGTATTTTCATTTAAGACTATCTTACCTTTGACATGTTTAAGTTTTCCAATGCCATCCTTGAACACTACTGTGGCATCATTGAGTACCTTTCTTAATCTGTTTTTAGTTGACTCTATTACAGGGAATTTGGCAAGCAAATAGTGGATGGATCTTCAGTCAAGTTGCAGTTGGCTCAGCCAATCACAGCCTCACAATGTTGGCCCTCTTGTTTTTACCACACACAAGCCCAATGTTGTATTTTACTGTACAAATGTCATTCCCACTGGAGTTATCTTTTCTCCAGTATAAATTCTTAGTTAGATATCTGCAGACTTCAGTTCAATATGTTTGAAATGTCATTCAAACTCATTTTGTGGAACGACTGAAAGAACTAAACCAGTCTCTAATTCAATTTTAATTAAATTGCTGTTCACTTCTGGTGTAAGCCATATTGCTTTTCTCCTGTAAGTTTTCACATAGTAAATCTCAAGGCTACGCAGTCCTGTGTCACTCTTGTCATTATCAGATTTTTCATCAACAGCATGCAAGCTAATGCTCCTTTTGGAACTACAAATTGAATTTTTATCTATACACTATCCTGTATAGTCCATTAATTTTTGTCTGCCCAACATGCTCTTTGTATGTGTCCTACTTTCTGCAATTTCTGCATTTTCCGGAAGTTTCACCTTTAAACCTGCATTGGTTTGGTGCACGTGAGCCCCTGCCACAACAGTAACACGATTTGTTCGGCCAGGCAGGTTTCTGTTTAGACACTGCAATTTTGTTCACACTCACTTCGTTCCTGACTGCAACACAATTGCATCTCTGTCTGCTGTCTCCATTGATACAACGATTTCAATTGCTCTTTTAAATGTGTTGTGCCTCAGATAAGAGCCAATTTAGAATGCTTTTTTAATAAAGTTCCACAAACTAAATGACCTCAGTGCATCTTTAAGCCCACACTGAACTGACAATGCTCAGACAATCTCTTCAATTCAGATACGTACGCTGAAATTGACTCACCTTCCTTTTGATTCCACTTATGAAACAATGGTTTCAGTTCTAAATGTTCCTGAATTACTTTCACTATATCAGCAAAGCTCAGTTCAGATGGCTTGGTTGGAACAGACAAACTGCTAATCAAACTGTGTGCTCTTCCACCAATGGCAATCAGCAGAACTGGTACTCGTTTCTCATTGGCTATTCTATTTGCTTTAAAATACTGCTCAATTCATCGGTATACATTAGCCAGTTATCTGTTGTACAGTCAAATGCGTCTATGTTTCCGATTCAGCCAGCCATTTCTGCTCCTTCTTAAAAATTTATTTATGATTATTATCATCCAGTACTCAGTGTTTACGAACACGTTTTATGAATTTGTCCGTTTTCTGTCTTCTTTTTAACTCAAATGTCTTGTCTCAAATGTCTCAAATGTCTTCAGCAGGTAGGTAATCATCTCGGGTTTGTTTAAAATTTACTTGTTGACACTGTTATGTTTTGTAACTCTAAAACACAAAACTAAACACAGAGCCAGGAGATGCATGTCTCAATCCGTTTTTACTTTAGCAGGGCACGCACAAATGACGTGGTAACATTATGACATGCTGTTCACACACTTTTACACGTACTCTGCAATAAATTATTAAAACCAGCAAAGTATGCTTAATCAAACAACATATTTACAATGTTACTCAAATATTACTGAAATGTTAAATACACAACGATGCCGTTGCAGAGGAGGCTACATTGGAAGCACCAGATACAATAGACAACCCCAACAGGTGCACAGGTTAAGTGTTGCTTCACCTGGAAGGACTGATAGGATCCTGAATGGAGGTGAGGAGGTGGTGAATGGGTAGGTGTAGCACTTCAGCCACCTGTAGGGATAAGTGCTAGGAGGGAGATTAGTGGGCAGTGATGAATGGATAAGGGAATTACAGAGGGAGCAATCCCTGTGGCAAGTGGAGGGGAGGTAAAGAAGCAGAGGTTGTGGGGAATGATATGTTGGATGCGTAGGCTCATGGGGTGGTAGGTCAGGACAAGAGGAACTCTATCCCTGTTAAAGGTGGCAGGGAAATGGAGTAATCGTGGATGTCCAGTAAATGGAGGAGGTGCTATTGAGGATAGCATCAATGGTGGAGGAAGGGAAATCCTGTTCTTTGAAGAAGGAGGACATCTCTGATGCTCTGGAAAGGAAAGCCTCATCCTGGAAACAGATGCAGCAGAGATGAAGGAACTGAGAAAAGGGAATAGCATGTTTGCAGGAGACAGGGTGGGAAGAGGTATAGTCAAGACAGCCATGGGAATTGGTAGGTTTATTAAAAAATGTTGGTAGACAGTTTGTCTCCAAAGGTAGAGACAGTGAGATGCAGAAAGGGGAAAGTGGTGTCAGAAATGGTCAGGGTGGAAGTTGGAGGCAACGTTTATGAAATTGATGAGCTCGGCATGGGTGCATGAAGCAGTACCAATGGAGTCATCGGTGGTGCGAAGGAAGAGCTGGGGAGCATTACCAGGGAAGGCTTGGAATGTGAACTGTTTAATGTAGCCAACGAAAAGGCAAGCATAGCTGGGGCCAGTGCAGATGCCCATGACTACCCCTTGAGTCTAGAAAAAGTGGGAGGAGCCAAAGGAGAAATTGTTGAGTGTGAGGACCAGTTCTGCCAGACAGGGGAGGGTGGTGGTGGAGGAGGTCTGATTGGGTTTTTTTTTGAGAAAGAAGTGGAGAGCTTTAAGGGAGATAGAAGTATATAGGGACTCTATATTGGTGGGAGTTGTAAATTGGGGGATAACTTTGTCGAACATCTCTGCTCTATCTGACAAAAGCAGAATTTCATGGTGGCCAACCGTTTTAATTCCTATTCTGACATGCCAGTCCCCAGTCTCCACTTGTGCCACAATGAGGCCACCCTCAGGGTGGAGGAGCAACACCTCATATTCCACCTGGGTAGCCTCCAACCTGATGGCTTGAACAATGATTTCTCCTTCAGGTAAAAAAAAATCTACCTCCCCCTTCCCTGTTCTTTTATTCCCCACTCTGGCCTCTCACCTCTTCTCACCTGCCTATCACCTTCCCTTGGTGCCCCTCCATCTTCCCTTGTCCCCATGGCCCACTCTCCTCTCCTTTCAGATTCCTTCATCTCCAGCCCTTTAGATGAGTGAATTTAGTCAGTCTTTTTCCCAGAGTTAGGGAATGAAGATCTAGAGGCCATAGGTTTAAGGTAGGAGGAGAAAGCTTTACTAAGATCTTAACGGGCAATTCCTTTACACAAAGGGTGGTATCTATGTGGATGACCTACCAAGGGAAGTGGCTGAGGCAGGTACAATAACAAATTTTACAAGGAAGATGAACAGGTACATGGATTGAAGGTTTAGAAGTTTATGGGCCAAAAGCTGGCAAATGGGACTAGCTTGAATGGAGTACTTTGGTCATCTTGGATCAGTTGGGCCAAAGGACTTATTTCCATGCTGTATAACTCTATCACTCTAACATCTGAGCACAGCAACGAGGGATTTCAGCACCCTTCCATTACGATGTTTAACTTTGTCCCCATCTGCCTTCTCAGTTGGATGTAAAGATCCCGCAGCCACTGTTTGGAGAGAATTGCCAACATTTATTTGTCAGCTAACACCCAACATGAATCAGCATGCCAATCAACACAGTTCTTTCACTATCTCTGGGGTTTGTGCTACTGATTTCCTTCTCAGACAGGGTTATATCATGGTTGGGTTGGTTGTCTTCTGATTGGAACTTCCTCAACTTTAGTTTGAGCATTTATCAAAAGATCAGTATACCAGGAAAGACAGAAGTGTTCTGTCTGCCTGATGGCAAGTGACGTTGAGGGTCATCTTGGAATTTGGGCAGTAAAAGGATATTTACATAAAGAACTAGAGGGTTAAAGGAAATACATTTTCTATATTTTTTGCTAAGTTCACCAAGCAGAATAACAGATTCAAACAATAACAGACAGCATTCATAACTTAAGATTCAACACCACAGTCTGAGATGGCTGCCAGTCACATCTCCTAAGGAGAATTGAATTAGGAGTCAAATCACAATTATTTTGTTTGTCTACTAATATCCAGATTTAGCTAGATACTCAGCCAACTACATGCAGAGTACCTTTAGTGAAGCAAAGTGTCCAAGTCATTTGCAAAAGCATCAACAAACTAAAATTATTGCAAGCCACACAGGGAATATTAGGGAAGGGAAATAAAATCCTAGATTTTAGGAATGCCCTTAAGAAGGAAGGAGAGGTAGTGAGGAGAAAAGGTTTAAGAAATGCCTTGGCAGATGAAATCACTGTTTCCAAAGGTGGATCAATTCAAGTTTGATCAGAAACTTAGAAAAAGAGATAAGCAGAGATCTTGATAGATAAAGGGCTTGGGTGGTTAAAGTTAAAGACCTAGGAAATGGTGAGACAATGGAAGTATTTGAAAGCAAGAGTAAGAATTTTTAAATCGGGGCCCTTCTGATTCAGGTATTTGAGCAGAAGAGTGACAGCAGAATTCTACCACGCTGACAGCAGAATTTTGGGTATGAAAGTTCAAAGTAATGGAAGTGTACCAGTTCACAGAAATGGAGGGAGTTCGGGTGGAAAAACTTGGTAAGATATTTTATTACACCCTCTCAGAAATCCCATTATGATAGTAACCCCCCTGTTTGCTGGAGAAATTGTGGAAATCAAAATGCAAACCATTATCATATTTTCTGGGGATGCCTCGTTATCAAAGACTATTGGAGTGGGTTACATAATGCCCTACAAGACATCTTTAAATGTGAAATACTCTTAGAGAGTAAGACCATATATTTTGGGTTTATACCTCAAGAATGGTTGAAAAGAGATAAATATTTAATGAATGTACTGCTGGTGGCTGGTAAAAAGACCCTTACCAGGAAATGGTTATCACAGGAGAGTCCGACTTTAAATGTATTTTTGGAAATTACAATGGACATTTACAAAACGGAGAAGATAACAGCATCTGTTAATCATAGGTTGGAACAATTTTATTCATACTGGAAAAAATGGTTTAACTACATAACATCTCATAGGTCTGATTTTATTCTTACAAGTCAATGAATATGTTATATAAAAAAAATCATTCCTTACACTGTACATAGTTTTTTTCTTTCAATTGTTCCTTCTTTCCTCTCCTTTCTATAAGTGTATACCTCAGATAAGTATTATGTGGAGATTTGTGACAAATATGATTATATGATATATATGTACAGTGTCTGAAATACATCTTGTGGAAATGTTTGTTTGATGATGAAATTCAATAAAAAATAAATTACAAAAAAAAGAAAGTTCGAAGTAAATTTATTATCAAAGTACATATATGTCACCATATACAACCCTGAGATTCACTTTCTTGCAGGCATTCACAGTAAATACAAGAAACACAATAGAATCAATGAAAGACTGCCCTAACCAATGTGCAAAAAGCTGTGTAAATATAAAAAGAGAAATAAAGAAATAATAATAAATAGATAAACAAACAATAACTATTGAGAACATGAGATGAAGAGTCTTCGACAGTGTGTCCATAGGTTATGGGAACAGTTCAGTGATGAAGTGAGTGAAGTTGAGAGAAGATATTCTCACTGGTTAAAGTACTTCATGCTTGAGGGGTAATAACTGTTCCTGAACCTGGTGATGTGGGTCCTGAGGCTTCTGTATCTTGTTGCTGATGGCAGCAGCGAGAAGAGAGCATGGCCTGGATGGTGGGGGTCTTTGATAATGGTGCCGACTTCCTGCAACAGCTTTCCGTGTAGATGTGCTCAATGGTGGGGAGGGCTTTACCTGTGATGGACTGGATCATATCCACTACTTTCTGTAAGATTTTCCTTCAAGGGTCTAATCAAAGGTGGTGACTAATCAGCATATGGGAGGAAGATTGAAAAACTGGCTGAGTGGTGCCACAACAAACCACTTTCTCACAGTGCCATGTTTCTAGATCATTCTGGTGTTTTCATACCAGGACATAATGCAAACAGTCATTACAATCTCCACCACACATCTATAGAAGTTTGTCAAAGTTTTAGATGACATACTGAATCTTTGCAAACTGCTAAGAAAGCAGAGGCTTTCTTTGTAATGGCACATATGTGTTGGGCACAGGACAGATCCTCTGAAATGATAACCCCAAGGAATTTGAAATTGATGACTCTCTCCGCTTCTGATCCCCTGATGAGGACTGGCTCATGGACCTCCGATTCCGTCCTCCTGTAGTTAATAATTAGCTTCTTGGTCTTGCTGACATTGAGTGAGAGGTTGTTGTTATGGCACCTCTCAGCCAGAATTTCAATCTCCCTCCTATATGCTGATTAGTCACCATCTTTGATCTGGCCAATGGCAGCGGAGTCATCAGCAAACTTGAGTACTGCTTTGGAGCTGTGCTTAGCCTCACAGTCATAAGTATAAAGTGAGTAGCTCAGGGGGCTAATCACACAGCTTTGTAGTGCACCTTTGCTGATGCAGATTGTGGAGGAGACGTTGCTGCTATTCCAAACTGGCTAGGGTCTGCAAGTGAGGAGTGGATTCAAGTCACTTCACAGTAGGAGTTGAAATGTTACGTCACCAGCCTCTCAAAGCACTTTATCACAGTAGATGTAAGTGCTACTGGACAATAGTTGTTGAGGCAGATTACCATGTTCTTCTTGGGCACTGGTATAATTGAACCTGCTTGGAGCAGATGGGGTACCTCAGCCTGCTGAAGCGAAAGGTTAAAGATATTGGTGAACACTCCAGCAATTTGATTAGCAAAGGTCTTTAGTACTTGGCCAGGTACTCCGCCTGGGCTGCATTCTTTCTGTGAGTTCACCCTTCTGAAGGATGTTCTCACATTGGCTTCAGAGACTGAAGTCACAGAGTCATCGGAGGATCTAGGAGACTGTGAAGGTTGCTCCATGTTTTGATAGTCAAAGGGAGCGTAAAAGTCATTGAGCTTGTCTGGGAGCGTAGACTTATTGTTACTTATGTTGCTTGGTTTCAGTTTGTAGGAGGTGATAACATTCAGGCCCTGCCACAGCTGTTGAGTATCCTTCAGTGATTCAGGTTTGGTCTGGAATTGTCACTTTGCACATGAAATGGCTTTCCAAAGATTGTACCTGGACCTCTTGTATTAAACTTGGTCACCAGACCCGAATGCTTCTGATCAAGCCCTCAGCAGATTGCAGATCTCATGGTTCATGACTGGGGAAGACTCTGAATGATTTTGTGGGGACACACTCATCTACAACAGGATTTATAAGATCTGTGACAACTGCGGTGTATCCGTTCAGATTCTCTGATGAGTCCTTGAACAGGCCCAGCCCATTGACTCAAAGAAATCCCGTAGCCACTTCCCTGCTTCCCGTGACCACCTTGTTGTTGTCCTTATCTCTGGAGCTTTGCTCTTTAGCCTCTGCCTGTACACAGGTAGGAAGACAGCCAAGTGATCTGATTTCCCGAAATGGAGTCCAGGCATGGAATGGTAAACGTTCCTAATCATAGTATAGCAGCGGTGGAGTGTGTTGGGACCCCTGGTGCTGCAGGTGCTATGCCGTTGATTATTCAAACAAGCCTGACTGAAGTCCCTGACGATGATTTGAAAGGCGTCGGGGTAAGCTGTTTCCTGTTCGCCGATGGTGGCACTCAGTACTTCAAGGGTCTGCTAAACATCAACCTGTGGTGATATGTAAACTGTGGTCAGGATCACGGAGGAGAGCCTCAAATTTATGGACAGTGGGACAAGTAAAGTCAGCCAGAAATACAATGGAATAGTACAAAGACATGAACGAGGTTCTCAGTACGGGTGAGTTGAGAGAGGGCAATCAGGTAACCCTTTGGGTAGCTGTAACAAGACTTTCACAGAGGAAACGATGGAGGCATCGATGATGAAAGGTTCAAAATTCCTTCACTGCCGAAGATAAGAATTTTTATCTGCATATTTCCTCAAATTCTTTGGTCCTGTCGTCCATTCTAATGGATCATCATTTAACGTTTTGAACTTGAGGGAACACAAGCCCAGTCCATGCAAACAGTCTTTATAATATCCGAGTTTTAGGCAAAGTATTGTTCCAGAAAATCTCCAAGTTAAAGGAAAAATACCTGTAGGGGGTCATTTTATGACAGGGCTTATAGTACACATATAGAGGAAAGGAACAGAATCATCTGTGCTTCCTTGATCTACTATTCCACCCTATGATGGGGCAGTCTATTTGTTTGTTTGTTTATTTATTTATTTAGAGATACAGCACAGAACAGGCCTTTCCAGTCCAACAATCCACCCAAATCATAGGCCAATTTACGAAGACCAATTCACCTACGAACTGGTATATCTCTGGACTGTGGGAGAAAACTGGAGCACCCTGAGAAAACTCATGTGGTTACGGTGAGAACGTACAAAGTCCTTACAGACAGCGTCAGAACTGAACTCCGCACTCCAACGCCCCGAGCTGTAATAGCATCACGCTACCCGCCTACATTACTGACAACTTTTGTTCGAGCTTACAAAAAGGAAAGTCAATTTGGTGAAATTTCTTCGAGGACAAAGAGAAAGAAAATTTAAAAATAAGCTCGAAAAAATTAACCAGGTTAATAAAAGGAAAATCAAAACTATTTAGAAATTAAATTTGAGCAATGAATCTGTCTGCAAAAGCTTTTGATTATGATTATCAGTTCTTGTCTTCACCCTGAAGCTGCCCACCTGTTATGATGCCTGCAGTTAAGACAATGCTAATGGACCTAGATTACTACTTACCATTTCCTGCCGCCACTCAATTCTAGGAAAATTGAGACGTATTGGAAATTCTAGGTAATATGTTTTACGCTCGACAAATAGCAGGTGAGTACAATTACAGCCAACAGCATCAAAACCAACAATAAAAATTATTCAAGGTTTTGAAAGATTAAACAGGGAAACAAATTTCTATTTTGATTTAACAGCTGCCTTTGTTAAAGCTAAAATGGCAGAAAAAATCAGTTTGAAAGATATTCCTTAAATGTGGCCTTTATGAGGGGCACAGATGGGATAAATGCAAGCAGGCTTTTCCCACTGAGCTTGGGTGAGACTCATGATCAAAATTCTATCTCCTTTACCACAGCTTTGGAGAGGGATAGGAACAGACAAGTCAGGGAAACATTTGGTTAGAGTAAGGGGAAATATCAGGCTATCAGACAGGAACTTGGAAGCATGAATTGGAAACAGATGTTCTCAGGGAAATGTATGGAAGAAATGTGGCAAATGTTCAGAGGATATTTGCATGGGGTTCTGCATAGGTACGTTCCAATGAGACAGAGAAAGGATGGTAGGGTACAGGAACCGTGGTGTACAAAGGCTGTAATAAATATAGTCAAGAAGAAGAGCTTAAGAAAAGTTCAAAAAACTCGGTAATGATAGAGATCTAGAAGATTATAAGGCTAGCAGAAAGGCGCTTAAGAATGAAATTAGGAGAGCCAGCAGGGGTCATGAAAAGGCCTTGGCAGACGGGATTAAGGAAAACCCCAAGACATTGTACAAGTATGTGAAGAGCAAGAGGATAAGATGTGAGAGAATAGGACCAATCAAGTGTGACAGTGGAAAAGTGTGTATGGAACCAGAGAAGATGGCAGATGAATGCTTTGCTTCAGTATTCACTGAGGAAAAGGATTTTGGCAATTGTAGGGATGACTTGCAGCAGACTGAAAAGCTTGAGCATGTAGATATTAAGGAAAAGGACGTGCTGGAGCTTTCAGAAAGCATCAAATTGGATAAGTCACCGGGACCGGGTGGGATGTACCCCAGGCTACTGTGGGAAGCGAGGGAGGAGGTTGCTGAGCCTCTGGTGATGATCTTTGCATCATCAATGAGGACGGGAGAGGTTCGAGAGGATTGGAAGGTTGCGGGTCTTATTCCCTTATTCAAGAAAGTGAGTAGAGATAGCCAAGGAAATTATAGACCAGTGAATCTTACTTCAGTAGTTGGTAAGTTGATGGAAAAGATCCTGAGAGGCAGGATTTATGAACATTTAGAGAGGCATAATATGATTAGGAAAAGTCAGCATGGCTTTGTCAAAGGCAGGTCGTGCCTTACGAGTTTGATTGAATTTTTTGAGGATGTGACGAAATACATTGACGAAGGTAGAGCAGTAGATGTAGTGTATATGGATTTCGGCAAGGCATTTGACAAGGTACCCCATGTAAGACTTACTGAGAAAGTAAGGAGGCATGGGGTTCAAGGGAACCTTGTTTTGTGGATCCAGAATTGGCTTGCCCACAGAAGGCAAAGAGTGGTTGTGGATGGATAATATTCTGCATGGAGGTTGGTGACCAGTGGAGTGCCTCAGGGATCTGTTCTGGGACCCCCTACTCTTCGTAATTTTTATAAATGACCTGGATGAAGAAGTGGAGGGATGGTTTAGTAAACTTGCTGATGACACAACGGTTAGGAGTGTTGTGGATATTGTGGAGGGCTGTCAGAGATTACAGCGGGACATTGATAGGATGCAAAACTGGGCTGAGAAGTGGCAGATGGAGTTCAACCCAGGTAAGTGTGAAGTGGTTCATTTTGGTAGGTCAAATATGATGGCAGAATATAGTATTAATGGTAAGACTCTTGGCACTGTGGAGGAGCAGAGGGATCTTGGGGTTCGAGTCCACAGGACACTCAAAGCTGCTGCTCAGATTGACTCTGTGGTTAAGAAAGCATACGGTGCATTGGCCTTCATTAACCGTGGGATTAAGTTTAAGAGCCAAGAGGTAATGTTGCAGCTATATAGGACCCTGGTCAGACCCCACTTGGAGTACTATGTTCAGTTCTAGTCACCTCACTACTGGAAGGACGTAGAAACTTTAGAGAGAGTGCAGAGGAGATTTACAAGGATGTTGCGTGGATTGGAGAGCATGCCTTATGAGAATAGGTTCAGTGAACTTGGCCTTTTTTCCTTGGAGTGACGAAGAATGAGAGGTGACCTGATAGAGGTGTATAAGATGATGAGAAGCATTGATTGTGTGGATAGTCAGAGACTTTTTCCCAGGACTGCAATGGCTAGCACGAGAGGGCATAGATTTAAGGTGCTTGGAAGTAGGTACAGAGGAGATGTCAGGGATAAGTTCTTTTACACAGTCAGTGGTGAGTGCATGGAATGGGCTGCCGGCGGTGGTGGTGGAGGTGGAAAGTCTTTTAAGAGACCCCTGGATATGTCCATGGAGCTTAGAAAAATAGAGGGCTATGGGTAACCCTAGGTAATTTCTAAGTAAGGACATGTTCGGCACAGCTTTGTGGGCTGAAGGGCCTGTATTGTGCTGTAAGTTTTCTATGTTTCTATAAATAGATGTCATAGGTTAAAGGTGAAAGATGAAATTTTTAAGGGGAACCTGAGGAAAATGTCTCCACTCAGAGGGTGTTTTCGAGTGTAGTATGATCTGCCAGCGGATATGGTTGATGCAGGTTCACTTCTCTCGTATAAAAGAAATTTGGTAAGTTCATGAATGGGAGGACAATGGCAAGGTGTGGGTCAATGGGACAAGGCAGAATAACAGTTCAGCATGGACTGGATGGGGCAGGGGGCCTGTTTCTGTGCTGTAATGCTCTATAAGCAGTGGCTTGACAACTGATCTCTTTGCCTGCTGAAATTGTGAGGATTCTGCCCAAAAAGCAAGGACAGAGAAGAGCACAGAGAGATCCCGGTGGCTGCAGTGGACAGTTTGAATTTCCCTACTGTATAACACATGGGAGCCACTGGTGAACCACAGATGGAACTGTTTATGTATGCCCCTCTGCTGCCTCAGTCCCTGAAAAGGAAGGTATTCACAAACTTTTTGCAATGGGATTTCTAGGACCTGTAGAAGTAGTTGGTGATTCCTTGGCAAATATGACCAAAGAGGAAGGTATTCACTGACTGACCATCCTAAATCCTTTAGTTAATGCTGTACCTTGCAAAAGGTGGCATGATTGGCTTGGTGCTAGGAGATACAGTGTGATGGGTGATGGTGCAGATTTGCGTTTGTGACCACTGGGAGAATGCTGGGACACTTACTTGAAGGAGTCTTTAGGCAGGACCTCATTGAGGTATACAAAATTATGAGGGTATTGAAAACAGGAAGCATTTCATTGCAGGGGCATTTAAAACCAGAGGATTTAGTTTTAGGATAAGAGATAAGAGGTTTAGAGGGAATCTGAAGAAGTACATTTTTACCCAGATGCTGCCCGAGTAGGTGATGGAGATAGGTAGACTGATATTTAAAAGAAATAACCTGCATGGGTAGTTAAATCACTCCTCCAAGAGAACCACAAGCTTGCCGTTGGGTCTGGAGGCTTGCATGCCTCAATGACCCAGAGAGCTAAGTCGGCTGGAGTCAGGGCTTTGTGCTGTGGCGCTTTTTAGGGTTACCCACGTCAAACAGATCAAAGGGTAGAGGCCAGACTGAGAGTGGTCCACCTGTCCTCCAGGTTCGGGGGTTCAACTCAGGCCGAACAACCCTGACTGGTCGAACAAAACTGTTAATGGACACAGCAATGAAGAATCCTTCTACATCTGAATGCAATGGTATTCCTGAAACTCACCCAGGACTTGCATGACTGGTAGTACTGAAAACCAAGAGGAAGCTCCTGACTTGCTGATGGAAGCCCTGAACACCGCCAGAGATGAAGGACCTTCATTGATGCTCTAAACGCCAGTGGCATAATGGGCAGTAAGCAAGTAAGTTAAATCACTAACACAGAAGAGCCTACAAACCATGTGCTTGTAAATTTGATGATTATAGGTAGATACCTGATAGTCAGGATGGACATAGTGGGCAGACGGGCTTGGCTCTGCGTCAGGAGAGTTTAGGTTAATTGCTGCTCCACCTGGAAGGACTGCTTGAGTCCCTGAATGGTGGCAAGTGACAACATAAAATGGCAGATATTGCATTTCTGCTAACGTTATGGAAGTGGTTTGTGGAGATAGAGTAGTGAACCAGGGAATGACAAAGGTTAAAGTCCCTTCAGAACATGGGAAGAGGAGGAGCGTGGAAGATGTGTTTGTTGGCAGACAGTTGGAGGAAGCAGCAGAAATTACAAATGAGCCCTGATGAAGAGCCTTGGACTGAACGGTCGACTAATTATTCCCCTCTATAGATACTGTCTGACTTGCTGAGTTCCGCCAATACTTTGTGTGGGGGTGTGTGTGTGTTTGTGTGTTGCTCAAGATTCTGAGCAACTGCAGAATCTCTTGTGTTTAGAAATGACAAAAGGTGTCTCATTGAACATGAAGTCTGAAAGGGGTAGAAGGTGAGGACACAAGGAGCTCTGATTGAGAAGGGAAAGGTGAGAAACAATAAGGACACAGCAAATACTATGTTCTACATCTCGTAGTTCCAACATGTCCTTTTGTCTTTTATCCCTTTCTCTAGCTCTAGTCCTCGCTCAACCATTAACTGGACAGGATAAAAAGTATCATGTCAACAAAATAACCTTGGTCTCTGTTCTATAACAGACACCCACTTCGTTCTTTTCATCCTCTCTATAGCTTAAAACATAATATTGACCCATTCCTCTCTCCTCAGATTACTTTCAATTGCTCTTTTCAGAATTTTGTTATTAATTTCAGATTTTTAGTATCTGCATTTATTTAGAAACACAGAAAAAAACCTACAGCACAATACAGGCCCTTCGGCCCACAATGCTGTGCCGAACATGTACCTACTTTAGAAATTACCTAGGGTTACCCATAGCCCTCTATTTTTCTAAGCTACATGTACCTATCCAGGAGACTTAAAAGACCCTATCATATCCACAGTTAAAATATTTGCTAAAATATTTAACTGCAAAAATTGTATGAATGTCCGGTGTGAATCTAAGCTACAAAATGGTGCTAAATCTTTTCACAGTCTTCTATAGGAACTCCGCCAATCCACATTTAGCCTGACAAGAAAAATCCATTAGGGTTTGATAACATACCCTACAAAATGAATACTCCTCATTGCATTTTGAATCACTTTGCTGCCAGCAGAACAGACCATTAACGGGCAGTTGCCCACACATACAGTTCTCTTGAAGGATGACATGGATTATCCACGTGTCTTTCATTGATTTAATGTATTTTTTGTTTAACTGTGAATGTCCAAAAAAGTGTATCTCAGAGTAGTATATGGTGACATATACACACTTAAACTTTGAACTTGAAGGCACAGAAAGTCTGTTCAACTAAACTTTATTCATCAAGCATTTTCAGAGAGCCACAGTTTTATTTCAGACTCCCTAAAGGGACAATGTTCACATTGAGACTTGTGAACACATAAAATCTCAGATATAGGCTTTCCACAATCTATTCCTTTCCAAAGTCAAGGTCACAGTCACTCTTGGCCCCAGGATCATTTCAGGCTGGAAATATGCCACATATCTCAGTTTGCTGCTCTTTGGGAAGTCATTAATGCTCTCTACTCCAATTGAGACTTCATGCATTTCTGCTTCAGTCCACGGGAGCAAACAGACAGGTATAGGTATTTGCTACCTTCACAAATAGTCCTGCACAACTTTCCAAACTTCTCCAACGTGCAGGTACTCAGCCGACATTCGTGTAGCTATCAGAACTCCTTTTGATAATCCACAGGTAGTCACGGACAGAAAGGGAGGGCACACTCTCGTTCGAGGACTTTCTAGGCATGCAGGCAGATCCCACAATTCAAGGGATATAAAGAAGGATGGACTTTGATGAACAAGGGCAGCCTCCTGGTTGTTCATTCTGATCTGAGTTCTGATGAACAATGCTATAGTGAAATCAGGCCACTGGCGGGAGCTTAGTGGACAAGAGGGCTGCTGAAACTGTAAGTCTGCTCTTTGAACAACTCGGCCGGTACTCCGAGCCACTTACCGGTCAGTGTCTTTTACATTATTACGGTTCGCTGTGCACTGCATTATTTGGCCTTCAGGTGGGCTCAAGTGGAGCAAGTGAGGTAACAGCAAGAGCATCAGGGTAAAACTAACACGAGGACTACCACCCAGAGCTGGGAAAAATGGAAGAAAATGAGGGACAACAGAAGCCCCATGCACAACTTCCCTGAGGAGAGCACTTTTTTTGGATGCACTGTGAGACAGCATTTGACTTTTGGAAATTCTTGTATGCCTCAAATATCCACACTTTCCAATACATTCATTTCCAACTCACTCACAAATAGAGAGGGTGATTTAAATCGCTAAAATATCTTCCTGAGAGTCTTCAGTTCATGTGATAAAATTGATTAATGCTACCTACGCTACCACTAAATGGCAAATACAAGTAACATCCAGCAAGTTACTTAGCTTGAAATGGACATCTCACTTCTCAGTATCAATCCGACATTGCATCAAAGACTTTCTCAGAACAGAAGACTTATTACATTTATTCTTCTATTTCTTAACCTTACAAAAACATTGTTATTCCTCATTGTACACACTGCACGTACTTTCCTAGCCTGCTACAATGTGGATTGATATTGAATACTGAGTACCTTCATGACCAACAGCTCTCTCCTTTACCCAACCTTACAAATGGCCCACTTAAGAACACTTACCATTATACACTAATGGATATTTAGAGGCAGAGCAATGTAAAGCATACAGCTCCTCCCCAGGATGCAGCTCAGTTTTGTTCCTGTGAGATGTCTGCAACCCAGACAGTTCACAAGTCAGAAACGCAGGTGTGAACTGAGCTCCCAGGCAGCAGAAGACCCTTGCAGCTCCACAGCAGTTGGCAAATCCATCCCCGCTCGTCTCCCTACCACTTGCTTGTATGCATGAGCTGTACATAAGTCAGCTGTTCATAACCTGGGCGGGGGGGGAGACGTACTGGATATTCAATAAGTTCGTAAGGGTACAAGTGCGCGACATGTAATTTAACAGAATTACATTCCAGCTTAAATTCCACTATGGCAGCTGTGGAACTTGTATTAACAACCTGGAATTTAAAACAAAATCATTATTCACAATGATCTCCACAAAAGGGACCAAACTGTTGCAAACACCCTTCTGCTTTGTTAATGCCCTTCAGGCGAGGAAGTCTGCTATCCGTATCTCATGCAGCCTTCCCACCGATGTGGTTTGTGTGAACTACTGAGCATAACTGACACACTGAAACAGAAAGAATGAAATTGTCAGACCACCAATTGAGCTTGGACACAACAAACTCACTTACCAGCAGGACAAGCTCACAGTAAGAGGAGACGCAATGATAATACAGATGGAAGGGAGTAGAACAGGCAGACCTTAACTCCAAACTGCAGTGTGTTTTATAGCATCAGGGCAAACATGGGAAAGGAAACCTCCTCTTGATTACTATGCACTGTCCACGTCACTGGAGATGTTTATCAATCTCCGTCTTGAACATAATCTATGATTCTCCTCCAAAGTTCTCTGGGGGAGGGTGGGTTGAGAATTTCAAAGATTAATGCCTCACCAAAGTGAAGAAATTCTTCTTCCAAAAAGTAAAAGAGACCCGGGGGAGTTCTAGCACATGAAACACCAAAAGTCTGTTTGCAGGTACAATAAGTAATTAGAAACACTGATGGAATGTTGACTTCACTGGAAAGGGCATGATTCATAGAGTTTTACATGGATGCAAGAAGGCAAATCAAACAAGTTACCATGAACTTTAATCCAACTATTTTCTCACATCCTAAACAATGAATTAAAAAATAACTATCTACTTTTTTGTTATATAAGGAATTCTAGGTAACAGTTGCAAATGGTCATTTCACCTGATCAGAAGCCCTATGCTCTTATTTGAAAATGCAAGTAATTCCTTTAATCCAATCCATTTGGCATAAAAACTTAACCAATTACAAACCTAACGTCATAGCTTGACAGAAACAACCAGGTCATTGTCGTCTGATGAAGACATGGCAATGAAACCAGGGAAAGTTTACTAGCCTAATTCCTGAATAAGGAGGTTGCCTTATGAGGAAAGATTAAACAGGCTAGATTTGTGGTGATTGGAATTTAGATGAATGAAACAGCAAAATATATAAAATCTTTGACAGGGTAGATGTGGAAGGACATTCACTCTTGTCAGACCACATAGAAATAAGCATTTTTTTAAAATAAGGAGTTGCTCATTTTAAACAAGGGGTATATCATTTTCTCTGAAAGTGTCGTAAATGTTTGGAACACACTTCCTCAAACGGTGGTGCAACAGTCTTTGAATACTTTAAGCAGAGATAGATGCACAAGGGACTAAGAGGTTGCTGTAGCTGGACGGGAATTCAGAGTTAAGGTTACAGTCAGACCAGCCATGATTATATTAAATGGTTGAGCTGGCTAAAGGAAGTGAGTGGCTTCATCCTAATATTAATTTGCATGTGGTGCTTTAAAGTGACAATGATGCAAACACATTAAAGCAATCACCCAATTTATCTTGGTTGATTAAGAATGAGGAAGTGAAGGATAAAAAGCAAGATCAGGATTGGCAAACAGTCAGATTAACTATCCATGATCTGCAGAAATAGCACATTACTATAACAAAATACTCGAAACAAAGAAAATTTACTTCACCAATGAATCAGAAACCACTAAATAGAAGTCTGAATATTTTGTGCTTTGGATCTGGTCTTGCAAAGTTTCCGTTGTTTCTATTGGGAGTTTGTCTCTGTTCTTGTCTCTAGGGGTACAAATGCTTATTTGTGATGCCCACAATGAGCTTATGCCATTGATCAACTGGTTCCAGACTCCAAGGTACATATTGGTATGCTCGTAGTCTGGGGAAGAAGGTTTGTGGACGCTAGCGAAGATTATGCCCAGCAGCCTACAACTGCAGAAGAAATCCTGGCCTTATGTCAGAGGACAGTCTCCTCAATCCCTAGACTGTCAATTGCACCTTGATGATACCAGTCAGAAAATGTTATGCATATTAAGTATTATCCATAATGTAATACTGGCAAATCGAACGTCTGTCTCTTCCACACCGATGACCTGCAAAACAGCAAGGTGCTGCCTGTGAGTATTACCCCATTGCTGGTTCACAGTAAGAAGAGCTCTGGAGGGTTAGAACCCTTTCCTCTACTGCTGCCTCTCCCTAGCATTCCCATTGCCTGGCACAGAAGTGACTCATTTTCGTTCATGGGAGAGATACTTCAGGTTCTACATCTACTCTTGGGAGAATATGTACATTGACTTCTCAATATAACCATATAACAATTACAGCACGGAAGCAGGCCATCTCGGCCCTTCTGGTCCGTGCCGAAGTCTTACCCTATCCTATTCCCACCGACCTGCACTCAGCCCATAACCCTCCATTCCTTTCCTGTCCATATATCTATCCAATTTAACTTTAAGCGACAACATAGAACCTGCCTCAACCACTTCTGTTGGAAGCTCGTTCCACACAGCTACCACTCTCTGAGTAAAGAAGTTCCCCCTCATGTTACCCCTACACTTTTGTCCTCTAACTCTCAAGCCATGTCCTCTTGTTTGAATCTCCCCCACTCTCAATGGAAAAAGTCTAACCACGTCAACTCTATGAATCCCCCTCATAATCTTAAACACCTCTATCAAGTCTCCCCTCAACCTTCTACGCTCCAAAGAATAAAGACCTAGCTTGTTCAACCTTTCTCTGTAACTTAGGAGATGAAACCCCTGCTTATTGCACTAAGCCAGTCTGACTGTCTGGAGACTGGTCCCAGTATTTTGCCTAAATGCCTCCCTCTCAGGGGGTCCATCTTAAGGACTCAACCTCTAGGATCTGAGATATTCCAGACTGCTTAATGTCATTTCCAGTACACAAGGGCAAAGGAGGATGAAATAATCGTTTGGGGTTACTAGCAAGGAGAACGCCCAGCAGCCTACAACTGTGGGAGAAATTCTGGTCTTCTGCGCATCTGTAGAAGGACATGGGTATTGGTGTGTGTAGTCCAGCTCTCTTCAGCCTCCTCAGAAAGTAGAGGTGTTGGTGAACTTCCTTGATTGAATAGGATGTGTTCTGAGACCACGAGAGATTGTGCGAGATGTACACTCCCAGGAGTTTGAAACTGCTTGCAGTTTCCACTGTTGTGCTGCCGATGTAAAGAGGGAGTGAGTGGTGTAAATTCTCCTGAAGTCAATAACCATCTCCTCTGTCTTGCTGACATTGAGGAAGAGGTTACTTGCCTGGTGCCAGGCCTCAGGTTCTTCCATGTCCTCTCTCATCATCATTAGATCCTTTTGGCTGATCCACTTGTTTCACGTGTCTTCACTTGTGAAATGAGCCCACGTAATCCAATCTCTTTCTTCACACTTCTAGTATCTGGATTGATATTCTGTTACGGTGGGTATATGGTGCACTGAGGGTGCTCTTTAAGTGCTGCATCAGGCACTTGTGGTTCCTCCTGTTCTTCAGATAATGCCAGTGGTTTCTCTAGGAAACTCCATTCCCTACCTAAAATACAGGTTAGGTGGTCCTGCAGCAAAGCTGAACTACAGATGTTACACCACTAATGTCTCAGACTGAGGTATTTATCTTTTTACAAATGTACCTTCTGCGTGGGAAGGCTGAAGATGATGGAATCTGGAGAAAAAAAACACAAAACTGCTGGAAGAACTCAGTAGGTCAAGCAGCACCTGTAATCTGATTGTGTCTGGAAGTATGAGTATGCACTAGATTGCAAACTACAATGCAGCCATTGTTACGATTTCTCATCATGTCAGTGACTTTGTGTGGCATGGCACAAGCATCCTTAGCCATTCTCCTGTACAGCATCCGTCTGGGACTGATACCCAGTACATGTGCAGTGGTGATTCTAATTTAAATAGGTATGTTCATCTTGGATTGTACACATGTAGAAATACATACAGTATAAAACACAGGTGGGTGGAACTGTTTCCTCAATATATTGTGCTAGATCGTGATGGAAGTACTAGCAGTGGACCGCTGTAGTGCTGTAAATGCTTAAAACTTTTGACTCATGTGGGCACATCTGCTTGTCCAAGTGCAGCTCGGTGACGTGTATACTACAGATGGTTGTACACCACTAAAGGGTAATATTTCACTCTAATGTCACACTGATATTTTAAGGCTCCACTATTGCAAATGATTGGAAATAAGGTTCATTGGTTAAAGGCATGGTCCCTGCAGGCAATAACACCTGCATCCCTTTTTTTTCCGTTTCGAGGTTCTTTTGAAGACCCTGACCGGGAGTTACACACTGACTTCGGTTCTTTGTGGAAATGGGACCCGCTCTCAGGGCCTCACGACCGGCCGCTTTTCGGTATGCCAAGGACATGGCCTGGAAGACTCGCACGCCTTTAGGGTGCCAGATTTCCGTGGCTCTGGAGGTGGGCGGATTCAAGGCTGGCGCCGCCACAGCCTGATGCGTCGGAGGAGACGGAAGATCTAAAGCAGCGAGCTGGCTGCTGGCTGTGTACCCAGAGGCCTGAGTTCTTTGAGCACAGAGCTCGGAAAAAGCGATGCAACAGACTTTTAACATCGTAAATCAGTGAACTGTTTTTGTTATGTCTCCCCTCTCGCTGTGAAACGGGAACATCTCTTTTTCCCTTATTATGGAGAGAAGGAGCCTATGGTATGTTGAATTACCGGGTGAACGAGTAATCTTTGGGGTACTGTAAACCTGTGCCTTTATCGATGCTTTGCTGCACGCTTGAGTGCTCGGTGGGGGGTGCCAATGCTTTTTTGCTGGTGGGGTAGAGGGGGGCTTGTTGCTTTGCTGCTGCTTGTGCGTGGGAGGAGGGAGCTGGGGGAAGCTTTGGGGGTCTAATATTTAACTGTCAGTCATTCTTTGGGGCACTCCTCTGTTTTTGTGGATGTTTGCAAAAAAGAAGAATTTCAGGATGCATATTGTATACATTTCTCTGACATTAAACGTACCTGTTGAAACCTATTGATAAGTTGGATTGTGGTGTTAAATTAAATCACGTCTGGCAAAACTAGGATAAGTCTTGCTTCTCCTGGTACATGTGGGAAAGTCACACCTACCACTCTCACCTCCATAGAAGGCAACCTGCTGTTCTCAGGTGAGCCACCAGGTGCCTGTTCTAGCACCCTACAATAGGGAACTGTTGTGAGGCGTGGTTGAATCGACACCCTGTTGTGGGTTTCTTGGATGATTGTGTGGATTAATCCAGGGAGTGAAAGCAAGAGTCCGTACGAGGAGAAGTTGCTGAAGTGAGCGAGAGCAACAAAGTACAGCTGAGTAACACGATGGGAAAAGGAGAACAAGCAAGGCCGAGCACCAAGGAACAGAAGAGGAGAGAGAAAGTGTGAAAAATTGACCATGGCAAGAAAGAGGGGCAGAAGGGGAAAGGTATGTCTGAGCAGTGAGAGGAGGGATTGTTAACAGAAATAAAATGAGTTGTTGCTGCACTGAAGGGAAGCTATGAGAACTCACCTTGATCAATCTTGTAAGATCAAGTTTTCATGGATTTTTTGCAACGCTGGTCAGTCAAGTGACGACCATCTTTTTCTAGCAACCTCCTGCCAGTATTGGCTGCAATTAGACCTGGAAAATCTGTGCTGCTCCCTTTGAGCACAATACCTCCCTCGTACAGGTGATGCCATCCACAAGCCAGAAGAACATAAGACAAAGGAGCAGAGTAGGCCATTCAGCCCATTGAATCAGCTCCATCATTCATCATGGCCAATCTATTTCCCTCTCAACCCCACTCTCCTGCCTTCTCCCTGTAACCTTTCACACCCTGACAACCTATCAACCTCCGCCTTAAATACACACAATTATTTGGCCTCCACAGATACACTACTCTCTGGCTAAAGAAGTTCCTTCTCATCTCTTTCCTAAATGGACGTCCCTCTACTCTGAAGCTGTGTCTTCTGGCCCCCCACTATAGGAAACATCCTTTCCACTTCCACTTCCTCTCGGCCTTTCAAAATTGAATATGTTTTATTGAGATTCCCCCCCCCCCCCATTCTTCTAAGATCCAGTGTGGACAGACCCAGAATCATCAAACATCCTCATATGTTAACCCTTTCATTATCATGATCCTCCTCTGGACTCTCTCCAATACCAGCACATCTTTTTCTTAGATAAGGGGCCCAAAACTACTCACAATGCTCCAAGTGCAGTCTCACAAATGCCTTATAAAGGGTTAGCATTAAATCCTTGCTTTTATATTCTTGTCCTCTAGAAATGAATGCTAACATTGTATTTGCCTTCCTTACCACCGAATCAATCTGCAAGTTAACCTTCTGGAACTTACTGTCTCCAGCCAATTGTTACAAAGTTATAGTACTGGTATTTACCTGACAATGTGGACGTCCTGCCCATGATAAGCAAGATAATCTTATCCAATTAATGACCTCCCAACCTACTCTAAGTCATCAACAAAGAGAAGGGAGTGTTATTATCAAATAGGCCAAAGAACTGAATTTCAGAACAGAGGTGAGAGTGACTGCTTTTGGTAGAAAGGTAGTGTTTAACTGAGTGTGGATCAAAGATTCCAGTCAAAAATTAAATCTATGGAATCAATGTCCTGATTGTTTGAATACACCAGTTCGCTTTAATCTAGGCCATTTATTGCCAAACACGCAGTGCCTACAAGAAGTATCCACCCCTCTTGGAAGTTTTCATGTTTTATTGTTTTACAGCATTGAATCACATTGGATTTAATTTGGATTCTTTGACACTGATCAACAGAAAAGACTCTTTCATATCAAAGTGAAAACAAATTTCTACAAATTGGTCCAAACTTATTACAATTATTAAACACAAAATAATTGATTAAATAATTACTCACCCTCTTCAAGTCAGTATTTAGTAGATGCACCTTTGGCAGCAATTACAACCTTGAGTCTGTGTGGATAGATCTCTATCAGCTTTGCACATCTGGACCCTGAAATTTTTCCCCATTCTTCTTTTCAAAACTGCTCAAGCTCAGTCAGATTGCATGGGGATCATGAGTGAACAGCCCTTTGCAAGTCCAGCCACATATTCGCAGTTGGATTGAAGGCTGGGCTCTGATTCAGCCACTCCAGGACATTAACTTTGTTGTTTTTAAGCCATTCCCTTGTAGCTTCGAATTTATGCTTGGGGTTCATTATCTTGCTGGAAAACAAATCTTCTCCCAAGTCACAGTACTCTTCCAGACTACATCTGGAACCTGTATTTTGCTGTACTCATTTTACCATCTACCTTCACAAGCCTTCCAGGACCTGCTGCAGTGAGCCATTCCTATAGCATGATGCAGCCACCCTCATGGTTCACAGTCCGGATGGTGTGTTTTTGATGATGTGTAGTGTTTGGCTTAACTAAACATAGTGTTTAGTCTGGTAGCCAAAAAGCTCAATTTTGGTTTAATCAGACCACAGAACCTTTTTCCATCTGACTTCAGAGTCTCTCCTACATGCCTTCTGGCAAACTCTAGCTGAGATTTCATGTGAGTTTTTTTTATCCAACAGTGGCTTTCTCTTTGCCAATCTCCCATCGAGCTGTGACTGGTGTGACAGTTGTTGTATGTGCAGTCTCTCCCATTTCAGCCACTGAAGCTCGTGACTCCTCTAGAGTTGTCACAGGTCTCTTGGTGGCCTCCCTCACTGGTCCCCTTCTTGCATGGTCACTCAGTTTTTGAGGACAGCCTGCTCTAGGCAGATTTACAGCTGAGCCATATGCTTTCCATTTCTTGATGATTGACTTGACTATATTCCAAGGGATATTCAGCAACTTGGAAATTTTCTTGTATCCATCTCCTGACTTGTGCTTTTCAATAACCATTGTGCGGAGTTGCCTGGAGTGTCCTTTTGTCTTCATGGTGTAGTTTTTGCCAGGATACTGATTCACCAGCAGTTGGACCTTCCAGGTACAGGTGTATTTTTACTGCAATCAATTGAAACACCTTGACCGCACACGTTTATATACCGCAAGGATACCTTAATGTGACTTCTAAAACTAATTGGCTGCATCAGTGATGATTCGGTGCGTCATATTAAAGGGGGGAGGGGTGAATACTTATGCAATCAATTATTTTGTGTTTTATATCTGTGATTAATTTTGATCACTTTGTAGAGATCCATTTTCACTTTGACATGCAAGAGTCTTTTTCTGTTGATCAGTGTCAAAAAAAAAGCCAGATTAAATCCACTGTGATTCAATGTTGTAAAACAATAAAACATGAACACTTCTTGGGGGGGGGGGCGAACACTTTTTATTTCACACTGTAGAGGATTTGGTGAACAGTTCTCCACAATTAACAACCATTCCTAAAAATATGATATGATATGAGAAGTGAAACCTTAATTGCTTTACTTTTCTCTAGCCTTCTCCACCTACAATTTTTTCTGTCCATTATCATCAGACAAATGGATGTCGAATTGGAGATAAGGGATACCCGATGAATACTCAGTTGCTCAAACCTGTCTAAAGCTCTTCCACGAGAGGTGAATGTGAGTATAGTGAAAACAACTTTGTATTTTGGATCATTTATCACGGTGTGGCTAAGCACAGCTCCAATGCCAAATTCGGGTTTGCTGATAACACCACCGTCATAGGTCGAATCAAAGTGATGATGAATCAACATATCAGAGGGTTATTGAAAATCTGGCTGAATGGTGCCACATCACCACCCTCTAACTCAATGTCAGCAATACTAAGGAGCTGATGATTGATTCCAGGAGAAGGAAACCAGAGGTCCATGAGCCAGAGGATCAGAAGTGGAGAGGGTCAGTAACTTTAAATTCCTCTGTGATATTACTTTGGAGGACCCGTCCTGGGCCCAACAAATATGAAGAAAGCACTCCAGTGCCTCTACTTCCTTAGGAGATTGTGAAGATTTGGCATGATATCTAAACTTTGACAAACGTCCATAGATGTGTAGTGGGGAAGATATTAACTAGCTTCACCACAGCCTGGTATGGGATCATCAAAGACCTGGATGGAAAATCGTACAAGAAGTAATGGAGCCGGCCCAGTCCATAAATGGGTAAAGGCCTCTCCACCATTGAGCACATCCACATGAAACCCTGTCACAGGAAAGCAGTATCCATCATCAGAGATCCCCACCACCCAGATCACGATCTCTTCTCCCTGCTGCCATCAGGAAGAAGGTACAGGAGCCTCAGGACTCACAGCACCAGATTCAGGAGAAGTTGTTACCCCTCAACCAGTAGATAATTGACCCAAAGGGGATACCACTCAAGTTCACTTGTTCATCATTGAAATGTTCCCTATGGACTCACTTTCAAGGACTCTTCATCGAATGTTCTCGATATTTATTGCTTACTAACTTATGATTATTATTTCTTTCTTTTTGTATTTGTACAGTTTGCTGTCTTCTGCATTCTGGTTGAATGCCTAAGTTGATGTGGCCTTTTATTAACATAGAACATTACAGGCCCTTCGGCCCACAATGCTATGCTGACCATGTAACCTACTCTAGAAACTGCCTAGAATTTCCCAAGCACAAAGTCCTCTATTTTTCTAAGCTGCATGTACCTATCTAAGAGGGTCTTAAAAGACCCTATTGTATCCACTTCCACCACTGTCGCTGGCAGCGCATTCCATGCACCCACCACTCTCTGTGTGAAAAACTTACCCCTGACATCCCCTCGGTACCTATTTCCAAGCACCTTAAAACTATGCCTTAAAACTTAAATTTATTGATTCTCTTTGGTTATTATTCTATGTATTTATTGAGTATGCCTGCAAGAAAAAAAATCTCAGAGTTGTACGTGGTGACATATATGTACTTTGATAATAAATTTACTTTGAACTTTGAATTTTGAAAAGCCCCGTGTTATGTATTCATTCCTTGAAAGTCAAAAAAGGGCAGAAGCTGAATAGCTGAACTGAAGACAGGCTGGCTGGAAACACCAGTTTCTAGAATAAGTCAGGCAGAAGATGTGAAACAAGAAACATAAGCATGCTTTAGGCCTGAAGCAATGAAGAATGTACCCTGTAGCATGAGAAACAATGTCAGTGTTTCAGGATAGAGGCCAGAGGCCACAGTTTAAGACTAAGGGGTAGACAATTTAGAACGAAGTTGAGGAAAAACTTTTTCACACAGAGGGTTGTGGATCTGTGGAATGCTCTGCCTCAGAAGGCAGTGGAGGCCAATTCTCTGGATTCTTTCAAGAAAGAGTTAGATAGAGCTCTTAACGATAGTGGAGTGAAGGGATATGGGGAGAAGGCAGGAACAGGGTACTGATTGTGGATGATCAGCCATGATCACAGTGAATGGTGGTGCTGGCTCGAAGGGCTGAATGGCCCACTCCTGCACCTATTATCTATTTATTGTCTATTGTCTGTTGATAGTTTCAGACTGGGAGCAGGAAATGGAGGGGGAAGGACAAGGAGGAGAAGAAGAAAGAAGAGGCAACATTGGGAGTTCCTTTCCAGTTGGGAAGTCAGAGAACACCTTAGTAGGCATTCATTGAAGACGTTCTATCTGATCTCCACTACTCAGGGAATGAACTTTGAGATCCCTCAGTAAATCATGGCTTTCCAGAAGCAGACGGTGAAGGGAACAATGGTCTATACTAGCTCAGAGGCTGGCCCTGGTGTTGTGCACGTGTGACTATAAAAGCTGCCTGATCAGGTTGCAACTGCCTACATAAATGTCAGCACCTGCAAGAAATTCAGGGAACACTAGCAGAGATAATGGCACAGCAGCAATGGCTGGAGTTTCTGGGAATGATTTAGAAGATGCAAGATTGGTTCATCCCAAAGAAGAAGCATTCTAAAAGAAGGATGAGGCAATTGTGGCGAACAAGGGAAGTCAAAGGCTGCATAAGAACAAGAGAAGGCAGACACTATAACAAAAAAAAAGCAATAGAAGGTAACTACAAACAGTAAGGAGAGAAAAGATTAAATATGAAGGTAAACTAACCATTAATATAAAAGAAGATAGCAAATTTTTTTTCAGATATATAAAGGGTAAAAGAGAGGGAAGAGTGAACACTAGTACACTGGAAAAGGATGCTGGAGAGGTAGCAATTGAGAACAAACAAGTGGTGGATTAAATGAATAAGTATTTTGTGTCCCTTTTCACTGTGTAAGGCATCAATAGGGTGCTAGAAATTCAGTACAGTCACGGGGCGGAAATGAGTGTAGTCACTATTACTAAGGAGAATGTGCTTGGGAAGCTGAAAGGTCTGAAGGTAGATAAGCCACCTGGACCAAATGAAAAACACCCCAGGGTTCTGAAGGAGGTAGCTGAAAAGGTCGTGGAGGCATTAGTAATGATCTTTCTAGAATCACTAAGATTATGAAATAGTTCCAGAGGAATGGAAAATCGCATATGTCACACCACTCTTTAAGAAAGACAGGAAATTATATGCCATTTGGCCTGACTTCAATGGCTGTCCAAGAGTCCGTTATTAAGGATGAGGTTACAGGGTTCTTGGAGGCATATGATAATATCAGGCAAAGTCAGCAATGTTTCCTAGAGGAAAGATCTTGCCTGTCATAACTGTTAGAATTCTTTGAGGAAGTAACAGGCAGGATAAACAAAGGAGAGTCAGTGGATGTTGTTTACTTGGATTTTCAGAAGGCCTTTAACAAGGTGCCACAGGTGAGGCTGCTAACAAGATAGGAGCCCATGGTATTGCAGGAAAGATAAAAGCATGGTTAAAAGATTGGCAGATTGGCTGATTGGCAGAAGGCAAACAGTGGGGGCTTTTTCTTGTTGGCTGCCGATGACTAGTGGTGTTCCACTAGGGTTAGTGTTGGATCTGCTACTTTTCAAATTATATGATAATGATGTGGATGATGGAATTGATGGCTTTGTGGTCAAGTTTGCAGATGAGATGAAGGTAGTTGGGGGGTAGGTAGTGTTGAGGAAGCAGGGATTCTGCAAAAGGACTTGGACAGCTTAGGAAAATGGACAAGGAGGTGGAGATGGAACACTGCATAGGGAAGTGTATGGCCATGCACTCATGTAGAAGGAATAAAGGTGTAGACTATTTTCAAAATAGGGAGCAAATTTGGAAATTGTTGATGCAAAAGGACTTGGGAAGTTTAGTGCAGGGTTCCCTAAAGGTTAACTTGCAGGTGGAGTTGGTAGTAAGGAAGGCAAGTGCAATGGTCGCATTCATTCTCAGACAACTAGAGTATCAAAGCAAGAATGTAATGTTGAGGCTTTATAGAGCATTGGTTAGACCACATTTGGAGGATTGTGAGCATTTTTGGACACCATATCTAAGACAGGATGTGCTGGCATTGCAGAAAGTCCAGAGAAAGTTTACAAGAATGGGCCTGGAAGTGAAAGGATTAACATACCAGGTGCGTTTGATGGCTCTGGTCCTGTGCTCATTGGAGTTTAGAGGAATGAGGAGGGATCCCATTGACTCCTACTGAAAACTGAAAGGCCTAGATAGAGTAGATAAAGAAAGAATGTTTCCAACAGTGGGAGAAGCTGGGACCAGAGGGTACAACCTCAGGATAGAAGGATGTTCCTTCAGAACAAGATGAGGAGGAATTTCTTTAGCTAGAGTGTAGTAAATCTGCAGAATTCGTTGTCACAGACAGCTGTGGAGGCCAAGTCACAAGGTATATTTAGTGTGTAGATTGATAGGCTCTTGACTAGTAAAAGTCTCAAAGGTTACAGGGAAAAGAGCAGAAGAATTTGTAGAGAGGGAAAATAAATCAGCCATGATCGAATGAAGGAACAGACAGAATGGGTTAAATGGCTTAATTCTTCTCTTATGTCTTATGGTCTTATAAACTTAACTGTAGCTTTCAACAATATTCACAGTTTCCAAAACTGTGTGATGTTATCAGCGTGAGACAGATAATGCTGTTTGTCAGACAGCAATACCCAACAACATCTTACTGACCAAACATGAATGTCTATGTCTTATTTTTTAAAAAATCTCTGATGACCTATTAATGTCCCAAGATGCCTAGTTGATGACATTTGTCCCTTCAGCATCCTCAAATATCGTCATGTTAAACCTCATCTTGTATTTGTTGGATTACCAAACAAGGTTGCTTTCCATCAGAAGCCACTAGAAAGAAGACAAGTCTGATGCATCCTTCCTCATCTCAGGGGTGCCAAATCTGTACTAATTCCCTAATGTTGCCCAGTTGAGAATTGTTGTTTTGGCAGAGACCAATTCTCACTAAGCACTTTCTTTCTGTGTATGGCTGAGTTCCACAATGAGTAATACCTTTTATGGTGTGGGAACTTTCATTTGTCTAACAAAAGAATAACTTTTAAGATCATCCACTTACAAGCAGGATTTCACTTACAAAGTTGCATATGGGCCAATATTGTTGCACTCCAAGATGTTTCTGTTTGTAGTTTTCTATGTGTTGAACTGAACTTAGTTACAATTGTTGAATAGAACAATGGAACGTAATTTTCCCTCCACATTGGGCCAAATGGCAGGTTAAGCTTTAGGAAAGTGTTACAGCCAACATAAAGCTATTTTGGCTCCAGTTACCCAGGTTCAGATCTGCCGCTGACTGTAAGGAGTTTGTACGTTCTCCCCATGACCATGTGGGTTTGCTCTGGGTGCTCCAGTTTCCTCCCACATTAAAAAGACACATGGATTAGTAAATTAATTGGTCACATGGGTGTAATTGGGCAGCGCGAGATCATTGGGTCAGGACAACCTGTTATTGTGTTGCATCTCAAGTTCAAGTTTATTGTCAGCTAACTGTACATACAGTACTGTGCAAAAGTCTTAGATACACACACACACACACACACTAGCTAGGGTGCCTATGACTTCTGTACAGTACTGTATTTGTCAATGTAGAGTGGAGAGCGAGTTTATAAATCTTATGGAAGCAAAGGATGTTGAGAATGTCAAAGGTGGAGTGCCACAGGACGGGTGTGGGACAGGTGGCAGAGAAGGAAGAAGTGGGGCAGGAGGTGGTGCAGGGAGCAGACACATCCAGCCCTGAGACACCAGGCAAGGTCATTTGATTCCAAACAATTGGTTTATTGATCATTACAGAATGTCTCTCTGATGCTTCCTGCTCCCTCCCCTCACCCTTCCCCTTCCCCCTTTCCCAATAATGATTCCCTTCTTCCTGCCCCCTTCCCACTCTCAGTCCACAATGGAGACCCATATCAGAATCAGTTTATCATCACTCACAAATGTCATCAAATTTGTTTTTTTTACAGCAGCAGTACTGTGCAAAAGTTTTAGGCGCCCTAGTTGTGTTTGTGTGTGTGTGTGTGTGTGTGTGTGGCTGTGTCTGTGTATCATATATGTGACTTTTGCACAGCACTGTATATGAAACCAAATGAAACAAGCTTCCTCTGGACCATGGTGACCCACAATACATATATTACACATAACACATAAAACAAAATATTACCATAAATAAGTTAATAAAATATAATTCAAAATGCATGTGAAGGGCACAGAACAAGTAAGCAGAACAGTACAGTAAAGAGCTCTTTGTGCTAGTGATGAGACCTTGGTGGTGGCAGGGTATTCATTAATCTCACAGCCTGGGGGAAGAAGCTGTTACCCAGTCTGGCAGTCCCAGTCCTGATGCCCCTATACCTCCTTCCTGATAGTAGTGGGTCAAAGAGGTTGTGGATGGATGGTAGGGATCCTCAACAATGCTTTGAGCTCTTCATATACAATGCTTCCAGTAAATATCAGAAATGGGGGGGGGGGTGATCCTCGGTGGTTTTTACTGTCCTCTGTAGGGTCTTGCGGTCTGATGCCTTGCAGCTTCCGTACCACACAATGATGCAGCCAGACAGGGCACTCACAAAGGTGCTCTTGTAGAAAGTTGATAGAATGGGACAGGGAGGCTTGCACACCTCAATTTCATCAGAAAGTGTAGGCACTGCTACGCCTTCTTGACTAACGAAGAGGTGTTGTGGGTCCAGGTTAGATCAATCATTATGTGCGCACCAAATAAATTTGTGTTCTTCACTCTCTCCACGGCAGAGCCGTTGATGTGCAATGGAGAGTGGTTGACTTGCGCCTTTCGAAAGTCCACAATCATCTCTCTTGTCTTGTCCATGTTGAGACTCAGGTTGTTGTTCTCACACCATTCGACAAGCCTCTTTACTTCCTCTCTGTTTGCCAACTCATTATTGTCGCTGATGAGGACAACCTCTGTTGTATTATCAGTGTGAACAGCAGTGGACTGAGCACACTGCCCTGGGAGGCACCAGCGCTCAGTGTGTTGGAACTTGAGATATTATCTCTAAGTATAATAAAAAAAATAAAAACATTAAAACAGCAAACCTGAGCCCAAGCAATTCAGAACCTCACCTACTTTCAATCCAGAGGGAGGGGTGGCAAACCTTTGACCAGGAGACAGGCAACACACTTCAATCTTTCAAGAGGACTTTATGCCTGAAACTTCCTTTCTCTCTCATGGAATACTAACTCTGTTTGATCTAGCTATGTGACAAACTGCAGATGAAAGTTTGTCATGTAACGAGACAGCAAAGCAGGCTGGTCCAGGGCATTGGTTTTATGCCATGGTTTTAGGCCTCATGAGGCCTAGTTCAATCCATTTAGTTAATGCACATAATCTAAATAGTGAAGATGAAATTGTCTCCTGGATTACTTGCAGTAGTGTCCCGGTGATTTTAGAAAATAGAACAGAGAACAGTACAGCACAAGAACAGGCCCTTCAGCCCACAAATCTGTGCTGACCATGAAGCCAGATAAACTAAACTATCTACCTGCATCTGATCCATATCCCTCCATTGTCTGGATGGTTACGTACCTGTATAAATGCCTGCACATCACTTTTAAACTTCCCCTCTCTCACCTTAAAGCCTTGTTATTTAATTCTGGAAGGACCCTTAAGAAAGCTTACAGCTGAAGGAGAGGACAATTATTGCAAGGGTGTGATTTTTCATTTGCTGCAGAGCCAGTGAGCAAGCAGAAGGAGTACTTACCTCTGCAGCATTCCATAAAGTCATACAGAGAGTCAGAAAGATAATATATATGGCCCTTCAGCCCATCAAATCCATGCCGATCATCATCCCCCCCATCTGCATAATACTACATTAATCGTTTTTTAAATTCTCCCCACATTCTCATCAATCTCCCCCCAAATTCTTATCTCATATTAGAGGCAACTTGCAGCGGCCAGTTAACCTCCCAACAGCATGTTTTTGTGATGTGGGAGGAAGCCAGAGCACCTGGGAGAAAGCCTGTGGTCACAGAGAGAACATGAAGCTCCACGCAGACAGCATGCAAGATCAGGATTGAACCTGCGCCACTGGCGCCTAGAGGCAACATCTCTACTAAGTGGGCCACTGTGCCAGTAAACTCATCCATTCCCTTTCCAACGTGACCTCACACTTCCTCCCTCCCACCAGGATTAGCAGTAGGGAAAACCACAGCCGACCTCTTTGCTGATGACTCAAGTTATGGGAAGGGAAACAATCCTAAACAAAATGTCCCCTTAAAACTTTACAGATTTGTAAACATGAACCTGCTGTCCTATCTGGCTTGATTGAGATCATAGACCTTGTTATGCAGTGAACTGCTATCCTCATCTGAAGCATCCCAGCTCTCAGGATTTCAAATGTTTTTACAACTGAGAAATTAAATTGAAGAACTTAAAACTCAGGCAACGCTGGTATGTAAAATAAAAGAGGAAGTAAACAGTGTGATAAAAATGCAATATTTGAAAACACTGAAGATTGCAGGAGGAAATTGGACTGAGGGGAAATAATTAATTAAAAAGGAGGTGGCTTATTGGATTCTAGTTTCAACAAAGGGAGGTAAAGAAAGGATGAAGAGTGTGAGATGGTTTACTTTAGCTTATAAGGTTCAATAAATGATTGAGCACGCTGTTACATTTCATTCTGTGTTCTGTGATTCCTTTACCTTGTACTACCTCAGTGCACTGTATAATTATTTGACCTGTGTCAGCAGTATGAAAGACAAACCTTTCACTGTACCTCGGTATGTGTGGCAATAATAAATCAATTTACCAGTCAATGGCATCATCAGGCAGTAGGGGAGGGAAACATTCAGGTTCCCAGACAATGGTGAATAGTCTTGGCGAAAGGTCTTATGCAGGTTGTGCTGGAGAAATCTGGGGATGAGGGATCTCCATCCTCTGAGGGCTCTGGGGCTGGTCTCCCTCCACAGGAGAGGGCGGGTTTATGAGTGATCAATGAAGGAGCTTATAATCAGGATCAACAAACGATCTGCTGACAGAACTTAGCCGGTCGAGCGGCAACTTCACTTGCCCCATCAACAAACTGTTCTGACAATCTATGAACTCACTTTCAAGGACTCTACATCTCATGCTCTCGATATTTATTATTATTATTATTTCTTTTTTTCCTTCTTGTTGTATTTGCACAGCTTGTTGTCTTTTGCACACACTGGTTGTTCGTCCACCCTGTTGGGTTGCATCTTTCATTGATTCTAATGTGTTTCTTGTATTTACCGTGATTGCCCGCAAGAAAATAAATTTCATGGTTGTATATGGTGACACGTATGTACTTTGCTAGTAAATTTACTTTGATCCACAGGAGGAAAGGAGCTGTCAACGTTTCGGGTCGAGACCCTTCTTCGGGACTGAGAGCAGAGGCGGGAGATGGCCAGTAGAAAGGGAGGGGTGAGACAGGGGTTTGTGATGATTGGGTGGGCTGAAGAAGAGTGAATGACCACTACTAGAGGACATCAATTTAACGTGAGTGGAGGAAAGTTTGGGAGAGGTTTCAAAGTCTGTTACTTTTTACTCAGAGAGTGGTGGGTGTCTAGAGCACACACTCGGGGTCGTGCTCGAGATAGATACAATAGGCTCTGAAGATAGGCACATGGATGTAAGAAAAATGGAGAGTAATGGGCTATATAGGAAGGAAAGGTTAGATTGACTATGATGTTAGTTTATATTCAGTAGGTCAGGACAACATTGTGGGCCGAAGGGCCTGTACTGTGCTGTACTGTTCTATTTTCTAAGACAACAACTGAAGGCAAGATATGGGCTCTAAATCCCATCCAAATCCAGGGAAAAAAACCTTAACAATAATCTTGTAGTACAGAACACTAATAAATAGGGAAAAATATTTATCTCATCACAATTTAAGAAGGTGATAGCAATTGGACTTTTCTAATTAAAGTTGCATTCTAACCCTCTAAAATGAATAAGATTAAAGTCAGTGTTTCTAAACCCTGCCATAAACAATTCCTACTACAAATTACTAGTTTTCATGTTCCCTCCATTCATTTGCTCAGCTGAAAGATAATATACGAAATATTGTATTCTGGTCAAGCCAGAGCTGAACTTTGCACCTTCATCGTCCTTTTCATCTCTGCAATGTTGCCTTCATCTACCCCTTCTTCTCCTTCTGGCTTGATGTCTCCACTGTCCTCTTGACTGTCTATAACGCTATACTGCTAACTCCACCACATTCAAAGTTCAAGCAGTGTGTGTGGCTGTTGTTTGAGCTGCTAAGGCTTTGAGCACTCAGATTTCTTTATAAATCCCCATCACTACCCTCCCCTTCTTCAGTGCCAAATTTGATATTCGAACCTGTGCCGAGCTGGATAATTTCGTGAAGCAGCAGTAGGAGTGTTCCAATTGGTCTCATTTGGTCTAAATATGAAGGAGCAATAAATCTGCTATTGTTTACTTTGTGATCACCATCCAGCATTCAACCAGAAACCATGCAGATATGGGCTGAACCATGGCTCAGTCTGAATGGACCCACAGTTAAATAATCTTCAATACTACCTGTCTGAATTTATCGATCAAGCAGGCCAGATATCAATGCCTGTGTATAATCAGGATTTGCAATTAAATCTCAATTGAAAAATAAACAATCACCGGTGAAAATAATGGACTCACTGCAAGCTCTTCAGGCCCTCCTTGCGTCCCAGGCATTTGTGCATAGGACAGCCCTGGCATCTGTGGTGGAATCCAACTGTATTTCCTGCTTCTGGATCTTGCACACTTCACCTGCAGATGGCATGAGCCATGTGTGCAGCCTAGTGCCATGGAGTCTAAAGCCAAACCAACCTCAACTAACTCCTCACTTTAAACACTTAGCATTCAAAGCAGTTGTCGACGCTCCCCCACTCCCCACCACCCTATATTTGCCTCAATTTACATTCACCTGATGTGCCCCAATGTTCACCAATCTACCACATAACACTCCACCCCACAGACCTGCTGCATGCCATCTCTCCCCCCAGTGATCCAAAACACAACCCAATCCAATTCCCTTCCCTACCAACTCAATCCACCGCAGAACAAGTGAAAGAAAGCTCTTTGAGATTGCGAAGCTTATTGAGATGGGGTAGGGTAGATAGAGTTGAGCGTAGATAATCCAAGTCGTTGTCTCATATTGGAAATGTCAAATACAATAGGGCATTGCTTTAAGGTGAGAGGAGAAAAGGTTTGAAGAGATTTGCCAGGCAAGTTATTCGTAACACAGAGAAAATTAAGTGCCTGGAGTGCACTGTCATGGGAGGAGGTAGAAGCAAATACAATAGCAATGCGTAAGAGGCATTAGAGGGATACTCAGTTTATTCAGGCTGATTGGATTAATTTAGATTGGCATCATGGTTGGTGTAGACTTTGTGGGCCAATGCGTCTGTCCCACTTGTCTACTTTCTACTATGAGGTCATATATTCCTTAGGCCTCATGCGCTACTGATCTTTCCACTGATGTGCCTTCTCACAAAGTACCTGTTGGCACGTTGTATGCAATACTAATCAGCTTCTGAGTAAAAACATTTCAGAACTCAAGGAAACATAATCCAGCTCTAATCTGCACCTTCTGAAGAGGTCTAGCAAAAAGGCTGTGTCAGAAGTAGTCACAGTTCTTCTTCACAGTTGTATTTCTCTTCTCTAACAAGAAACATCTACACTGGTGACTTTTTAAACTTGAGCAACACATCTTCTTGTGTAATAGATTGACATACTATATACAGTAAGTAAAAAATGTTCCATTGGTACACTTTTATATAATAACTTTCACAAAATGTTAAAGTATTTGTGTAGGTTGGACAATAACTGGAATAGATCCATGTCTCACCATTATGTTCTATTAATAATATTTTAATCTAGGGCAAAAAAAACAGAAAATGTAAGAACAGTCAGCAGTCAGGCAACATATGTGTAGCAAAAAACACCATGTTCCAGTTTGATGATCATTGGACAGAACAGTGAAAACTTGGGGATGCAACAAATTTGAATAAAAGAGGTCTTTGATATAGTGAATGGCAAGAGGTCTTAAATGACAAAGGAAGATAATGATATAACGAAGATAATGGTAACAACTTTTAAAAAAGGATAGATCTAAAAGAGGTGTAAATGGAGAATCAGAATCATTACAATTTTTTTGCTTTCCAAAAAAGAGAGTAGCTATGATCCAAAATAGCTGAATGCAATGTTGAATTTGGAAAGGCGTAATGTGCCTACTCTTTTAACCTTTCCAATTTCAACACTGAGGTTTACTAACCTATGTGTAGGTGGTCAAGGTCAGAAGGGATGAAGTGGGTGTGGATCAAAAAAAGGCAACCAAGAGTTCAGGGTCTGTGGAATAAATGAAAGTGTTCCAGAAAATGGATATGCAGTCTCCATTTGGTCTCCTTGTGGAGAATGCAGTTTGCATAACTGATACAATATACTAAATTGAAAGTACAATACGGCATAATTTCACTAAGCTGGATGTTTTGTGTCTAGCCACAAGGAGGGGAGAAGGTAAAAGGGCAGATATAGCATCTTCTGCACATGCGAAGAATGAAAGATGAAAGTTGTCAGTTTGTTTGGAGAGGAAAAGAAATCCTGCCAAGGAAATGCAGACATGGGAGTACAAGCGCAGGAAATGGGATAGAACCATGTAGATATCGGCCAAATCAACACGATTGAGGACAAAAGATGTATCAGAGATACTAGTATGAAAAACTGCACTATTAAAATAGATGCCATGACTACCCAGTCACACTGATCCCTCGAGCTTTGGCTTCTTACACTGTTCCAGAAAGTCCCAGTATAAGCTTGAAAAACAACAGCTCATCTTCTTTCCGGGCACTTTGAAGTCCTCCAAGCTTAACAGTGAACGGAACAAATTCAGATAACCAGCCTTCACCATTTAGTTCTGATGAAAGCCCATCAACCTGATGTGCTACCTTAACGTTTCTTCTCTACAAATGCCGTCTAATCTGCTTGAGAATTTCCAGCATTCTCTATTTCTTTTTCAGAGTTTCAACATCTGCAGTATTTTGTGTCCCCCAGCTAAAGCATTTTTGTTTTTCTCTTGTGCCTTCATTCATCACATCCCATCCAAACAAATCAGCTGCGATTTCTCAGCCAGCACCACTACCAGTCGTATCGTTCAGTCCCCCTTGGTTTCTACCCTATCACACATTTCCTTTGTTCTCTTCACACCCTTCCCCCCTTCCCTGCAACTTAAAGCATTTTGATTTCTAATTTTTCTCAGTTCTGAAATAAAGTCATCAACGTGAAGTATTAACTCTACTTGACCTGCAGCACTTTTTTTTGTGTAGAAATTGATGATTTTTTTAGTACGTGCTAGAAGCATGTAAGTGTGATGCTATTGTCATTAATGTTTTGGGGACAAAAGAGAGAGGTGGGGAAAAGAGGTGAGCAGTTGATTAAGCTTGCAAATAAGAACAGTTTGGCATAGATCAAATTTATAGATTCATAGAAACACCATTACATAGGTGGGAGTGAGTGGAGCACATAGAGAAGCTAGTCAGTGTGAGAATAAGTTCAGCCAAGCAGAAAACAGTGGTAACAGAAGGAAACCAGCTGAGCTTCTAAAGTAAGCAGCAGATTGCCTGAAGGCAAATCTGGTGTTGGGTGCAATTGTAAAACACGAATCTCCATTTGAAAAAAAAGACATGGCCAGGAAATTGGAACTTGTTCAAAGTGTTGAAGATACAGGAAGAGCTATTACAGCTCTTCCTGTGGATGAGCGTACAGGATGGCATCTGGACAACAGAAGATATGAAAAGAACAAGTCAGCTCTATAGCACAAGAACCTGCTGAAACAGAAGATATATTGGGCTTGTAAGGTTAAATAGTGAGGTTAGAGGCCATGGAGGCGTTGAGGTACATGAGCATCTTAAAAATACTAGCTTATTGTTTGATGATGTTCAGTTTTCCAAATCTAAAAGAAAGAGGCTAAAGTTCAGATGAAGATGTGAAACGGTAAGTGAGCAAGAACAATAAGGTGACCAATATGATGTCATTGCTTAATAATAAATGAATCCGGGGGGGTGAGGGGGGTTGGGAACAAAGCAAAGAACTTGGGTAAAACAGAGTTCTGAGCAGAGTGGCTGCAGGCCACTGGAAGGAAAGTGGGATTGGTTTGGAAAGACTCATGGCCAAAGAAACTTTTGTTGGGAATATTATTGAAATTAGAGAATGGAAAGAAAAATAGGACATCTATTAGTTTGGTGCCAACTATGTTTCTTTATGTTTTTTGGGTGTTCATCCCCTTGAGTTGGATTCTCCTCCACTGGGCTCTCTGATGAACAAACTTTATTCGCAATGATCTTTAATGTAGCAACACATCTCATGGCACTTCACGGAAGGAGCAATTCAACAAAAACTGACAGTAAACCAAACAAAGAGACATTAGGATGTCAGAGCCTCTTAAAGGATTCGGGGAAGTTTAAAGAGACAACTCTAGAACCTGCTCTCTGAAGGGTGAAAGCAAGAACTCTACTGATAACTCTAATGAAAAATATCACTAAAAATACCTTTTCTGAGGTAAATTGTGTTAAATTATCACTACAAACAGTGAAGGGGTGAGTCTGGGGATGAATCAATGCAGATGGAGTTCCGATGCCTGTACAATTGGCCCAGGCAACACACACATCAAAGTTGCTGGTGAACACAGCAGGCCAGGCAGCATCTCTAGGAAGAGGTACAGTCGACGTTTCGGGCCCAGGAGCGAGGTAGGATCACTCTGGGCACCAAGCTGATTCAAAGAGCTTGACAGCAGCTTCGGGCTGGGCAGTGAAATCGGGGCCTGGAGCGGGTCACTGGGCGGCAAAATCTGTGCCCGGATCAAGTCAGTGGGCAGCCTGGTCTAGGCATGGACCCTTTTGCAACAGTGGTACCTGGGTCGTACAGCGAGGTACAATGCACTGTTTAGACAATTTAAACGCCAGCCCTGATCAGAGGCAACAGCTGGTTTCGTTCGCTCTCAGTGACATTCACTCCTCTCTCCAGGGCACGGAGACTTTTGCTGTAATGTCATCGAGTCAATGTAAATGCCAGCCCAGATAGACTGAAAGGACAGGGTGTCGGTTGCGACCAGGGCCGATTTCGCTCATTCTCCGTGATGGTCATCTGCATGGAGCTGAGGCTATGAAGACTGCCACGGCTGCTGTGCTCCGTGCCCGCTAACATGATGAACTGATAAGCAAAGCTTTGGGCCTACTTTGGGCTGCTCCGGGATTGGATCTGTGGACTCATTTTTTGTTCGAAATGTTGTTCGCTTCAATGATTTGCATGATTTGTATTTTTTTTCTTTCTCTTGCGCATCGGGTGTTGGTCTTTTATTTTTATTTTTATTCTTTCTTTCCCCCTTTAATTGGGTTCTTTCGGGTTTCTTGCTTTGAGGCTACCTGTGAGCAAGTAAATCTCAAGGTTGTCTAATTTATACATTCACTGATAATAAATGCACTTGAAAGAACAAGATAAGTCAGTGTTGACCAGAGGTGAAGATGGGAGAAATGTGGAGATTATGAAGGGTTGCATGGCTAAAGGAAGATATAATGAAATTTTTAAAAAACTAAACTGAAAGACAATGTAGGTCAGCAAGCACAGAAATGAAGAACTGGTGCACTTCTATAGTATGAGTAGCTGAGTTTTGGATGATCCTAACTTTATAAAGCAGGAATATCTAACCTCTGACAGAATTCTATTTGCAGATTTAACAGCCAGCCAGCACAGTTTCAAGCACTGAACAACTTCAAACCAGTTCAATGTTGCATCAAACCTCCCCAACTACCGCTCAATATTTGAAATAGTTATGCTGACTGCTACAAGATCATTCTTCATAAATATACTCAGCATCCACATTGGAAGAAATTGAGGTCCTTTTTGAAATGTACATATCAGTGATAAAACCAGTAATGAAAAAAATCACAGTAGTATATTTTCTTTCTCAAAAAAGTACATTAGTAAACATAAACTTTTAAACTTTCCATTTAACTACTGCACTTTTAATTATTTTGTGATAATGCTATTTTATGCATTACATTCAACATAAGACCATAAGACAAAGGAGCAGAAGTCGGCCATTCAGCCCATCGAGTCTGCTCCGCCATTTTATCATGAGCTGATCCATTCTCCCATTTAGTCCCACTCCCCCGCCTTCTCACCATAACCTTTGATGCCCTGGCTACTCAGATACCTATCAATCTATGTCTTAAATACACCCAATGACTTAGCCTCCACTGCCGCCCATGGCAACAAATTCCATAGATTCACCACCCTCTGGCTAAAAAAATTTCTTCGCAACTCTGTTCTGAATGGGCGGCCTTCAATCCTTAAGTCATGCCCTCTCGTGCTAGACTCCCCCATCATGGAAAACAACTTTGCCACATCCACTCTGTCCATGCCTTTCAACATTCGAAACGGTTCTATGAGGTCCCCCTTCATTCTTCTAAACTCCAAGGAATACAGTCCAAGAGCGGACAAACGATCCTCATATGTTAACCGTCTCATTCCCAGAATCATTCTAGTGAATCTTCTCTGTACCCTCTCCAACGTCAGCACATCCTTTCTTAAATAAGGAGCCCAAAACTGCCCACAGTACTCCAAGTGAGGTCTCACCAGCGCCTTATACAGCCTCAACATCACATCCCTGCTCCTATACTCTATTCCTCTAGAAATGAATGCCAACATTGCATTCGCCTTCTTCACCACCGACTCAACCTGGGGGTTAACCTTAAGGGTATCCTGCATGAGGACTCCCAAGTCCCGTTGCATCTCAGAACTTTGAATTCTCTCCCCATTTAAATAATAGTCTGCACGTTTATTTCTTCTGCGAAAGTGCATAACCATACACTTTCCAACACTGTATTTCATTTGCCACTTCTCTGCCCATTCTTCCAATCTATCCAAGTCTCTCTGCAGACTCTCCGTTTCCTCAGCACTACCGGCCCCTCCACCTATCTTCGTATTATCAGCAAACTTAGCCACAAAGCCATCTATTCCATAATCCAAATCGTTGACGTACAACGTAAAAAGAAGCGGCCCCAACACGAACACCTGTGGAACACCACTGTAATCGGCAGCCAACCAGAATAGGATCCCTTTATTCCCACTCTTTGTTTCCTGCCAATCAGTCAACACTCTATCCACGTATGTAACTTTCCCGTAATTCCATGGGCTCTTATCTTGTTAAGCAGCCTCATGTGTGGCACCCTGTCAAAAGCCTTCTGAAAATCCAAATATACAACATCCACTGCATCCCCCTTGACTAGCCTACTTGTAATTTCCTCAAAAAATTGTAATAGGTTTGTCAGGCAGGATTTTTCTTTAAGGAAACCATGCTGAGTTCTGCCTATCTTGTCATATGCCTCCAGGTACTCTGTAACCTTATACTTGACAATCGACTCCAACAACTTCCCAACCATCGATGTCAAGCTAACAGGTCTAACATATCCAACTAATGTAATCAAATGACAAGATCTATTCCAAACCTCCTATTAGTTTAATAATGCATCACTATCAAGGACATAGCAAGCAAGTCTTGTTTAGCAATGGTCCGTGTAGGATACTGGCCACGAAGGAGGCTTAGATACAGGAGGATTAAACTCTAAGAGGACACACCACGCATTAAAATTGCTGATAGACAAGAGTGACTGCAATGCAGAAGCTGTTCACAGAGATGAATGAACACTGCCGATTGTTAAAAGATAAACAATTTCAACTGATGTAAAGGACTACTGAATACATATGCCAATGTCAGCCTTTGACATAATTACGAGCAGGCAATATTGCATCCTATATACTTCCTTGCGCAGAAGCCAAAACCATTTTTGTTCCTATTTTAATATTAAGCAGATGATTCGGTGAATCATTTCTGTAATCAAGCATCTCTTTTATTTTAATTTAAGTGCCGTTTAGGAGCGACCACTCTATTCCTTTTGGAGACAGGATGTCAACCAACTATTCAGAAACAATTAGGTATAACGTGCATTGGATAGCTTCCATCAAGGCACCTAATGTAAAGGAGATGCTGCCTGGGTAGGGCGAAAAGCATTATCAAGGATGCATCTCACCCTAACCCTGGACATTTTGCTCTTCTCCCATCCAGTAGGCGCTACAGGAGCCTCTGCTCCCGCACCAGCAGGCACAGGAAGAGCTTCTTCACTGTGAGTGTGACCCTGCTGAAACTCACATTACAGCGCTAAGTAGTATTGCACCCATATTGTACTGTCTCAGTACTTTTATATTTGTGTGCTGTAGCACTTAATTTTTATTGCAGTTATTTTGTAAATAACACTATTCTTTGCATTTCTGGTCAGATGCTAACTGCATTTCATTGGCTTTGCACCTGTACTTGGCACAATGACAATAAAGTTGAATCTAATCTAATCTAATCTAATTTGTGGTGAGTCTGGCTGGCCAGATATTAGTGAGGACCTCAGCATTTATTTATCCATCCATCCATTTATTTATTTGTTTATTTGTTTGTTTATTTATTTGCTTATAGGTACAGTGTGAACAGGCCCATCTGACCCAATGAGCCACACCTCCCAGCAACCCACCTATTTAACCCTAGTTTAACCACGGGACAATTTAAATGACCAATTAAACTATTAATCGGTACGTCTTTGGACTGTTAGAGGAAACCCACGCATCCTTGGGAAGGACGCACAAACTTCTTACAGACAGCTTCGGAATTGGACCCCGAACTCCAATGCCCTGAGTTGCAATATTATTGAAGATTATTGAAGAAAATGCTTGCCAGCAGTATGCAGATGAGGGGCATTACAAAAGCAATTAATGCAAAGTGTCCATTTGATGCCAGTGCTCCCAAATTGGAGGTTGAAGCTCCTGCTATCAACCTGTTTTAAGTTTGCTCAACTGAACAAGTATTCAGCAACAGAGGGAACCGTCCATCGATGGTATATAAAAGGTTTTTCAATGACTTTCAGGTTTTTGATCAATTTTTATTGGCTATTGTTATAATCTACAAGTGGTTGGTGTCTTCCATAGGTCTTAGAAATTGCTAATAGTCGTAGGGATTTTGATAGGTGCACATTTTGACTTCATAGCATTGGCAAAAGATGGCTGATCAAAAAACTGGTACACCAGTAGGCATCACCCTAGGACTGCAGTGTAACAGGGAGAATGAACACAGAGACCAGAACAAGCTGATTAAAATGGGAAAAAGGGTACTAGTACAAAGCCATAACTGGGCAGTATATTCAGGGAATATTTCATCACCTAATTTTGCCTCAGCTCTGAGCATGCAAGATCTACATTTCCTGTGGTTGTCAAGGTCACTGTGTGCGTAAACTTTTATGATTCAGTATCCTTCGTGACTGAAGCTACAGAAGGTTACAACATCTGACAATTTACCTTCCACTGCTTCAAAAGAGATGCTACTGACATTCTTTATTCAAAAACGCTGAGTACATTTTATTCTCTTTTTTTTAAGAGTACGACAGACAACAACAAAAGCAAACCAGGGCATACTTGTGGGATCACAAAAGTTGTCATTCTGAGAAAAAAAATAAGATTTCTTGCTCAACGTAGCCAGTGCTGCTCTCTCAGTCCTACTGGTAAGTTGTCAGTGGGTGGTCTTTGTGAATTGAAGCAAAAAAAATGGTTATATCCACAAATGTACAAATGAAATTACTTAACACTTTCATGCTTAAAAGGATGGGCTCCAAACTTTGGTGAAAACCTTTAGCATGTTTATGTTAAATTCTTCTATGGCCCTTGACATTTCAGGCAGGTCTTCAGCTGAACTTTCCAACCCACAAATAATTTCAAAATTCACAGCCAGCAATTTTCTCCAGCTTTCAGCCCTTACCAATTCCCTTGAAGCAGTTTTTAATGCAACTCACCCCTGTAAGAAATTGTTTCCAAATTATCTTTTCCATACCTCTAGTTCCACATGCACCCCAGAATTTGATCCAAGTAAAGCTAACACTAAATTACAGCCTTGTACCTACAAGCATCAGGAAGTCAGGTATCCCCCACACTTCCTGCTCTTATAATACCACTTGATCAGGTTGAAATCTATCTATTGTTCATTGAGATACAGCATGGAACAAGCCCTTCTGACCTTTAGAGTCCAGCATCCCCCTATTTAACTCCAGCCTAATCATGGGACAATTTACAATGTCCAATTAACCGACCAACTGGTACATCTTTGGACTGTGGGAGGAAATCAGAGCACCCGGAGGAAACTCACGCGGTCACGGAGAGAACGTACAAACTCCTTACAGACAGCGGCAGGAATTGAACCTGGATCGCCGGTACTGTAAAGGTTTGTGCTAACCACAACACCAGCACACCGTAAAATTGTTGTGCTTTCTCATTTTGGAGTAGGAGTACAGTGAGAAGGGTGTAAAAGGAAGATGTGCATGCTTTCCACAGATACTGCCTGTCTTGCTGGGTATTTCTCCTATTTCAGATTCCTAGCAAGTGAACTGTTTTGTAAGGTTCACCAGATTGATTCCTGGGATGGCAGAACTTTCATATGATGAAAGACTGGATGAACTAGGCTTATACTCATTGGAATTTAGAAGATTGAGGGGGGATCTGACTGAAACATATAAAACCCTAAAGGGATTGGACAGGCTAGATGCAGGAAGATTGTTCCCGATGTTGGGGAAGTCCAGAACGGGGGGTCACAGTTTGAGGATAAAGGGGAAGCCTTTTAGGACCGAGATTAGGAAAAACTTCTTCACACAGAGTGGTGAATCTGTGGAATTCTCTGCCACAGGAAACAGTTGAGGCCAGTTCATTGGCTATATTTAAGAGGGAGTTAGATATGGCCCTTGTGGCTAAAGGGATCAGGGGGTATGGAGGGAAGGCTGGTACAGGGTTCTGAGTTGGATGATCAGCCATGATCATACTGAATGGCGGTGCAGGCTCGAAGGGCCGAATGGCCTACTCCTGCACCTATTTTCTATGTTTCTATGTATCTCAATCTAGCATAACTTATCCATCTCTCCTCTGTTCCTTATCATTTTCATCTACTTAAATCTTCTCCAAACAGATCAAAATAGATGAACAAGCTTACTCACTACCAATGGTCTCACTCACTTGACTTTGGTCCCTAACCTATCATATATTACCTATACCTTCTCCACCCACTCACCTTCTCCGCGACCTAAAAGACAATTGAGTTCCAACTCTTTCTAGCTCTGATGATAGGACCTTGACTTAAACCAATAACTCTGCTGCTCTCTCCAAACATGTTACCCAATCAGCAGGCTATTTCAGAATTGTTTTCCTTTTTTATGTATGTATGCAAGACTATAGTTTAGATATGAGAATATAGGCCATCTCCAGGTAATGAATGGGTTCCATTTTTACAGGCATCCTTAAATGGATTTTTTTCCATAAATCAGAAAATACATAAAAATTGAGACTCAAGAGATTGCTGGATTCTGGAACAAAAAAAAAAGCGCTGAAGATACCCAGTGCATCAGGCAGCATCTGTGGGGGCAAATGGATGATCAACGTTTTGGGGTCATTGACTGTCTCCAGTTTAAGATGGCACTGGTGAGACACAGCGACGACTTGTTGACAGCAAACAAACTACTAGCCACTCTATTAATCACACTTTTTCCGAAAAATGATCACTGCAATCAAAGGCCTGTAAATTCCTTTACAGAGTTGAGCTTTTGAACCGCCTGTATGACCTGGCATTTTTGCGTTGTGAACTGAAGTCTCAAAGGCGCAGGATAGTTGTGGTGTGGCATGTATGGCCAAATCGAGGCAGCGGAGCCCAGGCCCATGAGTGGAGAATGAGCCAATGTATGGTCATTGCTGGAATAGACTTGGAGCTGATTTGAAGTGGTAGAACCAAGGTGAGGCAAAGTCGAGGTGGCGCGGCCCAGGCCCGAGAGCAGGGAATATGCCGACGTTTGATCAATTTAAGCATCAAGCCAAATTGGAACGGTCCGGCACAGGCTGAATCAAGACAGTGGGGCCCTGGTCCGAGAGTGTATCAAAGCAGCAGGGTCCAGGTTCTAGAGCGAAGTCTGGCCAATTTAAGCACTGGATCCAATTGAAAAGGTTGGTCAGGGTGGAGGAGAGGATCGGGCCTGTATTCAGCTCACAGCTCGACAAGGTTTACTGTCTCTATGCTGAACTGAGGCTGTGACCTACAACTAACAGGCTTCTGGATTGGCTGTGATTGACTCCATGGCTGTGGACTCACTTTCGTGAACTTCAGTTCTGAGCGTTATTTTGCTTCCTTTAATTGCTTGCACATATTGTTTTTTCTGCACATAGGGGGCTTGACAGTCTTTTTTTAATGAGTTCTATTGGCTGCCAGAAAGGAGATGAATGTTAGGGTTGTATATAGTATACATACTTTGATAATAAATGTACTTTGAACTTTAGACGCTGTCTGATCTGCTGAGTTCCTCCAGCATTTTGTTGTTTGAATACACAAAAATTATTTGATATAGTAACCATACTTCCCAAGTATTGCAATGAAAGGCATAAAAACACACATAAGACCGATAAGAAAGTGAAGAGGGGAAACTAGTTCTGCCATTCGTAGAAATGAACATTTGAGTTCTGCATTTAATACTATGGGAGTTCCTTCATATGTATAAGGTCTGCAAATTAGGAACTAGTAACCCTGCCATCATTTTTAAGGTCATTCCATCATTTCCTCTGGGGGCTGCGTCTGAACCTGCTGGTTAAATGCTTCTGCGTGTACATATATCCCATACTTTTCTTCAAGAGACGGACTCTACACACATCTCTCTAGATGTAGTCTTTGTGATCCTTACTCCAGTTTTCAGTGATTATCCAATTTAGGCAAATGGAATTCTTGACTTCATTCACCAGGAATGCTTAGATTGGGACCTAAACTCACTAGCTTTAAACCTGAGGTAAGAATGCTAGCACTGACTAAGCCTCATCTGGAAAAAAAAACTCACAGAAACGCCTAATGCAATCCTTCAGTATTAGGGCAACTACAAGGAATAAAACAGTAACTGCCATTCTGTGGAGAGGTCATCTGAGGTTATGACCCCTTCATTAAAGTGGAATGATCTTTTTGGAATAATACTTTTATTCAGATATAAATTTCTTATATTGTTCGTAGGAACAGGTAATGTGATCAGACTTGCAGGCTACCATCACATATAGATCAACAGCATTCATTGTCTATCCACATGAGATTCTCCAGTTTCAGGTGAACTGCTCCCCTTGGTCTTTTTCCTCTCTCTTCTTGATTTACCCAGTTCTTCCTATACTCACTGCAGCCCCCCATCAGCGTTTCTTTCTCTTTCTCCACCCATTCCATCTTCCCACCACCTACACACTCTTCCCATTGGTTCCCATTACTCACTCAACTCATCTGCCCTCCCCACTTCCCTCACGTGATTCCATGTTCTCTCATCAGGTTTCATCATCTTTAGCCCTTTGTCATCACCACCTATCACCTCCCCGTTTCAGTCACTATTTCCACTCACCCCTTCTTCATCAGCCTATCACCCTGCTTCACCTGAATCCACCTACCTCTTCCCCTCACCTTTTTTTATAATGGCTATCTCCCTCTCTATCTTTCGGACCAGATGAGGGTCTTGACCCAAAACGTCAAGACTGATTGGGAGGATAGGCAAAGAAGTGGCAGATAGAATACAGTGTAGGAAAGTGAAGAACTTTGGTTCAAGGAATAAAAACATAGATTATTTTCTAAATGGAGAAAAAAATTTTAAAATCAAGAGTTGAAAGTGACTCAAGAGTACTCATGTAGGATTTCCTACCTGCAAACTACAAACTTTCAGGTTGAGTCGATAGTAAGGAAGGCAAATGCAATGTTGGCATTCATTTCAAGATGTCTAGAATATAAAAGCAAGGGTGTAATGCTGAGGCTTTATAAGGCACTGGTCAGACTGCACGGAGCATTGTGGGCAGTTTTGTGCCCCATATCTGAGAAAAGATGTGTTGGTGCTGGAGGGGGTCCAGAGGAGGTTCACAAGAATGATTCTGTGAATGAAAGGGTTAACATATGTGGAGCGTTTGATGGCTCTAGGCCTGTACTCACCGGAGTTCAGAAGAATGAGGGGGGATCGCATTGAAACATATTGAAAGGTGTAGATAGAGTGGACATGAAGAGGATGCTTTCCATAGTAGGGGAGTCTAGGACCAGACAACACAACCTCAGGACAGAGGGACATCCATTAGAATTGAGATGAAGAGGAATTTCTTTAGCCAGAGGGTAGCAAATCTGTGGAATTCATTGCCACATATTTAAAGCGGAGCTTGATAGGGTCTTGATTCATGAGATTGTCAAAAGTTACAGTGAGAGGGAGAATTGGGTTGAGAGGGAAAATAAATCAGTCATAATGGAATGGCAGTGCAGGCTCAATGGGCTAAATGGCCTAATTCAGCTCCTATGTCTTATAGTCAACTGTCCATTTCCTCCACAGATGCTGCCTAACCTGATGTGTACCTTCAATATTTTGTATTTTGTTCTAGATCCCAGTGCCTGCAGTCCTTAAGTGTCTCCATTCAATCTCTGTGTCTACTTTGATAACTGAATGCAACAGTACAAAGTGTTCCTTCCCTTTTCCCTAAATTTGTCCCTTCACCAACCCAACTAAATTGACCTTGAGCAGCTGAATGAGCACATGAATCCCCAGAGCTTACAAAGTTATTGATCAAGTACTAGGTGAAAATGGACCAAGCTCCATATTCAGCTTGCAGGAAATGATGAACCGTATGGTTTCTTAGCGTTGTAAATATGTGTGATTCTACAGAAGGAGTATGGGGAGTCAGATCAGTTCGTAGCCAGACTCAAATCGACTTCTGATTTGCCTTTGTTGCCACATAGTTAGACCAAAGGGCAATTTAAGAATGGTGGGGTCCAGAATCTTAATGACAATAGTTCATTGAATATCAAGGGCAGACTCTCTTGCTGGAGATGGTCATTTGCTGACACCTGTGTAGCCAGAAGTTAAACGCAACATCCACAAATGTAAAGATGTTGCATAAACTTTGCTGCCTGGAGGGATAGCATTCATTTTCTAAGGAGTTGCAAATGGAATTGAACACTGTGCCATCACCTATGAACATCTCCACTTCTTACTTTTAAGCTGATTGACGAAACAGCCGAAACTAGATTGGACCAGGGCACAGCCCCAAAGCAGATAATTGACCTGAAATAATCATAATACTCTTCCTCTGTGAGAGACATAATTACAGTCAGTGGAGTTTTCACAATTCCCATTGACTTGAGTATTACCTGGACTCCTTGAAGGCAAACTCAGTCAAATGTCTTGATGTCAAGGGGTGATTAGTCACAGCTCATCTCTGGAGTCCTGTTTTTTTTTCTTTTGGTTCATGTTTGGACCAAGGTTTATTTATTTTTTTAGCGATACAGTACAGCTTGGAATAGGTCCTCCCAGACCTTTGAGCCATGCTGCCCCAGCAACCCCCAAGGTTTTAACAAGGTCTGAGCTAAGTGGTCCTACAGGAAATAAAACAGACTGAGCTCTGGTAAACCGGTCACTGGTGAAAACAACGCTGCTTAAATAATACTGTGAACAAAGCCCTCCACCACTTTTCTGGTGACTATAGAAACAACGATAATTAGTCAGAGTGGAAATGTTCTGCCTTTACAGACCACATGTGCATAGACACTTTTATACATCATCATATGGGAGGTCATGTTGTAGCTGCACGGCTAATTCTAAAAGGTCATCAAGATCATAGCTGAGATATTACTTGGTTTCATTACCTTTGTTTTTTTTTCCTTTATGCTGCACGAGACTGCTGGGACAGGGCATTCAAAGATGTGTTCATTAACCCTGAACAGGCAGCTGAAATCTTTGAAGATTTTGTAGCAAAAGATCCAGGTTGCAATCCCTACTTTCAGGCCTATACTTGCTTCTCCAATGTATGTCTAGAAGACTTTTATCACCCATGATTGGCCACTTCCACCATTCTTAAAAGGTGAAGGCTGGATTTAATTGATGTAGGATATCTTGAATTGATGCTGAGTACTCATGACATTGTCTCACTTCTTCTGGTCCAATCAATGATACAGCTGATTGCTGAGATGAATGGATAATCAGATCTAGTGTATGGTTTATATCATATTGAACAGATCTAGGATAATTGTGTGTTTTATTTAGAGACACAGTGCAGACCAGACCACTTTGACCCAACGAGCTGCACCGTGCAATGACCCCACCCCCCTATTTAACTCTAACCTAATCACAGGACAATTTTTACAATGACCAACTAACCTACTAACTGGTATGTCTTTGGACTGTGGAAAGAATATGAAGCACCCGGAGGAAATCCATGCAGTCACAAGGAGAACATACCAGCTCCTTACAGACGGTGCCGGAATTGATCTCCCAGCTCTGCCATCCTGAGCTGTAATATTGTTGTGCTAACCACTACACTACTGTGTTGCAAACTCAGCACTCTTTCTGTATCCAACTCAGCCCCATTCTTTTTGGATAAATTTTGATTCCAGGATAAATTAAGTGAACTATAATAGCTATGAATATTATTATGCCAGACTGGTTCGGTTACTTACTGTCATGCAGTTTAATATAGTCCCACCTTGTATCACTCATGCTACAGACTTTGTTGCATTAAACATATTGCTTGTCTTATCCAAGCATTTTTGTTACATCCACCTGCATTCTTATTATCTACAAAACAATCTGGACAACCGCTTAATATCCATCTGCAATGATCTGGCCCAGAAGTGTTTCAACATGTCTTGCTATGGAAGGAATAGGGTTATAAACAAAAATACAAGTGGAAAATAGAACAAATCAGAAAACACGAGCACTTTGACAACGAACAAGAGAAAATCTGCAGATGCTGGAAATCCAAGCAACCCACACAAAATGCTGGAGGAAAAGCAGGCCAGGCAGCATCTATGGAAAGAAGTACAGTCGACGTTTCGGGCCAAAACCCTTCAGCAGGACATAAACCTGGATTAAAGGGTATTTTTCCACATTCTGCAACATGCACTTTGACCACATATAAAAAATATAATCATTTAGGATATACTGTATTAGCTCAGTCTCCCAGTACAATACATGAGCTGAGTGTGGTTTGCTGTGAGCAAAAAGCAGGCACAAGGCTAGGGCAAGGCCCAAAAAGAGATAAAGAAGATTATCATGGGATTTACTTCATGTGTCCATTCGTTCCCCACCCCCCCAAACCTTCCCACCGATCTCCCTCCCGGCACTTATCCTTGTAAGCAGAACAAGTGCTACACATGCCCTTACACTTCCTCCCTCACCATCATTCAGGGCCCCAGACAGTCCTTCCAGGTGAGGCGACACTTCACCTGTGAGTCGGCTGGGGTGATATACTGCGTCCAGTGCTCCCAATGCGGCCTTCTATTTATTGGCAAGACCCGACGCAGACTGGGAGACCGTTTCGCTGAACACCTACGCTCTGTCCGCCAGAGAAAGCAGGATCTCCCAGTGGCCACAATTTTAATTCCACATCCCATTCCCATTCTGATATGTCTATCCACAGCCTCCTCTACAGTAAAGATGAAGCCACACTCAGGTTGGAGGAACAACATCTTATATTCCATCTGGGTAGCCTCCAACCTGATGGCATGAACATTGACTTCTCTAACTTCCGTAATGTCCCACCTCCCCCTCGTAACCCATGTGTTATTTATTTATTTATTTATTTATTTATTTTTCTTCTCTCTGTCTCCTTTTTCTCCCTCTGTCCCTCTCACTATACTCCTTGCCCATCCTCTGGGCTTCCTCCCTCCCCCTTTTCTTTCTCCCTAGGCCTCCCGTCCCCTGATCCTCTCATATCCCTTTTGCCAATCAGCTTTCCAGCTCTTGGCTCCATCCCTCCCCCTCCTGTCTTCTCCTATCATTTCGGATCTCCCCCTCCTCCTCCCACTTTCAAATCTCTTACTATCTCTTCTTTCAGTTAGTCCTGACAAAGGGTCTCGGCCCGAAACGTCCACTGTACCTCTTCCGATAGATGCTGCCTGGCCTGCTGCGTTCACCAGCATTTTTTATGTGTGTTGCTTAACAGAATGCAAGGATGGGTGAATATTCTAGAATATGCCTGACTAACTTTGAGGAAGACTGGAAAATATCTACACTGGACAATCCCTAAGATGATATTACGTTGGCTGAATGATCTATATATTGTCTATATTCGGAAAGATTTAATACATTTCTTCCAGCAACAATCAATGAATTAAAAACTAGCTAATAATTTGGATCAGATTATGATATGTATAAGATGTACAATATATTTGTTGAGTCTCACTAAGCAACTAGGACCAAGGCTTCGGGCCTACTCCGGCTGCGGATCTGAGGACTCAATTTGGTTCAGAATGCCGTTGGCTTGCTTCAATTGTTTGCATGAGTTGTATTTTTTTTCTTCTCTGTGTAGTGGTTTTTTAAAAAATTGGGTTATTCGGACTTCTTGCTTTGCGGCTGCCTGTAAGCAGACAAATCTCAAGGTATATAATTTATACATTTTTTGATAATAAATGTGTATTGAATCTTGAAGAGCAATTAGACTGGTCAGAAATCATGTAAAATGGGGATATATACTATATAGAACTTTAAAACAAAACAATTTATGAATGTACAAGGGAGTATTCCATCAAGTATATTAGGATGAAGTAGTGTATGCACGTGAGCAGAGAAACAATTTAATCACGTGTCATACTCACCACAGAGTAATTATTATTGTTGCATCAAATTATATATTAAGAAAGATCAAGTTATAGATGAAGTTATTAAAATGGTAGAAACATAGCATTAAAAACGTGACCAACTATCTCATCCACTGGCTCTCTATAGAATGGAGTTTCATTGAATCAACAATCTTCAGAAGTACCCCGCTAGGAGCAATGTATTTTATGTGTGAGCCTAGACATGAAGAATGGGGAAGCTATTCATTCATGCAATGTATTACAGTTCACCTGACATCACAGGTACAACTTCCAATAAGACTCATAAGAATGCAATTGTAAATGGGGAACCTTAGCTAGCATAGGTCCTCTCTTGTCCAAGAAAATAAGAATTAGATCAACTACAAGGTAAAAATTGCCTCTTTACAGATATGGATTAAACCTGTAACCATCCAGTCATTTACGCTTCAATTATTTTTAGAGAGTTTAATGGTGAAATACTAGGGTCAGTTTTTCTCTGCTATTTTAGGCTGTTAGGCTAATCGGATACTATAAATTGCTCCTAAAGTGTGGGTGACAACAATGAGAACATGGAAAATAAAATGGGCTTAGTGTAAATGCACACTTAATGGTTGGGTACAGATTTGCTGGGCTGAGGAGATGGTTTCCCACCTGTAAAATTCCTTGTATTAAAGGGATGCTTAAGAGTCCAAGATGGTTCTTAAACTCAAACATCAGCCTAGCCAAGATTTAATATGAAAACCTATCTTGAAATATTTTAAATTTTCTCTTAATACAGTTGTAATGATAATCATCTGGTAGTGTTCCATACTAGCACTCGTTAAGCCAGCTGTGTACCTTACTTGGTGATTTGCATCTGGGAGTTTGAAGAAGGCTTTGCAAAACACCGTTGGACTCTTAGGACATGTTGACAACTTAAGACTCATGTCAATATTTTTTCCCAAAATTCTTCAAGGAGTTCAAGCAAGTCTCTTTACAAGAGTCATCAGAATCCAATCTTCATTGGTATCTTGCATGGGGTCAACAACGTGAAAATAGTAGAAGAATGCATGAAGATTACAAGAGATGCACCAGCTACTGCAAGATAAAGGGAGAGGAGGATGGAGTGGATTTCTTTGCATCTGAGGAATACTGCCCATCTCCAATAAGACTATAATTTAGATGGCCCATTATGGCCTTAGAACCCCTCTTATACTCTGTGCACTGTCGCTTTGATTGCCAGCTACTCAACTTTGACAACATATTTAGATGAGTCACCCACACACATTTAGATCAACAAAACCCAAGATACCTAGATGACAATCATTCAAACACTTCTCCCTCTTTTGCTGAGATAACTCCCTCCACAATCACCACCAGCCCAGTTACACCACAAGGCTATGTCACAACCACAGACTCTGCCACAGGGTCTGTGTCCTCACAGGCAGGGATCATTAATCACACACATGAGAATGCACATCCCAGCCAATTTGAGTTTCTTTGTGGTTGTATTTAACTCCCTTCCTTTTGTTTCAGTCTTGTCAAGTCTTGACCCAGGCACAGTGACAGCAACACTCTCTGCTTACCTTAGTCCATGTTCCGACAAAGAAGGTTGCATTTAGATTAACGCTGTGAAGGAGTGGTATTAATTTGGTATTAAGTTACTGTTTCTGAGCTGCAGTGACAAAGTTAGATTTTTTTTGTCCTGTTGGCCTAGCATTTATTATTTTCCTTTTATTCTGTACAGTTCCTATTAAAACTCTGTGAACTATTCATTCTGCTTCTGTCTCTCTCCCTCTGCACTTGGGCCATCAACAAACGTGTCAGCGACACTCAACCAAAAAATCGACCCAGTGGACCCAGCCCTGAATTTCATTGGTCAGATGGAGAAGTTAAAGTCAGTGGAGGCTAGGTTGGCAGAAATGGTTCATGCAGTGCAACAACCACTTTCAGAGCAGCAAGCCCAGTCCAAGCAGGAAAAATGAGTGTCAGTAGTCACCTTGATGGTTCAGCACCTCAATACAGACAGCCAGAATCAGATGGCAGCCATTGTCACTCTTGCTTCAGCCTTCTGCCAGGACAGTCCCACTCCCAGCATCAGCCTTCTGCCAGGACAGTCCCACTCCCAGCATCAGCCTTCTGCCTGGACAGTCCCACTCTCAGCATCAGCCTTCTGCCGGGACAGTCCCACTCTCAGCATCAGTGTTGTGCCAGGACAGTCCCACTCCCAGCATCAGCCTTCTGCCAGGATATTCCCACTCCCACCATCAACCTTGTGCCAGGACAGTCCCACTCCCAGCATCAGCCTTGTGCCAGGACAGTCCCACTCCCAGCATCAGCCTTGTGCCAGGACAGTCCCACTCCCAGCATCAGCCTTGTGCCAGGACAGTCCCACTCCCAGCATCAACCTTCTGCCAGGACATTCCCACCCTCAGCATCCACCAGGCAGATACTCCAGCGACCCCAACAGCTGAAGAAACTTTATTACCCAGTGTGAGCTGACTTTCCAGTCCAGCCAGGTCAGTTCGGTGATGAGATGCATGTAAACTGGCTTACATGGTGAATCTTTTAGATGGACACCCACTCAGTCTGTTCAATGATCTACGAGAACAAGATTCCCCTGCAGCTCAGTCTTTCCAGCAATTTGTAGTTGAGTTGAAGAGTGTGTTTAATTTTCCAGTACATGGACATGTGGCTGACCACTGACTCCTGGACCTGTGCCAAGGGAAAGGGATAGTGCGAACTACACAGTAAAGCTCTGCACTCTTGCAGTTGAAGTGGAGTGGATCGAGAGATCCCTCAACACTGCTTTCCAGCATGGGCTAAAGTGCAACTGTCCAGCATGAGACTGCAGTGCGTGATGAACCAGACAGCCTGGATGATCTGATAAACCTAGCCATTTGTACAGACAATCGGACATCTGAATGGTGCAGAAAGAGAATGCCCTGAGCCTCCCAATCTTTACATCACCATCTGTGTTCACACTCTCTCTCTCATCACTCAGCACACAGTCCATGGAGGAACCCATGCAGGTGGGGGGGGGGGTCCTGCCCGTATCTCAGGAGGAACAAGATCGACGCAGGAGAACAGATTGCTGTCTCTACTGTGGCTCTCCAGGACACTTCCAGGCATCATGTCCCAGGTGCCCAGTAAAAGAGGATACCTAGCCACCTAACCATGTTAGCAAGAAGGGATAAAATTTATTATCTTCCTTTGTTCTGTACAGTTCTTATAAAAACTGAACTATTCATTCCACTTTTGTGTCTCTCTATCTGCACTTGGGTCATCACCGAACAGCATGTCAGGCTGTATGCTTAGCCCCCTGCTCTACTCACTTTGTACCTATAACTGTGAGGCTAAGCACAGCTCTAATGCCGTAGTTAAGTTTGCTGATGACACCACTGCTGTTGGCCGAATCAAAAGTGGTGATGACTCAGCTTATAGGAGACAGGTTGAAAATCTGGTTGAGTGGTGCCAAAAGAAGCATCTCTCACCCAACGGCAACAAAACCAAAGAGTTTATTGGCTACAGGAGGAAGATACCAGAGGTCCACGGGCAATCCTCATTAGGGGATTGGAGGTGGAGAGTGTCAGTAACTTTAAATTCCTTGGCATTATCACATCAGATGATTTGTCCTGGGACCAGCACATAGGTGCCATTACAAAGAAGACATGACAGCACTTCTATTCTCTTTGAAGTTTGCAGATTCGGCATGTCATCTAAAATTTTGACAAAACTTCTATAGATGCACATGGAGAATATCCCGATTGGTTGCACCATGGCCTAGTATGGAAACACCAACGCCCTTGTACGGAAATGCTTACAACAAGTGGCCGATACAGATCAGTCCATCACAGGCAAAGCCCTCCCCCCTGTTGAGCACATCTACAAAGTGTGCTGTCACAAGAAAGCAGCGTCTGTCATTAAGGATCCTCGCCATCCAGGCCATGTTCTCTTCTCACTGCTGCCATTAACAAAGAGGTACAAGAGTCTTAGATCCCACACTACCAAGTTCAGGAACAGTATTACTCTTCAACCATCAGGCTTCTGAAATAATATGAGTAACCTCAACTCTGAATTGATTCTACAACCTATGGACTCATTTTCAAGGACCCTACAATTCATGCTCACAGCATTATTTATTTATTTATTCAGTTGGTTATTTATTTGCACAGTTTGTCCTCTTTTGCACATTGGTTGTTAGTCAGTCTTCATTTGTGTGTAGTTTTCACTGATTCTGTTGTATTTTGTTGTTCTATTGTGAATGTCTTCAAGAAAATTAATCTCAAGGAAATATATGGTGACATATACGTACATTGAAAACAAAATTACCTTGAACTTTGAAACTGTATGTGATGGTAGCAGCAAGAGAATGAGAATAGAGGTAGAGAAGGTGCTAACCAAAAGTGGAACAGTTATCGAAGAAACTATGGCCAGAAGCAACATGGAGAACAATGAAGGCAACGATCATGTTTATTAGCAACTCTACTTCTCATATTCCACCCTCTCTTTAATGCACCATCCCTACTGACTGCAAACTATACTCAATCTAAGTGTGCACATTTAACTCTTCCTCCCCCCTTCACTATAGCTCAATTCCTACAACTCTCTTGGCAGATAGCCAGAAATTTCCACCTGGCCAGATGGTAGTGAATTAACAACAAAAGTATGATCATGAAGGCACCGAATCACTTGATTTGAGACAGAAAGCAATTAGCTCCAACACAGACACTATGTATTGTAGAGGGGTGCCTTAGCAATCTGCATTTGATAGCCCACAGGGTGCATATGCTCTGCATCCAAGTTCTCAATTTGAAGATTTGACTTCAGACAGCGAAAATGTTCCCTTCCACTACCCTGACATCAAGAACATCACTCTCACATTGCCTGTGGAATTCATCTCGTGTTCAGGCTATAATGAGATCTGGAGGTATTTGTTTCTTTATGTTTATTCAAGGTCTGTGGACTTCACAGGCTGAGCCAGTGTTTAATTCCTCATCCCTAGCTGCTCTTGAACCTCCGCAGTCTTTGAGGGGTGCATATATCCAACATGCTGTTAGGGAGGGACTTACACAATTTTGACCCAGCCATGGTGAAGGAATGATGATTTGTGATAGCAGAACACTGCATTTGCAATGGCCTTCGGTTTGGCGTTGAAGGCACAAAACTACTGTGCTGCGTCATTGGCTTTTGGGACCACCTGGTAAAGGAAGCCATTGAAATAAAACTAGAGGAAAAGAATTTTAACAAAGACAAAGGTCTCACTCTAAGTAAGAACTGGAATTCGATTGTAAACAAGGTGGGTGAGCGGAAACCTGACTGGATGAGAACTAACCAATCAGGAGGGATGGACTACGAGGAGGTAAATTACACCAGACTAGACATGCCCAGGCATCACCCCTGATGAAGATGGCAGAGATTGTCATCCAAACGTTGGTTATAATCAATACCTGCACCTGCCTGGAAGCCCAAGAAGAGTTAATTCGAATATTTCCAAGTCAGGATGGTGTGTGGCTTGGAGGGAGGGCAAAAAAGGAAAAGGACCCGAAGCAAAAGTTTGGGCACCCTGCATGGTCAGTACTTAGTAACACCCCTTTTGGCAAGTATCACAGCTTATAAATGCTTTCTGTAGCCAGCTAAGAGTCTTTCAATTCTTGTTTGGGGGATTTTCTCCCATTCTTCCTTGCAAAAGGCTTCTAGTTCTGTAAGATTCTTGGGCCATCTTGCATGCACTACTCTTTTGAGGTCTATCCACAGATTCTCAATGATGTTTAGGTCAGGGGACTGTGAGGGCCATGACAAAACCTTCAGCTTGCGCCTCTTGAGGTAGTCCATTGTGGATTTTGAGGTGTGTTTAGGATCATTATCTTGTTGTAGAAGCCATCTTCTTTTCATCTTCAGCTTTTTTACAGACGGTGTGATGTTTGCTTCCAGAATTTGCCAGTATTTAATTGAATTCATTCTTCCCTCTACCAGTGAAATGTTCCCCGTGCCACTGGCTGCAATACAAGCCCAAAGCATGATCGATCCACCCCCGTGCTTAGCAGTTGGAAAGGGGTTCTTTTCATGAAATTCTGCACCCTTTTTTTCTCCAAACATACCTTTGCTCATTGCAGCCAAAAAGTTCTATCTTAACTTCATCAGTCCACAGGACTTGTTTCCAAAATGCATCAGGCTTGTTTAGATGTTCCTTTGCAAACTTCTGATGCTGAATTTTGTGGTGACGACGCAGGAAAGGTTTTCTTCTGGTGACTCTTCCATGAAGGTCATATTTGTGCAGGTGTGGCTGCACAGTAGAACAGTGCACCACCACTCCAGAGTCTGCTAAATCTTCCTGAAGGTCTTTTGCAGTCAAACAGGGGTTTTGATTTGCCTTTCTTAACTTCCATTTCTTAATTACATTACGAACTGAGGAAATGGCTACCTGAAAACACTTTGCTATCTTCTTATAGCCTTCTCCTGCTTTGTGGACATCATTTATTTTAATTTTCAGAGTGCTAGGCAGCTGCTTAGAGGAGCCCATGGCTGCTGATTGTTGGGACAAGGTTTGAGGAGTCAGGGTATTTACAAAGCTTTGAAATTTGCATCATCTGGCCTTTCCTAACCATGACTGTGAACAAGCCATAGCCCTAACAAGCTAATTAAGGTCTGAGACCTTGGTAAAAGTTATCTGAGAGCTCAAATCTCTTAGGGTGCCCAAACTTTTGCATAGTGCTCCTTTTCTTTTTTTCACTCTAAAATTGTACAAAACAAAAATAATACACTAATCTTGCTTAAAATGTTGAAAAGAATGTTTCATCTTTAACTTTATGACTTTTGGAGATCAGTTCATCTTCTACTCACTTAACTATTCACAGTAACAGAAATTTTGACCGGGGTGCCCAAACTTTTGCATGCCACTGTAGGTACAGCACTTTGATAATAAATTTACTTTGAACTTTTGAATTGTACTAGAGAAGCTTCAATTTAGGCACAGCTAGTTCTGAAGAATAATTCTTCAGTACCACAGCTAGAAATACCCATTGATTTGTTTTATATAGACCTCTTAAACATGCCCTGATGTCACATGGAATTAATCAAACTGGCTGAAGGCTAGCTTCTGTTCTGGTAGGGGTTTCAGGAGGAAGCAGAGTTCGAACATCCACTAGGCTCTTCCGGCTCAACATGGTTGTGAATGCTTTAGCTGTCTTCAGTACAGACATGTTTCACCTTATCATCATGAAGAATAGAGATGTTCTTGTAGCTTTTACTTCCCACTAGCTGTTTGATTACCATTACTCTCCACATTACACATGAATTGATTAATGGCTTCTCTGGAGTCAAGGATCTTAGAAGGAAGTCAAGATAGATCATCCACTTGTCACTTATGGCTGCATTGGATATCAACCTTGCCTTTAGCAATGAAGATTTAGGTTCATGGATTATGGGGATAATTTTGATACCTCTTCCTCTCATCAGGTGTATAATTACTCTGTGGTGTGACAAAACTGCAAAGCTTTCATCAGACTGCAAGTCTGCTTATTCTGTTAGTTGCATGGTGTTTTTTTGTTGCTTCACATGCATAGCTCTGTGTAGCAGCTTTGCTGCATAGTCATCTCTTCATGATAAGAGTTCCAGCCACATCCTTCCACATCTGCTATTGAACCACAGTTGATCCCGAAGATTGATACATACGGTATAGTGCAGAACATGCTGGCCCATGAAGGTAGATTCTGATGGAATATAAGTCTGCTGTTGCTGATGGCCTACAGAGCTTCATGGATGCCTAGCTTTGGAATGCAAGATCTTCTCTGAACCTATCGCACTGATAATGTCACAAAAATGAAGGATTTCCTTCTTGCAACAAGGGAATTTTGTCTCCATCCAAAGGGTGATGCATTGGTCCCAAATGCCAATTTCATCAAGAACAGTTTTATCTGTAACACATAAAGAAGTAAAGTTCAAAGTAAATTTATCCCTTTTGCTGGTTCACTCAATACTTGCCATGGACTCAGTTTGACAATTAAGTTCCACAAGACTCAGCCAACGTTCATTGTAGGTACAACCCAGCCACTCTTGGGTTAAGAGTTTGTTTTGTGTCTTTGCTTCCCTTGGTGCTTCTCTAAACTGCTATTCTATATGGGGTAATGGTGATTCATTGGCTGAGGAACAAGTAATCAGCAAGTTTTCCTGCCCGTGTTTGATCTGATAAGACTTCAAAAGATCCAGGATCAATGTTGCACCCTCCTGCCAGCATACTAAAGGATGTGCTGGTATCAGAGAGGGCCCAGAGGTTTACAGCAATGATCCTGGGAATGAAAAGATTAATGTATGATTGTGTTTAATGGCTCTGGGCCTATAATAGCTGAAGTTTAGAAGAATGGAGGGATGGGGGGGGGGGGGTCTTATTGAAACCTACTGACTATTGAAAGGCCTAAATAGAGTGAACATGGAGAGGATGTTTTCAATAGTGGGAAGTCTGGTGCCAAAGGGCATAGCCTCAAAATAGAAGGATATCCCTTTAGAACAGAGATAAAGAGGAATTTCTCTAGTCATGGGGTCATGAAATCATTGCCACAGATGGCTGTGGAAGTCAAGTCATTGTGGATATTTAAAACTGAGGTTGATAGGTTCTTGATTAGCAAGGGTGTAAAAGGTTACAGGGAAAAGGCAGCAGAGTAGGGTTGGGCTGAATGGCCTAATTGTGCTTTTACAGCTTATGGTGTTACAACCTCCAGTGGGCCTGACCTGCTGGTGGATGAGACTTTACTCAGTATATGAGGGGGTGAGGGGCTGGGATTTGGGGCATGGACAAGGAAGGCGATGGCCAGAAAAATCAAAAGGAAGGAGCGGAATTGCTTACAGGGAGACAGTTCAGTGCTGAATTATTAAAACATAGTCATCTTAGGAATGCTCGATGATGCCTGAGACAACTTGGTTTAAGTTACCCCACTACATAAGTAATAGTATCATTCAATATATGAATGATAAAGAAACTACATAAATTGTGCTAATTGTCAGACTGACTTGAACTAGAAAATCCCAAGTCAAATTTCTAGGGTGTCATAATATAATATAAAAATGAAAATTATGTTTCAATTCAAGAAAAAATCTTTTTTTAATTGCAAAGAATGAAAATATATGTATCAATACATGTTAAATTTCTTGACAAGAATCTGAAAAGAGGTATAAAAAGATTAAGTGAGTGGACAAAGGACAGATGAAGAATAATGTGGGGAAATGGTGTGGTTGTTTAGATTGGTTAGAAAACAGAAGGAAAATATTTCTTCAACAGTGAATAAAAGTAGAAGTTGGTCTATAGAATCATGTTGATATGCTGACTTACGAGATGCAAAAGGCAAACAAGCAGGTCCAACAAGTAATTGGGAAAGCAAATGGTATGTTGACTTCAATGGAAAGGAAGTTGTGCTATAGAAGTCAGGAAGTCTAGCTGAGATTTTTTAGAGCTTTAGATTATTGTATATAGTTTTGGGCTTGGAACTTACAAATTTCTAAACTGAAGGCTAGATTCTGTTAGGTACACATATCAGCAGAAACACTGCAAAGCCTGTAAATGCAGTTGTGGTAAAGTTGAACTAAGAACTGCCAGCTGAAGGGCTGAATAACATCCTCCTGTTTCTGAGGAGCTGGGTGATTTAGGATTCAATAAATTAAACTGACACTTGATCTAATGCTATCCACAAAAAATTAGTACTGAAACATTTATTTATTTAAAAGTACAATTACTAATATTTCTAAATTGATGTCTGATGCATATATCAAAAACAATCCTTAAATAAAACAAATAGACTCCAATTTCCAGACTTTAAAAATTAATATTAATACAAAATTTATTGAATTAGATTTGCTTCAGCGCTGTTAGTCATCATTTAGGTGGAACTGGGCTGTCAAGCTTGACAACTAATCATATAAACTTGATTTTCAACTTCTTCAACCACAAGAGCATGCATACCAATCTGGCACTCAATGGAGAAAAACATTTCATCATCATCATCATCATCATCAGGTGCCATGCCCAGATTGAGCTTTGACTGCCATGGCCCACACACTCCTGTTTCAGGTCAAGTGGTTCAGTTCATTGGTATTCATTTCCAGTTCTCCATCATCATTTGTCTTTGCCTTCTTCTTGCTTTCTTCCCTTCAATCTTTCCCATAAGTACCGTGCATTCTAACTCCTCTTTCCTAATCATATGTCCAATGAAGTTACGTTGCCTTTTCATGATCTCATACATTATTTCTTTTTGTGCTTGCTCTGCTCATGACATCCTCATTAGATATTCGTTTCGTCCATGATATTCTTTGCATCCTCCTCAAAAACCACATCTCTGCTGCTTCAATTCGTTTCCTCATGTTACTAGATACTGTCCAACATTCTGGTCCATATAACATAACTGGATAAACGAAACATTTCAGTACTCTGAGGCAGGTTGTCATGCCCAGTTTAGTATTGGTCAGTATACTCTTCATTCTCGTAAGGGTGTCTTTTGCCATCCCTATTCTTCTTTTGATGTCCATGTCGCACCTGCCATCTGATGTCACCCAGCTTCCTAAGTAGCAAAAGTTCTGTACTTGTTTATGCCTGCAGATAGGATTCTCCTTCTTTTTGGATATCACCTGTCTTTTTGTATTCTGTCTTTTTGCAATTGATAGACCCATTTTTGCACTTTCTTCAACAACTGTATCTTCCTCCATACTTGCAATTAACACAGTATCATCTGCATATCTGAAATTATTGGTGTTTTCACCACCAACTTTGATTCCAAAGATGTCTGTTATTTTTTGTAATATTGCTTCACTGTACACATTAAACAAATCAGGGGAGAAAACACACCCTTGACTAACGCCTCTCCTGATTTTCGTAAACTGACTCACTTCTCCACTTATTCATTTACCCCACCAAGAGAGCTTTGTTGACAGAAAATAGTGCTACACCAGGCTTCTAATGTTGTTCTCTTCTGCTTTTCTGTATTTCACCTGGTGCAATGCAGGATGAGGCAGAGTAACAGACAAGAATAGATTCACAACGCACCAAAAACTAGGTCTACACTACTCCTATGAGAATGCTTCATTGTTGCTACAGGACATCTCTGCAGGAGTTCCTCAAGATAATGTCCCAGGCCCAACCATCTTCAGCTGTTTCATCAATAACTTTCCTTCAATTGTAGGGTCAGAAGAAGGGTATTTGCCATGATTGCAACTCCTCAGACAATGAAGCAGCCATACCCAAGTACTGCAAGACTTTGCATGGGCTGAGAAGTGGCAAGTAATATTCATGTCACACAAGTGCTAGGCAATGGCAATATCCAAAAAGATAAAATCCAGTTATCACCTCCTAACATTAAAAGACATTACAATACATAATCTGTACTATCAATAGAATGGGGATTACCACTGACCAGAAATTGAACTAGAGTAGCCATATACACAATGTGGCTGCACGAGTGGGTCAGGGTCTAGGAATTGTGCAGCAAGTAACTCACTTCCTAACTCCTCAAAGGCAGTCCACCATCTACAAGGCTCAAGTCAGAAGTGTGACGGAGTACTCTCCACTTGCCTGGACAAGAGCAACTTAACAACATAACAGTCTCAACATAGAACATAGCAACCCACTTAATAGCACCCCATGTACAACATTTCACTCACTTCACCACTGACATGCAGCTTCAGTAATTCGTACTACTTCGGGGATGCACTGCATCGGTTCACTGAGAATCCTCAGGCAGCACCATCTAAACCCATGACCTCTACCAACTAGAAGGAAACAAGCAGCAAAAATATGGCAACACCTCTACCCAGGAGTTGCCCTTCAAGCCATATCCATCTTGATTTGGAAATATATTGCCATTCTTTCACTATCACTGGGTCAAAATCCTAGAACTCCCTCCCTAACAGAAGTGTGGGCATACTCACACCTCAAGGACTGCAATGGTTCAAGGAGGTAGCCATCCCAAGGGTAATTAGGGATGAGTAAGTAAATGCTGGCTCTGATTGCTAAGAATCAAAAAATGCCAAATATCCAATATTTTGTCTTTTACATATTTTCTTATGATTTTAGAAACATAGAAACATAGAAAATAGGTGCAGGAGTAGGCCATTCGGCCCTTCGAGCCTACACCGCCATTTATTACGATCATGGCTGATCATCCAACTCAGAACCCCGCCCCAGCCTTCCCTCCATACCCCCTGACCCTCGTAGCCACAAGGGCCATATCTAACTCCCTCTTAAATATAGCCAATGAACTGGCCTCAACTGTTTCCTGTGGCAGAGAATTCCACAGATTCACCACTCTCTGTGTGAAGAAGTTTTTCCTAATCTCGGTCCTAAAAGGCTTCCCCTCTATCCTCAAACTGTGGCCCCTCGTTCTGGACTTCCCCAACATCGGGAACAATCTTCCTGCATCTAGCCTGTCCAATCCCTTTAGGATCTTATACGTTTCAATCAGATCCCCCCTCAATCTTCTAAATTCCAATGAGTACAAGCCCAGTTCATCCAGTCTTTCTTCATATGAAAGTCCTGCCATCCCAGGAATCAATCTGGTGAACCTTCTTTGTACTCCCTCTATGGCAAGGATGTCTTTCCTCAGATTAGGGGACCAAAACTGCACACAATACTCCAGGTGTGGTCTCACCAAGGCCTTGTACAACTGCAGTAGTACCTCCCTGCTCCTGTACTCGAATCCTCTCGCTACAAATGCCAGCATACCATTCGCCTTTTTCACCGCCTGCTGTACCTGCATGCCCACTTTCAATGACTGGTGTATAATGACACCCAGGTCTCGTTGCACCTCCCCTTTTCCTAATCGGCCACCATTCAGATAATAATCTGTTTTCCTATTTTTGCCACCAAAGTGGATAATTTCACATTTATCCACATTAAATTGCATCTGCCATGAATTTGCCCACTCACCCAACCTATCCAAGTCACCCTGCATCCTCTTAGCATCCTCCTCACAGCTAACACTGCCCCCCAGCTTCGTGTCATCCGCAAACTTGGAGATGCTGCATTTAATTCCCTCATCCAAGTCATTAATATATATTGTAAACAACTGGGGTCCCAGCACTGAGCCCTGCGGTACCCCACTAGTCACCGCCTACCATTCTGAAAAGGTCCCGTTTATTCCCACTCTTTGCTTCCTGTCTGCTAACCAACTCTCCACCCACACCAATACCTTACCCCCAATACCGTGTGCTTTAAGTTTGCACTCTAATCTCCTGTGTGGGACCTTGTCAAAAACCTTCTGAAAATCCAAATATACCACATCCACAGGTTCTCCCCTATCCACTCTACTAGTTACATCCTCAAAAAATTCTATGAGATTCGTCAGACATGATTTTCCTTTCACAAATCTTTGACTTTGTCCGATCATTTCACCGCTTTCCAAATGTGCTGTTATCACATCCTTGATAACTGACTCCAGCAGTTTCCCCACCACCGACGTTAGGCTAACCGGTCTATAATTCCCCGGTTTCTCTCTCCCTCCTTTTTTAAAAAGTGGAGTTACATTAGCCACCCTCCAATCCTCAGGAACTAGTCCAGAATCTAACGAGTTTTGAAAAATTATCACTAATGCATCCACTATTTCTTGGGCTACTTCCTTTAGCACTCTGGAATGTAGACCATCTGGCCCTGGGGATTTATCTGCCTTCAATCCCTTCAATTTACCTAACACCACTTCCCTACTAACATGTATTTCGCTCAGTTCCTCCATCTCACTGGACCCTCTGTCCCCTACTATTTCTGGAAGATTATTCATGTCCTCCTTAGTGAAGACAGAACCAAAGTAATTATTCAATTGGTCTGCCATGTCCTTGCTCCCCATAATCAATTCACCTGTTTCAGTCTGCAGGGGACCTACATTTGTCTTTACCAGTCTTTTCCTTTTTACATATCTATAAAAGCTTTTACAGTCCGTTTTTATGTTCCCTGCCAGTTTTCTCTCATAATCTTTTTTCCCCTTCCTAATTAAGCCCTTTGTCCTCCTCTGCTGAACTCTGAATTTCTCCCAGTCCTCAGGTGAGCCACTTTCTCTGGCTAACTTGTATGCTTCTTCTTTGGAATTGATACTATCCCTAATTTCTCTTGTCAGCCATCGGTACAATACCTTCCTTGATTTATTCTTTTGCCAAACTGGGATGAACAATTGTTGTAGTTCATCCATGCAACCTTTAAATGCTTGCCATTGCATATCCACCGTCAATCCTTTACGTGTCATTTGCCAGTCTATCTTAGCTAATTCACGTCTCATACCTTCAAAGTTACCCCTCTTTAAGTTCAGAACCTTTGTTTCTGAATTAACTATGTCACTCTCCATCTTAATGAAGAATTCCACCATATTATGGTCACTCTTACCCAAGGGGTCTCTCACGACAAGATTGCTAATTAACCCTTCCTCATTGCTCAAAACCCAGTCCAGAATAGCCTGCTCTCTAGTTGGTTCCTCGACATGTTGGTTCAAAAAACCATCCCGCATACATTCCAAGAAATCCTCTTCCTCAGCACCTTTACCAATTTGGTTCACCCAATCTACAAGTAGATTGAAGTCACCCATTATAACTGCTGTTCCTTTATTGCACACATTTCTAATTTCCTGTTTAATACCATCTCCGACCTCACTACTACTGTTAGGTGGCCTGTACACAACTCCCACCAGCGTCTTCTGCCCCTTAGTGTTACGCAGCTCTACCCATATCGATTCCACATCTTCCCGGCTTATGTCCTTCCTTTCTATTGCGTTAATCTCTTCTTTAAACAGCAATGCCACCCCACCTCCCCTTCCTTCATGTCTATTGCTCCTGAATATTGAATATCCCTGAACGTTGAGCTCCCATCCCTGGTCACCCTGGAGCCATGTCTCTGTGATCCCAACTATATCATAATTTTGTTGGGGAGAAAAGTCAATAAAAACAAATCAGTCAAGAAGAATATCATATTTTGTATTGAGCTATTGACAGTATTGTTCTAAAGGAATTCAGAATTATAATGCTCTTATAAAATCTTTGTCAACTTATGCTCATGGTCTACCAGTTGAAAGAATATTTTTGTTGTGATTATTGAAATTATAATTCTGTTTCTACATCTTATAATCTTATAGAAATCATAAATTCTTTATCAATAAAGTTTTGATTCTCTTTCCTTGGCAAGGAACCAGAAGAATCACAAGACAAATCCTTTGCTTTGTTAAGAATGTATAGTCTGATCCTTTTTTGCTACCTCCTGACCTCTTCAGCAGAGTTAATTGAACGAAATGTTAAACACACATTAATTCTATACAGCTCTATAACCTTAGCACAGAGAATATCAGTGTAAATTGTGGCATTGCATTATGGAAAACAAATGGCATTGATTTTAAATGTATTGTCAATTCATTATCATGTAGTCCCCACAACACTCAATGTCAAAATCCAGCCTATCAAATATTAATGCTACCCATTGAAAAGGAAATCCAAAATTACTGGAGAATCATCTGTGATTTCAAAGGTAAGTTAGCAACTTTCAATTCTTCACATGTCAATTTTTAAGGCTTTTCCTACAATTCTCTTCCCAACACATTCACCCATCAGCTTTGATTCTGATGAACCATTGGCTTGATTGTTCTGTGGTAAAATATATTCTCTAAAGCAGAAACTGGAGATATCCCAAGATGAATACGACGTAGCTCAAAAATTTGTGAATGAAACAGGACAAAAGTTCATTCAGCATAAGTGACACCATTGCGTCAAAAGAAGCTTTTATAGGTGGACATGACGTTAGCACCGGACTTCCAGTCAAGTGGTCCCAAGTTTGAATCTGGCCGTCTCCTTGCACGCGTTCCACCTATGCTGGGTTGAGCATCAAGCTAGCAACTCAGCCTCATAAAAAAACAGACAAAATGGTAAAGAAATGGCAAAGTTGCTGCCTGATGCACCACAAGGTGCGGAGAGGAATAAGAACATGATGCTAGCAGCATTTGTAATGAGTGTCCTTTAATGTTAGATTTCTCAGTGTTGTACAGGAATATTAGAGAAAAGAGAAGCAGCCAGTTTAAACCAGAGGTGTTCTGTGCACACCTGTATTAACACTCACACTTGCAAGTAAATCTGTTCCTTGCTTCAGGTTCCAAAGTTAGGTGGTGACAAATATACCTGGCGTGAATGGTTTATTAACACTCTAGCCACTTTCCATACTCCTTAAAGAAAAAAATCATACAAACTGATTAAAGAGCCAGCATAACATGCTGGGCCACATCAAGCAAAGTAAAATCTTATATCTAAAGATTATCACAACCATGCCTACCCAACAACAACCAAGGGACATGTTTTAACTGGTACTGGTTCGGCAAACTTGTAGTTTACTACATGAACACATGCATAACAATTACAATAGATCTAACTCCAGCTCCTTCTAGAATAGATGATTTGAAGGAGAGTTTATGGTGTGAAAAAAAAAGGCATCCCAAATCATCATTGCTACCTCAGAAGCTATTCCTGAGGACTTATCTATAGACTCATGCTGCATTTTTTCATTCATTTTTACCCACTCATTCTTCAGGATTATCAAAGACTGTAATTCTGTTGAAATAACTTTTAAGTCACAGATCCAAAGATTTTTATCCTCTGGACTGTCACTTTGAACAACCCTGTCATCTATTGCTTTGTTCACAGCAAGGTCCAACAAAGAGCAATGAGATAAATGGCCAATTTCACATTTCACCAATAGGAAAATAGGATCTAAAATTATAGTAATGTGATAAGTAGTATTCTGTAACCAGCAACATGCATTTTGGTGAGTCAGCAGTAATATGGAAATGGAAGGTAACTGATGTTTAAGGTCAATCAAAGATAATGCAAGTATCCATTAGAGATGAAAATCTATTCAAAACCAAGATAAAATCTACATTTTCATTAACCCTTACTTTCCCGATTACCTTCAGTTAACCAAAAAAATAAATGTTCTACAAGCATTCCTGATATCAGGAGTCCCTAAAAACAAGACTAATACTCATACACTCTGCAATTATACGAACTTTTCAGTATTATTGTCAAATGAGATACTAAATCATTTTAACAATTACACTGATTTACAGTTTGCCATTTACTTTACATTTATAACTGTGGCTAAGCACAGCTCCAATGCCATATTTAAGTTTGCTGATGACCTCACTGTCGTAGGCTGCATTCATAGGTGGTGACGAATCAGCATATAGGAGGGAGATTGAAAATCTGGCTGAGTGGTGCCACATCAACAACCTCTTACTCAATGCTAGCAAGACCAAAGAGCTAATTATTGACTTCAGGAGGAGGAAATTGGAAGTCCATGAGCCAGACCTTATCGGTGGATCAGAGGTGGAGAGGGTCAGTAATTTTAAATTCCTCTGTGTTATCATTTCAGAGGACCTGTCCTGGGCCCAGCATGAAAGTGCAATTACGAAGAAAGCATGGCATCACATCCACTTCCTTAGAAGTTTGTGAAGATTCGGCATGACATCTAAAACGTTGACAAACGTTTACAGATGCATAGAGTATATCGACTGGCTGCATCATGGTCTGATGTGAAAACACCAATGTCCTTGAATGGAAAATGCCACAAAAAGGACTTTATCAATCCATCACGGATAAAGGCCTTCCCACCATTGAGCAGATCTATATGGAGCACTGTTGTAAGAAAGCTGTGTCCAACATCAGAGACCCCTACCACCCAGGTCATGCTCTCTCCTCAAATCTGCCATCAGAAAGAAGGTACAGGAGTTTCAAGACTCACACCTCCGGGTTCAGGAACAGTTATTACCCTTTAACCAGGCGGGATAACTTCACTCTTTCATTTACCCCAACTGTTCCCACAACCTATGAACTCACTTTCAAGGAACCTTCATTTCATGTTCTCGACATTTATTATTTATTTATTTATTATTATCTATTTTATTCTTTCTTTCTGCATTTGCATAGTTTGCTGTCTTTTGCACACTATTTGACTGCCCTGTTGGTGCAATCTTTCAGTGAACTCTAATATGGTTATTAGATTTATTGAGTATGCCTGCAAGAAAATGAATCTCACAGTTGTATATGGTGACATATATGAATTCCTGAGGCTTGGCATGGTCATTGTGTCAGAAATTTCACGGTAGGTGGACAAATTCCTTGGGAAGACTGGATTGAGGAGGTGTTTGAGCGTAATAAAGCCAAACACCAGGAGCCGATAGAGCAATGCCAGAGACAGGAGTGGGGAGCACAATGTGGGTCTCTCGAGGTGGAAGTGTAGAGGTTTTGCTGGCTGCTCGCTGTGCAGAACCTACTCTCTCCCTCGCATTACGGGGGCTGCAAAGAAATGAACCATCAGGACCGTCACAGAGGCTGCTGTGCGAGCCTCCAGATAGCTATGGATCAGGAGGTGTGACCTGTGGTCCAATGCTGCTGGGAGATAAGCCAGGGCCTGATCAACCTGGCTAGGTTGCCTGGGTGAGTGTATGATGTTGAAAGACCCAAAACACCTGATGACCCCGAGTTGTATCAGTGATGATGTGTCCCAGCACATCCTAGGATGTATCTCAGCAATTCTGATACTAAATTTATGTTGAACTTACGATTCCTTTTACTTTTGTTAATATGGGTCTAAAACCAACCAAGATGGAATCTGAATAGTGAATTATATATAATAAAAACATCGAAAATTCTGGAAGCACTGAGTAGGTGAAGAACCATCTATGGAAAGAGAAACAGAATTAATGCTTCAAATCAAAGACACTTCTGTTTTTATTTCAGATTTCCAACAACTGCCTTTTTTTGGAGAGGCACTTACTACCAAGTTAAATCATTAGAATATAGAGAGTAAGAATTTGAAAGCCTGTGCAATTTCTAAGATATTCCAAACATCTTCTAATTTAATTAATTATTATAAAACACTTATGACAAGTATCCATTTATGAGTTGAAAGTATGAAAGCGAAAGAGGCAAATGATTAGTTTATTGGTATTGGCTAAGGAGTAAAGAATTATTGACTATTAAAAGTGCAGCCAATCTCCTAACCAACATTTAATTGTTAATGTACCCTAACAATTAATAATTCTGTGTTAATCAGCTACTCACAAAATAACAGTGAACTAACTACAAATTCATTAGCATGGTATGCCTGTTCATATATAAAATATTAAAATCTGACTGCAACCTAATGTAACCTAACCACAACCAATCCAAACCCAGCCTAAACAAAAATATTTTTTACAGCCCTACACACAAAATGCCAGAGGAACTCAGCAGGCCAGGCAGCATCTATGGAAAGGAGTAAACAGTCAATGTTTCAGGCTGAGACCAGGATCCTGATGAAGGATCTCAGCCCAAAACATCGACTGTTTCCTCTTTTCCATAGATGCTGCCGGGCCTGCTGAGTTCCTCCAGCATTTTGTGTGCATCACTTTGATTTCCAGCATGTGCAGATTTTTTCTTTCTTGTTTTTCTACAGCTGACTTGATATGAATTTTGCTGTAAATATAACATTCTCAAATTGGCTACTGATCTGTTTGAGGAAGAAATACTAAATATTGATAAAGAACAGCGGATAAAGTCAACAACTCTAAGCAATTCACACTAACCCATATAAAGTATAGCATGACCCAAATGGAGATAAACCTCAAACTCATTGGCATCTGTAAGTCAGGCTGCAGCAGTAAGGATCTTAGCGTATGAAACAGGCAATACAATTTCAAACTCAGAAACTGCTTCCTCTAAATATCATTTCCTTATTACCCTTCTTTAAAATCTTTCTCAAAAGATATTATTTGGACTCTCTCCATTGGTATATTCTTCTCCTTTGGAAACGTGTTGCAACAAGACGTGTTACAGGGGATATCTACTTCATTCTGCTTTAAACAAAACTCCAATCAATGGAATAGAAGTTATTAAGACTATATACCTCAAAACACAGTGTTCTTAAGATGACAATAAAGAAAAAAGACTCACAATAGCATTTTTTGTGAATATATTTTGTCGAAAGAGCCTTACAGCCAATGAAATAATTTTGTTGGTGTAATCATCTTTACCTAAGTAAAAAAAAATGGTAGCCAATTTCCAGGGAACTTTTGAAAACAGTAGTGAGGGTTGTGCTGATTTCACTCGCTCTCCTGTGATGTTCATTCCTCTCTCCGGCGGCTGTCGTCTCTGTGAGTTTCATAGCATTTTTGTCCCGCTAATATAATGAACTGAGATGGCTAAAGTAAGTAGGCTTGGGCCTACTCCGGCTGCTCTGGGAAGCGGATCTAAGGACTCAATCTGATTCGGAATGCTGTAGTTTGCTTCTATTATTTGCATGATGTGTGTGTGTTTTTTTGCCTCTTTTATGATCTTTTTTTAAATTGGGTTCTTCAGGTTTCTTGCTTTGTGGCTACCTGTAAGCAAACAAAGCTCAAGGTATATAATTTATACATTCTTTGATAATAAATGTACTTGAACCTTGAATGATCATGACCAGTGAGGTCACTGACCACACTTGTTAGGAAACCACAAAGATCTCCCTTATTCGTTAAATATTGCCAATTATTGAAACAAAATAGTTAGACTTCGCATGGCTTCATAGTCTATGACTGCAATCAAATAGGTGAATGTCTAATCTTAAGCACCCTACCAAGGAAGTGCTGAATAGAGAAACAGGGGCTTTTCCAAGAACTCAATCATCAATCACCTTGGGCAGCCAGGCAACCAATTTATGAGACAACAGAAGGCTATGGAAATAGATTACACCCCACAGCCAATATAGTAGACAATGTTCCAGTAACGTACTTTAGTTTACTTACCTTTCTTACTTACTTGGGGTGACTTACTTTTTTTGGTTGACTATGACATTACACTTTGTTTTGGCCATGAATATTCTTTCATTTATGAGAAAGCCCTACATAACCCATGGCCTTAATATTAGTAAACTAAGACTCATAAGACTCTAAGAAAGACACATGCTTTCTTTAACCTGCTCCATCATGCCATAAAATTCTGGCAGATCTTGCCTCAATTTCAGTTTTCTGCATAATTTCCACAGCCCTTATTTCTTCAAAGTCCAAAACACTCTACATGAGCCTTGAATGTGCTCAATAATACAGTTCCTGCTTTTCTGAAGGAACAAATTATTCCTCATATCAGTCTAAAGTGATCAACCCCTTATCCTGAGATTGTGTTCCCCACCCTAGAAGTGGAAAAAAAAATCTCACAAAATATTAGTGGCATTTGTGGAGGAAAGGACAGGGTTAACACTTCTACTCGATCATTTTTCACAGATCCCTATCCACTTTTCTCACTACTGCACCTCACATCCTTCACGCCCATTTCAAACATGCTCAGGTTTTACCTTTTCCTAATTCTAATGAATGGTCATTATAACGAATGTTACCTCTATTTCTCTCTCCACAAATGCTACCTGACTTGTTGAATATTTCTAGTATTTTTCAGCTTTTGTTTCAGATTTCCACAATTAATGGAAATCTCTCATATAGACAGGAGAAAGCAAATAAACAGTAGCAGTGAATTCATGAAGTACTTTAAAGGTGGGTATTCGAAAAGGTGCTTTTAGTGATCATAATATGATAGGATTTTATTTAAAAATTTTAAATGATTTAGCCCAGAAGTGAAATCAGGCCCTTAATTCCGAATAAAGAATCAGAATCAGATTTATTATTACTGACATGTCATTAAATTTGTTGATTTGCGGCAGCAGTACAGTACAACACATAAAAAAGTTAACAATAAACGTAAAAATAAATAAATAAATAATGCGAAAAGAGAGTCAAATAACTAGGTGGTGTTCATGAGTTACTGGACTGTTCAGAAATCTGATAAGGGAGGGGAAGAAGCAGTTCCTAAAGCACTAACTGTGTGTCTTCAGGCTCCTGTACCTCCTCCGTGATGCTAATAATGAAAACAGCACATGTTCTTGATGGTGAGGGATGCTACCTTCTTCAAGCACCACTTTTTGAAGATATCCTTAATGGGGGGGGGGATAATCTAGTGTTCATGGTATTGCTGGTTAAGTTTACAACACTCTGCAGCTTTATCAATCTTCTCCATTGGAGCCTCCTTACTAGATAATGATGCAACCAGTCAGAATGCTCTCCACAGCACATCTTAAAGATTTGTTAGAGCATTTGATGACATATGACATACCAAATGTCCTCAGACTACCACTATAAACTACAAAGGTATTATGGTTCAAGTTGGCTACGGTAGATGTCAAATAATATTTAAAGATAGAGGAGCAGTAACTATTATTTAAAAAATTAATGCCTAGAACATAGAACATAGAAATTTATGGCACATTACAGGCCCTTTGGCCCACAATGTTGTGCTGACCATGTAACCTACCCTAGAGACTGCCTAGAATTTCCCCAGTGCATAGCCATCTATTTTTCTAAGCTGCACATACCTTTCTAAGAGGCTCTTAAAAGACCCTATTGTATCCACTTCCACCACTGCTGCTGGCAGTGCATTCCATGCACCCACCACTCTCTGTGTGAAAAACTTACCCCTGACATCCCCTTGGTACCTATTTCCAAGCACCTTGAAACTATGCTCCCTCGTGTTAACCATTTCAGCCCTGGGAAAAAGCCTCTGGCTATCCACACGATCAATGCCCCTCATCATCTTATACATCTCTATTAGGTCACCTCTCATCCTCCATCACTCCAAGCAGAAAAGGCCAAGTACACTCAACCTATTCTCATAAGCTATGCCCTCCAATCCTGGCAACATCCTTGTAAGTCTCCTCTGCACTCTCTCTATAGTAGTGGTCACCAACCTTTTTAAGCCCAAGATCCCCTACCTCAACCTCAGTGAAAGGCAAGATCTACCTACTAAATTGTTTAGAGAAAAAAAACAGCTCAGATTGTACTTCCAATTTGAGGCCTTTTACTTTGGCGATTTGTATTTGAATTACACAAAATACTTTTGTCAAACTTTCAAATTAATTCAAACAAGAAAACACTGTAACTAGCATATCAAACAGGCCATAGCCGTCTTTCTTTAAGAATATTACAATACTTCACATCTTTAATTCTAAGTTTCATTATTTAATTTGATTTCAACACGAAAAATAAATGAATAAAAATTGACTGTTGCACTCAGTGTGATGACTGGGGCTGAATACTTTCTGCTAGTTCCCTGAAATTTGGCTCATAACTAGACAGCCAGTCTGCGACAGTCTGTGAGGTGTAGGGTTGCCAACTGTCCCGTATTTCCTCCGTTAAGGTGGAGCGTTCCTATGAAACCTTTCGTGCCGAAATGCTTTACGCCGAAGAAGCAATTACCATTAATTTATATGGAAAAAAATTTTGAGCGTTCCCAGACCCAAAAAAAAACCTACCAAATCATACCAAATAACACATAAAACCTAAAATAACCCTAACATATAGTAAAAGCAGGAATGATACGATAAATACACAGCCTATATAAAGTAGAAATAATGAAAATTAAGCCAAAACCGATTTGTGGGGTTAAAAAATCAGCACGTACGCGCATGCGCACACAGGTGCCCACGCAAAGCTTCATGGTCATGGTAGTCTTTCTCGGGGTAAACACAAATGTCCCGGGATTTGACTGCTACTTTTGTCCGTTATTTGGGAGTGAGAAAGTTGGCAACCCTAGTGAGGTGTCTGTCAGTAAGTCAGCTCCTGTACTTAGATTTAATAATTTTCATCTGTGAAAATGCAATTTCATATAGATAAGTTGACCCGAAGTAGGCATTGGCTTTTAGTGGTATAAAACCAACGCGCACACCGCGCATTGCTCGGCCCCATCAATAGTAATTGCCACCAGTTTATGAATGAGGATGTCATTTTCACAGACATATTTTTTAAACTCATTGTAAATATCCTCACCCCTCGTTCTTTCCTTTAATTGCAAAAGAGTGAGGAAGTCCTCCTTTGTTGTGAATTCCTGGAAAGCCATTCAGACAAATACAACAAGCTGAGCTGTTTGCACTACATCCAGGGATTCATTGAACTGTAGTGAAAAATATTCACATCCTCTGACGGTGACTCTACTCTCCTTGTCACTGTTGCAGGGCCAAGCAGTATATTATGTATTGCTGTTGTGATGCCGTTTTTGTTTTTAAAGTCATTAAATCAGTCTCTGCGGTAATGGCCATTGCTTCCTTGAATAAATCACCATCTGTAAAAGGCTTCTTGTGTTTAGTCAAAAGGTGACTTACACGAAATGATGCTTCAATAGCAGCCTTATTTTGAGCAGTCCTGACGAAGGGTCTCGGCCTGAAACGTCGACTGCACCTCTTCCTAGAGATGCTGCCTGGCCTGCTGCGTTCACCAGCAACTTTGATGTGTGTTGCTTGAATTTCCAGCATCTGCAGAATTCCTGTTGTTTATTTTGAGCAGCATGTTTTGTGGAAAACAATTGCTGGGCCTTCAACCCCGATTTCAGCTCAACTTTCCAGGCACGAATTGCGCTCTTTGGGGGGTAAGTGTCTTTAAATTCCTGGTGGTTGGTGTTGCGGTGCCGCTCCAGATTCCTTCTTTTAGTCAGTGCTTGTGTCTGGTGGCACAACATACATACACACTTATCTTTCACCAAGGTAAATAGAAATTCCTCTTCCCATTCTGGATGGAATTTGTATGTTTTCGCCTTCTTTCGTGGAGCCTCCGCCGCGTTATCAGGATATCACAAGCGATTGCTGATTGCGTCGCCTTTGATCTGGGCCGACATTTACGTACCAGGCAGCACCTAATTAATTAGCTTGTTTATTTTGGCTTTTTTTCTTAAAGATGTGCTGTGTGCATCCCGACTACCGCTGCACCCCTGCATGCTTCGTGGCCCGGAGGTTGGGGACACTGCCGTATATTGATGTTTGCAACAGTCTGTACTCTTATCTAATCTGATTGGTCACTTTGATGCAGCACAGGCTACGCTGAAAACGCGGTGCATGGCGGGGGAACTACACACACGTGCACTGGGCAGAAAGAATGGAACTAAACCCCCGCAACCCGGAAACAATCTCTCTTTACAAACAGCTTTTTAGCAAAAATATTGCTATATTACCATTATCCTAATTAGTATTACTTTTATAATGCTCACATTACAACAGTATTTGTGTATTTATTTTTGATTTTTCTTCGGGATCTACTGGGAAAGTCTCAAAGATCGACCAGTTGATCGCGATCGACGGGTTTGCGACCGCTACTCTATAGTATCCACATCCTTCCTGTAGTGAGGTGACCAGAAATGAACACAGTAATCCAAGTGGGGTCTGACCAAGGTCCTATATAGCTGTAACATTACCTCACGGCTCTTGAACTCAGTCCCATGGTTGATGAATGCCATCACACCATACACCTTCTTAACAACATTGTCAACTTCTGCAGCAGCTTTGAGTGTCCTATTGACATGGACCCCAAGATCTCTCAAATAAAGTACAGTACATATCCTTTAAGACACAAAGAAATACAGATTCAGTTATCAAGGAAAATCAAAGACAATATTAGCTTAAAGAAAAAGATTAATAATATTGGCAGAAAATAAATACAGTGGATTCTGGTTAATTAGGATATATCGGAACCAGTACATTTTAGCCCAAATAAGCGGCTGCCCTAATTGGCTGAAGTTTCATGGAAATAGATAAAAGATATAAAAAAGACAAATTACTGTTCAACTGTAACAATTTATGTATTTAAATGAAATACATAACAAAGCAGAACAGTAGCAATATCTCTACAGTACTATAAAACTGTGTATTAGTTCCTAATAGCTATCGACGGGGGAATTCATTGGCAGTTTTCTTTTGATTGAACAAAATCAGCACAGTCACCTAGGGCAGATAATGGATTGTCTTTGTATAATGCTTTGGACAATTGCATCCTCTAAATCTTCATTTTCATTATAACATTCAAGATGTTTATCAATACCTTCAAATTGTTCATAATTCCTAACTTGTTCAAGTAGCGAAAATGTCTCATTTTCGCTCCCGGCTGTTTCTGGAATCTCCAAGCCTAAATGCTTGAAACTGTGGTAAGCAAAACAGTTCTTACCACTTATTTCTCGCCAACTATCAGTGACAAAAATCACTACTTTTTGAACAGACACGTACACAACTGACACTATTTAAAAACTGATCACCCTAAGCATGGTGTGGTATCTAATGGCCACACAACTGCACGACCATTTGGCAACAGTCTCCTGTTTCAATTAAATGGTATAGTGTCCCAAATAAATAGAGGGAATCCCAGCTATTTTCTTGATTTGGTTTTTGTTCTTTAAGAGTAGTCCCAAATAAACTGTTGCTCCATTTAACTACTGGCCCAATTAACCAAAATTAACCATAAGGCTTCTTATGGATTAAAACAGGAGAAATTATATCAGGGAATAAGGAAACAACAGAAAAATTAAATAAATATATTTATGTTTGTATTCACAGAAGGCACAAAAAAATTCCCAGAAATATCAGAGAACTACAGGTCTGTAGAAAATGAAGAGATCAAAGAAATCAGCATTTAAAGAAATTAATAGAACTAAAAGCTAGGAATCTCCGGGATCTGATTACGTACATCCTAATGTTTGAAAGAGATGGCTATGAGATGATGGATATGCCAGTTATTATCTCCCACAATTCCACAGAATTTCAGAAGTTTCCTATAGGCTGGAAGGTAGCAAATATGACCACGCTATTTAAGAAGAGTGAGAGAAACTGTAGAGTAATTAGCCCAACGTCAATAGTCTGGAAATATTGGGACCCGTTATTAAGGAATTGACAAAGGGGAGTTTCAAAAATAATAATAGGATTGGACAAAGTTAACATGGGTTTTTGAAGAGAAAATAATTTTTGCAAAATGTGTTGTAAATTCTTTGTGGTTGCAACTAGCAAAGTTGATAAAGATGAACCAGTTGATGTTGTCTATTTGGACTTTAAGGATGCTTTCAATAAAGTCTCACACAAGGCGTTATTAAATAAATTTAGAGCACGTTCTATTAGGAACAATATAGTGGCATGAATTAAGAAATGGTTAGCAAACAGAAAAGAGTGGAACAGGCAAAGCAAATGGACAAGGATACGGCAGATGGAATATAATCTGAAAATATGTGAGGTTATACACTTTGGTAGAAAAAGCAGAAAAATTGAATATTTTTAAATGATGTGGGATTGAAAGGTGCTGGTTTGCAAAGGAACCTGATTGCCCTTATTCACAAATTTAACATAGTCCAACTTCAAATAGGAAGGCAAATGGTATGTTGAGCTTTTTTGCTAAAGAAATTGTGTACAAGTGTACAGATGTCTACTATAGAGCCCTGGGAGGGGCTGCATCTGGAATATTGTTACAGGTCCAGTTTCTCTCTTGGTAGTATTGAAGGAGAACAGCAAAATTTCTCCAATTTGATTCCTTGGATAGAGATACAAGATACTGTAGATGGTGCAGTCTGGAGCAAAAATTAAACTACTACAAGAACTCAGCAAGTTAAGCAGCATCTGTGGATGCAAGAGGGAAGTGTTGGCACTGAGTTGAGAGCTTGCTTCCAGATGGGGCGGGGGTTGGGCTGGGGAAAAGGAAAGATTGCTAGAATATATAAAATCAAGGGAGCTGATTGGTGCTAAGCAGAACTAATCTCGTTTCATGCATTTGATGCCCAGGTTGTGATCTCTTCTACACTGAGACTACGAATAGAGAAAGCAACCATTTTGCAGAGTAATTACACTCTGTCTGCATCAGCCATCTTGAGCTTCCAGTTGCATGGCATTTCATTTCCCTTTTTCAATCCCACTCTGACTTCCCTGTCTTCCGATTTTGCTACTGCTGCGGTGAGACTAAACACAAATGAGTAGAACCAAATCTCATATACCAGTCAGGTACTCTACAGTCCACTGTTTTAAAGATTAAAATTTTCAATTTAAGTTATTGCATACCCTTTGTTTGATTCCCACTCCCATCTGTCCACCCAGGTTTTCTCTCCCTTTGATTACTTCTGTTCTCCTTCCCTTCCTCCCCCATCTGGCTCAACCTGTCCTCATTCTCTCCTACAAGTATAACTCACCAGTTTCTGTCACTTCTATAAACTGGCTAACTTTCCTCGCCTCCCTCCCACCACCCCCCACAATTTCTGATGCAGTCTCTATCTGAAGAGCCGACAAAAGGGATCATTCACTTAGAAGGGAGCGATTCTTGGGAATTCTCAACCCAAGAGAACGGAATATATTCGAGGAACTGATTGATTTTATTTGTGTGAGTAAGTTTTGATTTTCATTGAACATTAGTGTAGGAATGAGCTGTGATGTTATTGAATAGCGGAGGAGGCAAAAGGGGCCTAATTGTCAACTCTAACCCTTTCTAGTTGTAAGTTCTGCAACTTTTTTTGTTTTTCAACCTTATTAGTCAAAACATCTCAGAAAGCAATCACTTGTTATCCTTCTAAACTCCAGAGAGAATAGGCTCATTCTGTTTATTTATATTTGCGAAGGAACAGTTACAATATACACTCAGCTGCAAATATACAATTAAAATGAGAGCACTGGATGTACAACTACACTGCATTCTAGTGAACTATTCACAACCACCTGACCCAAAATCCACTGAGCAATCCAAAGGCTTTCTACTTTCAAAATTCTATCTTCTTTCTGTATCTCCTTTAACTAAAAATAATGCTGTCTGTGCAATTTTCTCTTGGTCCTTTTCAGCTGCAAATATATAGGCATAAGTATTGTTTCTTCAATCCTCAATGTATTGAAATTAAACCTAAACAGAAAAAGAACTGGCACAATTAATGCTCCTAAACCAGGCAGATCTGATCTAAAAATCTAGTGTTGTATTTTCTACATAAGCTTATCTTTCTCCTGATGAATTTTCCATCCGTCTTCCAATCTTCAACCTTCTAAAACCCAAGCTTTATATTAACTCATGATTCCTTCAGACTTATCTTGACTTCCCTTAACTCTTTTCAAACTTCTGTTGCATGTTGAACAGCAGAGTCTCATCCCCTTCATCTTTTGAAAAATATACTGAACAGAAGTCTGTCCATGGAAATAGGTAGAATGAAAAAAATATTCATTAGCATGCAGCTTTTTGGCATAAAGGAAAGAAATTGTACTTCTCCTGCTTGCCACAAGCAACATCAGGAACTCACATATCAATAATAATAAATGATCCCCATCAGGATGGTATCTTCAGTGATGCAATTTGTGAGCTTGTCTATGAGACAAAGGGAATATGAACACAATCCTTTCTTGCAGTAAAGGTAGTACCTGAATGAGGAAAAATATATAGCAAAAACTGCAAAGATGTGTTTCACTCAAACCATACCAAGTAAACTCACAAACAACTTTAAACAGAAAAAAACTATTAGAGGGAATAGCAGATTTTTCTTTCATCTTTCTGCTCACTTTAAAATGGATACATGCAGTCAACTGTCAGTGTTATATCAATTTAAACATTTTGAAATAACCTACTGATGAATTAGAAATGAACAAAAGGATTTATGATGCGGTGAGATTTGATGTCTCAGCAGGTAAACTGACAGCGAACTGCACAATCAAAACTGCTGCACTTTTGCCTCTAGCACTACTATGCTAGTGAGAAAGACACAACTCATTCAAGGACTTTGGTTCAGTTTTCAAGTATTTATTTAGCAAGAACACAAACGGAACTACTTTTAATATTGCTGCTTTACAAGTTAAACTAAAGCATATTTGAAGTGTGAGTATTGGATTGTTTCCTGTACTTGTACGTCCCACAGTGATTGTTAAATGGGTAGAATAATCCTGATGGGGTAAACTCAACCTAACTTTGAAAAGTTAGCTAAATGGACTTTCTTGGTTTCTTATTGCCCTTTTTTAATACTGCAATAGTATGTTGATAATTGGGTTGCATCTAAATTTGCAGGAAACCTTCAGACATTTTCTTATTTAATTCTTTCTTCTGTACTTAGTCTAGGAGACAAAATCCATCTTATTAGGCATGGAAAACGTTCCCATCTTTGTTACCTAATCCATGATCATTATGGTCGCTGAGTCAAACTGGATTAGATAGTATTCAACTTTGGTGTCCTGCTAACGCTCTCTCAAATCTTCATAACATAAGAAGATGATGAAAGAAAAGCTGAAATCAAAGCAAAAAATCTTGAACCTTAATTGTTACTTAAACACTCCACAGATCCATTTTTATCAGTTGAGCACCTTCAGAATTTTGTCTTTTGATCTCACGTTACATACACCTGTAGTGTTCTATTTTTATGAAAAAATATACTGAGTGTCATGAAGTCAGTACAAAGTGGTTGTATGTGTTAAAAACAAGAGCATGGATGGTTTGGTTTATTTATTTATTAGCGGCCTTTTGAACATGCTGTTTCTGTATCATAGATGCTTCTACCTTTCAGAGGTAGAAATAAGTAAACGTATATATAATTCCTGGTTATAAGTTTAGTTATATCTACCTCTACAAGATTTAATATCTCTCTTCTTTCATTGCCTCATGTCATGGTTTCTCTTTCTATTTGTGTACTTCTTCAAATAAAGTTGGTACTCATTCGTCATGAATAAAATAAACTGCTTTAAGAGTAAACAGATGAAACACATCACCTTTTAAGAAAAATATTGATATTGTCCACTGAAGTCACAAATACCAGCAACTTGAATTTTTATTTCATTGATTTATAAAGCTATCTATAAATCATGGAAATAAAAAATAGATTTTATGAAGCCCTTAAACCATAAAACCGTAAGACATAGGAGCAGAATTAGGCCATTCAGCCTATCGAGTCTGCTCCGCCATTCCATCATGGCTGATCCCAGATCCCACTCAACCCCATACACCTGCCTTCTCACCTTATCCTTTGATGCCCTGACCAATTAAGAAACTATCAACCTCCGCTTTAAATATACCCAGACTTGGCCTCCACTGCAGTCTGTGGCAGAGCATTCCACAGATTCACTACTCTCTAGCTAAAAAAAAAAATCCTCCTTATCTCTGTTCCAAAAGGTCACCCCTCAATTTTGAGGCTGTGCCCTCTGGTTCTGGATACCCCCACCATCGGAAACATCACCTCCACATCTACCCTATCTAGTCCTTTCAACATTCGGTAGGTTTCAATGAGATCCCTTCGCATTCTTCTAAATTCCAGTGAGTACAGGCCCAAAGCTGCAAATGATCCTCACGTGTTAACCCTTTCATTCTCAGAATCATCCTCATGAACCTCCTCTGGTCTCTCTCCAATAACAACACATCCTTTCTGAGATACTGGCCCAAAACTATTGACAAGTACTCCAAGTGTGATCTGTCTAGTGTCTTATAAAGGCTCAGAATTATCTCCCTGCTTTTATATTCTATCCCCATTGAAATAAATGCCAACATTGCATTTGCCTTCAGTACCACAGACTCAACCTGTAAATTATCTTTCTGGGAGTTTTGCACAAGGATTCCTAAGTCCCTCTGCACTCTGACGTTTGAATTTTCTCCCCATTTAGATAACAGTCTGCACTATTGTTCCTTTTACCAAACTGCATGATCATACATTTTCCAGCACTTTGTTTCATCTGCCACTTTTTGGCCCATTCTTCCAATCTGTCTAAGTCCTGCTACAATCGCAGCGCTCTTCACACTGCCTACCAATCCACCTATCTTCATATCATCCGCAAACTTTGCCAGAAAGCCTTTAATTCCATTATCTAAATCAATGACAATGTGAAAAGTAGCAGTCCCAATACTGACCCCTGAGAACCACCACTAGTCACTGGCAGCCAACCAGAAAGACTCCTTTTATTCCCTCTCGCTGCCTCCTGCCTGTCAGTATCTTTCCCGAAACGCCATAAGATTTTATCTTGTTAGGTAGTGTCACATGTGGCACCTTATCAAATGCCTTTTGAAAATCCAAGTAAATGACATCCACTGCCTCTCCTTTATCCACCCTGCTTGTTACTTCCTGAAAGAACACTAACAGATTTGTCAGGCAAGATTTCCCTTCACAGAAACCATGCTGACTTTGACTTTATTTTATCATTAGTCTCTAAGTACCCTGAAACCTCATCCTTAATAATAGACTCCAACACTTTCCCAACCACAGTTAGGCTAACTGGCCTATAATTTCCTTTCTTTTGCCTTCCTCCCTTCTTAAAAAGTGAAGTGACTTTTGCAATCTTCCAGTCCTCCAGGACCATGCCAGAAACAAGTGATTCTTGAAAGATCATGACCAATGCATCTGTTATCTCTTCAGCCACCTCTCTCAGGACTCTGGGATGTAGGCCATCTGGGCCAGGTGACTTATCCACCTTAAGACCTTTGAGTTTCCCTGGCACTTTTTTGTTGTATTATTAATGACACTCACGAACCTCTGGCACACTGCTAGTGTCTTCCACAGTGGAGACTGATGCAAAGTACCCATTAAGTTCATCTGCCATTTCTTTGTTCCCCCATTACAACTTCACCAGCATCAATTTCCAGTGGTCCAAAATCAACTCTCACCTCCCTTTTACTCTTTATAGAAAATCTTCTCCTGTCCTGCTTTATTTTATTGTCTAGATTGCTCTTACATTTCATCTTTTCCCTTCTTTTAACTTTTTTAGTTGCCTTTTGTTGGATTTTAAAAGCTTCTAACTTCCCACTCACTTTTGCTACCTTATATACCATTCCTTGGCTTTTTTGTAGTCTTTAGCTTCCGTTGTCAAGCACAGTTGCCTACCCCTGCCATTTGAGAACATTTTCTTCGGTGGGACATATCTACCCTGTGCCTTATGAAGTATTCCCAGAAACTTGAGCCACCTCTGCTCTGCTGTCATCCCTGCCAATATCCTCCTCCAATCCACCTGGGCAAGCTCCTCTCTCATAATTCCTTTATTCCATTGCGATACTGATACACGTGACTTTTGCTTCTCACTCTCAAATTGCAGTATGAATTCAATCATATGCCTCCTAAGGGTTCCTTTACGTTAAGCTCCCTAATAAGATCTGGGTTTTACATACCAATCTAAGACAGCTTTTCCCCAAGTAGGCTTAAGCATAAGCTGCTCTAAAAAGCCATCTCATAGGTATTCAACAAATTCCCTCTCTTGCAATCTGACACTAACCTGATTTTCCCAATCCCTTTGTGTATTGAAGTCCCCCGTTACAGTTGTGACACTACCCTTGTTACATGCCTTTTCCAGGTCCCTTTACAATCTCAACTCCACATCTTGGCTACTATTTGGAGGCCTATATATGATTCCCATAATGGTTTTCTCATCCTTGCAGTTTCTTAACTCCACCAACAAAGATTCACGTTCTCTGACCCTATGTCACCTCTTTCTAAAGATGTAATTCTATCTCTTACCAACAGAGCCACATCACCACCTATGCCCTCCTGCCTGTTCTTTCAATACAAAGAATATCCTTTGATGTTAAGCTCCCAACTACGGCCTTCTTGCAGCCATGACTCAGTGATGCATACAACGTCATACCAACCAATTTCTAATTGTGCCACAAGTTCATCCACCTTATTCCGAATGCTATGTGCATTTAATTACAACACCTTCAGTCCTGTATTCTTCATGCTTTTGAATTTTGCCTCTGTGGTACAATTTAACTTTTTGCTCTGTTTGCATTTGTACCCAATCATTGGCTTCTCCTTCCTTATATTCATCATCTACTTGTAAACCTGCTGGCTCATCCTCAGCTCTATCACACTGGTTCCCATCCCCCTGCCATATAAGTTTAGACCACTTCCAACGGCTCTAGTAAACCTGCCCACAAGAATATTGGTCTCCCTCGGATTCAAGTGCAACCCGTCCCTTTTGTACAGGTCATACCTGCCCCAGAAGAGGTCCCAATTATCCAGAAATCTGAATCCCTGCCCCCTGCTCCAATTCTTCAGCCACGCATTTATCTGCCACCTCATTCTATTCCTATCCTCACTGTCACAAGGCACAGGCAGCAATCTGAGATTACTACCTTTGTGGTCCTGCTTCTCAGCTTTCTTCCTAACTCCCTGTATTCTGTTTTCAGGACCTCCTCCCTTTTCTACCTGTGTTGTTGGTACTAATATGTACCACGACCTCTGGCTGTTCATCCTCCCTTTTCAGGATACTGTGGATACGTTCAGAAACATCGTGGACCCTGGCATCTGGGAGGCAAACTACCATCCGTGTTTCTTTTTCACATCCAAAGGATCGCTCATCTGTCACCTCTAACAATAGAGTTCCCTCTTACTGGTGCTGTCCTCTTCAGTTCTCTACTCTTCTGAGCCACAAGGCCAGACTCAGTACCAGAGGCACAGCAGCTGCTGCTTCCCCGAGGTAGGTCCCCTCCCCCCCAAAATAGAGTACTTGTGGAGGGGGACGGCCATAAGGATGCTCTCTACTTTCTTAAGTTCTTCCTTCCCTCTCCTGACAGTCACCCATTTATCTGTCTCCTGTAGCCTTGAGATGGCCACCTCCTTGTAGCTCCTATCTATTACCTCTTTACTTTCCCTAACAAGCCAAAGGTTATCGAGTTGTCCCTCCAGTTCCTTAACACGGTCTCTAAGGAGCTGCATCTCGAAGCACCTGGTGCAGATGTGGCCATCAGGGAGGCTGGGAGTCTCCCAGAAGTCCCATAACTGACACCCAGAACAAAACAATGGCTCTGAAGACATATCCACTATTCTCTTGAGTTAAATAAGAAATAAGGAATGAACTTACCTATTTACCTTGCCTCCACCTGTTCTCACCAAAGCCCTATTGAGCCAAAGCCTTACCATTCTGACTTAGACCCCTCTGACGATGACTGTTCAGCTAGACTGCACCCCTCTTTAATGAAGACTGGGTTTTTAAAGCTCTTCGCTGGACTTGCATGGGAACACTTCTACTGTGTCTGTGCAGTACTCCAATCAAAGCCTCTCCTTGAAAAAACTTGCATGTCACAGGATATCCGAAAGCACTTAAGATATAATTAATCAATTTGAAGTAATTTGCCACCCTGCGAGTATCTCTCTCTCTCTCTCTCTCTCTCTCACACACACGCACACACAGAGTAAGGTTCAATGACAGAAGCTTGCATTAAACATATTGGTGATACTGATGTTAAATGAGATATACTAACAAATAATATACCTAATAGTTGCCAAACAATTGGTACTAGAACGTACAATCATCACAGCGATATTTGATTCTGCGCTTCCTACTCCCTGGATTACAAATATTAAATATTAAAAATATTAAAAATAGTAAAAATTAGTAAATATTTAAAAATTAAATTATAAATCATAAATAGAAAATAGAAAAATGGAAAGTAAGGTAGTGCAAAAAAAACCGAGAGGCAGGTCCGGATATTTGGAGGGTGCGGCCCAGATCTGTTCAGCAGTCTTATCACAGTTGGAAAGGAGCTGTTCTCAAATCTGGCCGTACGAGTCTTCAAGCACCTGAGCCTTCTCCCAGAGGGAAGAGGGACGAAAAGTGTGTTGGCTGGGTGGGTCGTGTCCTTGATTATCCTGGCAGCACTGCTCCGACAGTGTGCGGTGTAAAGTGAGTCCACGGACGGAAGATTGGTTTGTGTGATGTGCTACGCCGTGTTCACGATCTTCTGCAGCTTCTTTCGGTCTTGGACAGGACAACTTCCATACCAGGTTGTAATGCACCCTAGAAGAATGCTTTCTACGGTGCATCTATAAAAATTAGTGAGGGTTTTAGGGGACAGGCCAAATTCCTTTAGTTTTCTCAGGAAGTAAAGGCGCTGGTGGGCCTTCTTGGCAGTGAACTCTGCTTGGTTAGACCAAGTCAGGTCATCTGTGATATTGACCACGAGGAACTTAAAGCTTTTGACCTGTTCCACTTGCGCACCACCGATGTAAATTGAATAGTGCGGTCCGCTACTCCTTCTGAAGTCAACAACCAATTCCCTCATCTTGCTGACGTTGAGGGATAGGTTATTGTCTTCGCACCATGCCACCAGGTTCTTAATTTCCTCTCTGTACTCAAACTCATCATTACCCGAGATACAGCCTACAATTGTTGGGTCATCAGCAAACTTATATATTGAGTTTGATGGAAACTTCGCTACACAATAACATACTAAACAGAGATATTTTAAAACCAAATCAAAATCTAACTTCTAGGTTTAAAGTGGTTCTACTGTATTACAATACATCAGAAACTCAGCATACCAAAAATACATTTCATAAGGGAAACTGAAGAAATACAGGAGGCCTCTGTGTAAATTATGTGGTTGTAATACTTTAAAGGAGTCCAAGTATGCTTATATAGACATATATGCAATTTTATGATGGTTATATTTGATTAACATTGAGCTCTCTAACTATAATATCTTCAATCATGATAATTCCATGGATCTCTATGAATGAGGAATCCTACTTATAATAATCAGATTTTTATGCCATTCTTGAATGCTGCTAATACAATCTTCACTCAAAGCTTTAATTTTTTTTTAGCCATTTACCATTTAGTCACTTTTCTCCCGGGCAACCTCAGTATTATCATAATAGATTTCACCACAGAAATTCATTTGTATCTGTGATAGGCGAAGGAAGAACAAAGAAGAAATTTCTAGCGTCTGGTTGTAATCCCGTCTCTGATATCCTACATGTATCTTGATACCAGAACACAGGTGACCCCTGCATTACGTTGTGTTCCTCGAATACCGCTGCTATCATGATCCACTCCAACATAAAGCTGTGTACTTTGCACATACTTCTAGAAAGACATTTTGAAAGATAAACATGATATTTATTTATTTACTTTATTTCTCATATAAATTCCAGAAGAGTTAAATTTATTCTGTATCTTAAAGTTTTTGGCTGTAATATACGAATTCTGCAAGGATGAATTTCCGTTACTTGAATGGCATAACATGGAGGTCATCTGTAAACCTTCAGTTGGCACAACCTGAAAAAGGAGTATTTGCACTTGTAATCTTATGTTCCAAGCCACTTCAAAAGGGGCAAATATTAAACAAATTTGACACGAAACCTCATAAAAAATGAGAGGACATTGTCACAACTATGATCAAAGAGACAGATTTTAACAAATCCCTTAAAGAAATGGCTGTGTGACATGTTTAGAGAGCAGATTCCAGAGGGTTGTAGCCCGGGCCCCAGAAGGTGCAACCAGTAATGATGGAGCAGTGAGGGCAAGAAGTGAGCATTCAGAAATTGGAAGATTGAAGGCCAGTCAGAGCTGAAAGAGGAAGGGAAAGTCAAAACCACAGAAAGTTTTGAAAACAAGAGCTTGGTGTTTCCTAGAATTTTTTTTAAAGTATCAAAGCCTAAAGGGTCTGGTGTACCATTTGTTGAAGGTTTTCATTGTGGCTCCAACTTCCGCTAAAGCCAGTTCCTTCACACATGGGTGCACTCGTAGCCATTCCCCTAGACACCTAAGGCTCTATAAGCAGGACAAGCTGCAAATTAGTTGAGAGTTGAAGGTGAGGGAGAAAAGAGTGAAAGGCATAATGCATAATATAGATCCACCCATAATCTTAAGGGAGCGGATTTCCTATGATATCTCAGCAAGGAACAATGTGTGAATTTCTGTATAAAAACAATGTACTACATCCTCCAGCCACAAATTCAACCTCAGAGGAGGCAAGGATTACATTTCCTGTTGCTGTATACAACATTATATTTTCTGTATCATGATTCTCTTCCAAGCTGGAGCTAAAATTTGCAATGAATTTGTCATCTGCTGCTGCATGAAGCACATTCCTGATGCACTCTGTTTCAAGATGGCCAAATAGATTTTATTTTCCCTAGCTTTGATAGCATTGCTGACTGCTCCATGATGCAGGATGCAATGTTTTGTGATCACTGCATGTCAAATTAGAAATGATTTGTAACTAAAAGTGATTCCAGACCCTCAGGATCAAATGGCATCTGAACATGCACAACATATCAAGGAGGATGATCTGTCATATCTTGATAGTAGTTGTGATGCCTTCATTCTGCAGTAGGTGTATATCACATCTGCATTCGAAACCTTATGACAATTAAAAGGAAACTGCTGAACAAGGACTAACTTCTGAAGTCCCTGTCATAGGAACTGATATGCATCTCTGTGTATACATGAGCAATTTGCATACATTGAATGTCATACTTCCTCAGAAATGTTAATAGTCCAAGCATCTGTAAACTCAATGATTCCACTTCTTCAGGAATTCTGCAACACCCAGCAGAGGTGGCTCTCAAGATCCGTGATCCTTTCAATTGAAGCTATAAAAACAACCTCAATTTACCTATGTCCTATATGTTGTATATCCTGTAAATTGTCCCGATAAAGTGAGACCTTACACTACTGCTTTAGCACATTTCAAAAAATAAAGGGGGGAAACAACTTAAGCGTCAGTTAGGAAGCCATTGCATATTATTGTCAATATACATTCAATGGCCACTTTATTAGGTACACATGTACACCTGCTCGTTAATGCAAATATCTAATCAATCATGTGGCAGCAACTCAATGCATAAAAGCATGCAGACATGGTGAAGGAGTTCAGTTGTTGTTCAGACCAAGCATCAGAATGGGGAACAAATGTGATCAAGGTTCACAAAGCCATGCTGACTGTCCCTGATCAGACCATGATTCTCTAAATGCCTATAGATCCTATCTCTCGTGCTTTGTGTTTGTGTACAGACTGCAAGACAACCAGTGGAAACGCAGAACTCAGGTTAAACAATATGACTCACTTTCTTATCACCCCTACAGACAGAACAAAGAATCAAGTCCACCCAATAACAATGTCATTACAGAGAATCTAAGTGACGAACACCAGTCTGATGTGTCACATCTGACCACTCCCGATGGAAGAAGACCGGGGGATAAAAGGAATGGGAAACAAATGCAGAAGATACATTGAGAGCATGTCAGCAAGCCATGAAAAGTGTGTTAAAATACAACAGTAACTGTATTTTGTAATGAAGGCTTGTTCTGGGAGGTAGATGATTAGTTGTATAGATCAGAATAGAAAGATATTGGGGAAACAGATGGGAAGGGATTTAAGTTAGGGCAGAGACAAGTTAGGACAAGTTTCACAACCTTGATGGCAAGACAGTCTGAGAAAGAGAAAAAAGTGCACACAGCGTCTGAAGGCAGCTACATCAGCCTGGAATAAGAGTGGACACAAATGATCTGGACCATTTCAGTGGCTGGCCAGCGACCAAAGAACAGTCCAGGCGGAGGTGCAACTGTGGTGAGGTTCTTGCAGCCATTCAAATAGAGACCACCCCGAACTCTCCTGTAGATTGATCAAAGGGACTGAGAGACTTGTTGTCAGATTATTCTGATAATCTGCTGTCACGGCATGAAATGTGAACTGTTGTCTGCAAATCTGATAGTTACCTTGTTGGTGCCCCTGCACATAGAGTAACTACCGATAGCCACTGCTGAGTTTTAGTTATCAGATGTTGAAGGGATTAAGATAAGGATATGCAAACTTCAATGGGCCAGCAGGGAAAGAGGCAACAAGCACATGAACAACAAGGCTGCATTTTAAAGACTGGGTGACGTTGAGAGGATAAAAGTATCCAAAGGGAGATGTGATCAAATTTCTAGAATGCTTTATTGCCATCTTTGCTTAGTCTTGTAGATAACCAGTTAGGGATGATAGATAGAGTGGATGTAGGTAGACATCGAGACATGGTAGGTTAATAAATGGGGAAGGGGTCTAAAGTGAAGGGCATTTTTGCTGCCCTATGTAATTAGATCTTCCTTAAAGTTTGGCCCTCCTGGGACAGATTTCTGTCGAGGGGTTAAGAGGAGGGTATGTTAGGGAGTATTCTGGAGTTCTGTGAATATAGCAGATATTAATTCAAGCAAGACCAAGTCTTCTGTTTGTATTGTAAAGTGCAAGCAGTAAATTGAAGTTAAAGGCACAGGCTGCCCCAAAGACTAAGAGATATGGTTTGCAATGAGACTTTCACATATACATCTGCAAAATGTTAAGACACTGGGTTGTGTTAATTGGTCTGCATAAACCCAGGCAACATAGCTAAGTTATTGGCACCATTGTGACTTGAGTTCAAGCTAGCAGACCAGATGTTGTTACTTAGTATATCAAACATGGTCATAGGCATAGTTGCAATCAATAGCTGATCTATTGACTACTCAGAGAATCAGCTCATACAGACACTAATCTTGGAATCTGGCTCCCTGTCTTCAGAAGTTCTTAGAATACCTGTGTCAATTAATTTGTCCCACAGGTGTGTTTGAACATTCAGTGGTACCTCCCATTGAAGATATGTAATTCAAAGGAAGCACAGTCAACCCAAAATATTTTAGTAAAATATATCTTTGTAACTATTGAAATTGTATTGTATCACCCTACTGCTACCTTTGATCTTAAGTGTATGAAAATGAGCTGTACTTTTGAGTTTGTGAGATTCTACCAGAGGGAATGCCTGCTTGTAGTGCCAAATAAAGACTTGTATATTACCAGCTTCAGTGTCTCTCCAGTGACTTTGATCACAATCACAACACACATCACCAGGTTCAGGAACAGTTATTCCCCTAGAGCAATTAAATTCCTGAATTAGTGTGGATGATTTCAATCACCACTACTCCGAATGTTTTCTACAAGCCACAGACCCACTTTCAACAACTCTTTACAAATCTTCTTTTTTATTTGCACAGTTTGTTTCTTTTGCATGTTGGTTGTTTGCCAGTCTTTGTTTCTGTACAGCTTTCATAAATATTATTGTATTTTTTTCCCTGTAAATGCTTGCAAGAAAATAGACTTCGAAGTAGTATATAGTAACATACTTTGAAAATAAAAGTACATTGGACTTTGAAGATCTTGTTGGTAGAGGCGAGGGTAGATGAGATGGGGGAGAAAGATTTAAGGAAAGAGTGAAATGGAGAAAAGAAACTGGGCTCCATCTTCGTAATCCAAGATGATTCTGTATTAGGTTTTCACAGATGACAGCGAAGACCATTAATGTTTCATTTGGTCCAGCCAGATTTAATGGTGAAATGCTAAATCAGTTGTTGGCCATTTCTGTACATTCTTTTATGGATAGCTTGGAAGTGAAATGGCTAAACTCCCAAATTAAAACCCAAAAACCTAAACTTATAGGATGTGAGCTCAAAACCAACCTTAACTACAATGCAATTTAAAACACGCAATTATTAAAAAAGAATAAATAAAGCTCAGTGATTTATATGTGACTCCGCAGCTACAAAAATATCACTGAGTACAGACTGAAATGGCCTAGCAAACCAGTCAGTTCTACTTTGCTTCATTAAGGCAAAAAAAAATACAACTAGACCCACCATCCGGCAACAATTATGAACCATATTTGGATATAGTAAAGTCACACAAGCAGAACTTGTAAAGTCTTCCTCAAAAATGTCCAGGCACTGATGCCCAAATTGGGAGAGCTACTGCACAGACTACTCAAGCAAAAGCCTGATATAGTCACAAAACACTCCATTACAATTGCTGAGTACATCTGTATGAGGTTGACACAGAGCTGTATAGGTAGAAGGGAACAGCTCTGGGTATCTTCAACATCAGCTCACTTGTGATGGTATCAGGTCAAACATGGCAAGGAAACTTCCTCTTGATTACTCTCAACACTGACTGTTCTCCTTCAACACTGAATCAGCACTCCTCTATAGTAAACAACAGTATTAAAAGTAGTAGGGGAACAAAATGTGGTCTGTGTCAGGGAACTTCAACGTCTATTGCCAGGATCATTCGGAAGCAACACTTACAGAGCAAGCTGTCTATGATCATTCTAGTAAGACAATACTAGTAAGATTGGATCTTCTGAAGGTAGTAGACAAAGCAATACAAGGAATAAATCTCCAGGTCCTCATTCTCACCATTCTAAATAGGTGATGGTAGTGCTGATAGAAGTGGTCACAGCACAGACCTTATGGAAACAAAGTTATATCATCACACAGAGCAACATGTTGTGTGACAATACAATTATCCTAAATGGAACAGACTTGGGATAGATAGTAGCTCACAACAAGGCATCCATAATGCACTGTGGTCCCTCAGCAGTAGGAATGAACTCCACCAGTTTGCATCCTCATGGGACAGCATATCCTTCTCTCTATCAACATTGTTAAGAGATTGGGGATGTTGGGAGAGGGAGTGGAAGGTTAAGTCAGGGCCACCACTGGTTCAATGAAGAGCACAGAAGAGCATACCAAGAGCAACAGATCACAAACAGAAGAGATTCTGCAGAGGGTGGAAATGTTGAACAACACACACAAAATACTGGGTGAACTCAGCAAGTCAGGCAATCTGTCTGGAGGGGAATAAACACTCCAAGTTTCGGTGAGAGACCTGATGAATGTTTATCAAAAAACAACTGAGAAAACTGAATATAGAAATTACCAATGACACTGTAGTATTGAAAACTTTCACAATCAAACAATCCACTAGCCAACTTGTCCCAGTACAGTTACAACATTGGCATCCACCCAGCAAGGTCAAAAATTGCCTTCATAGACCTTCACAACAGAAAACAAAGCTAATCTAGTTCAGAATCAGGCTTAATATCACCAGCATGTGTCATGAAAATTGTTGTTTTGCAGCAGCAGTACATTGCAATACATAATCACAAAAATCTATGAATTACAATTAAACGTATATATTAAAAATAAATTAAATAAGTAAAAAGAGAGGGAAAATATACTGAGGAAGTATTCATTGACCATTCAGAAATCTGATTGTGAAGGGAAGAAGCTGATCCTGAAACACTGAGTGCGTGTCTTCATGCTCCTGTACCTCTCCCTTAATGTTAGCAATGAGAAGAGGGTATGTGCTGGGAGATAGGATCCTTAATGATGGATGCCACCTTCTTGAGACTTTGCCTTTTGAAGGTATCCCTGATGTTGTGGAGATGAGTATCCATGATGGAGCTGGCTGAGTTTACAACTTTCTGCAGCTTTTTCTGATCCCCTCCATACCAGAAGGTGATGCAACCAGTGAGAATGCTCTCTACAGTACATCTGTAGAAATTTGTGAGTGCCTTTGGTGACATACCAATTCTCCTCAAACACCTAATGAAATATAGCTGCTGTTGTGCCCTGTTCGGCCCAGGTCATATCTTCAGAGATTTTGACACCTAGGAACTTCAAACTGCACACCCACCCCACTTCTGTATGTGAGGACTAGGATGTGTTCCCTTGACTTACCCTTCCTGAAGTCCACAATCAATTCCTTGGTTTTACTGATGCTGAGTGCAAGGCCACTGCCTTGACACCACTTAACCAGTTGATCTATCTTGCTCCTGTACGTCTCCTCATCGACATTTGAAATTCTGCCACCAATAGTTGTGTCATTGGCAAATTTATAGATGGCTTCTGAACTGTCCCTAGCCACACAGTCTTGGGAGTAGAGAAAGTAGAGCAGTGGGCTAATCATGCATCTCTGAGGCATGCCACTGTTAACTGGAGGTGAGGGGCTGGAGAAGGAAGACGGTTATGGTTAGGATTAAGGTAGGGTTACGGGATGAAGGAAAGATGGGGTAGTGGAAGCAGGGCCTGGAGGGAGAGGGGTGTGGAGATTAAATTAGGGTGAGGGGATAGAGGTGAGGGGCTGCAGGAGAGGGGATGTGGAAGTAAGGGTGAGGGTTAGGGCTAGGGTCATGGGCTAGAGGTTAGGGATGGGGATGGAGGTAAAGGGCTAGAGGCAAGAGGGGCATGGCTGAGAGAATGAAGAGTGAAATGGGGAGAGAGAGGGGAGGGGAGAGAGAGGGGAGGGGAGAGAGGGGAGGAGAGAGGGGAGGAGAGAGGGGAGAAGGGAGCAGAGGGGATCTGGAGAGGAGGGTAGGGAGGAGAAGAGGATGGGAAGGAGAGAGAGTCTGGAGGTGCAGGTGGGAAGGAGATGGGGTCTGGAGGAGAGGGGTTGTGAGGAGACGGGGCATCTGGAGGAAAGCAGCATGAGGAGGAGCGGGGTTGAGGAGGAGAGGGGTGGGGAGGAGAGGGGATATTGAGGTGGGGATGCGAAGGAGATGGGGTCTAGAGGTGAGGGATTGTGAGAAAAGAGGGTGTGTCGGGAGGATAGGGGTATGAGGAGGAGAGGGGTTCTGGAGGAGAGGGGTATGAGGAGGAGAGGGGTTCTGGAGGAGAGGGGTATGAGGAGGAGAGGGGTTCTGGAGGAGAGGTAGGTGGGGGAAGTGAGGGTCTCGATTCGTATCTCACAAAGGAAGATGAGTAAGGTTGTTGAACATCAATCACTCTGAAAGAAGCAGTCTACTGTATGTTTGCATGCATTCAGAACCAAATAACATTCAGCTGTGGATGGGTAGGTTGAAGGGAACATTTGCAGAAGTACCAGTCAAAGGCACACCTTGACACTCAATGACTCTAATGTTGCTGAGTCCCCAATCAGCAGCATCCTTAGAGGTCATAAATGACAAGAAACTCATCTGGACTCACCAGATGAATATTGTGGCTATAACAACAGGCCAGAGGCTGGATATTCTTGGATAAGTGACTGACCCTGGACACACCAAAGTCTTTTTGATATATACATGCAGAAATCAGCATCTGAAATGAAATGAATACTCTCCAGTTGCTAGCCCCAATGACATGCAAGAAGCTCCAGGCAAAGAGCCCACTTGATTAGCATTGTATAAACCAACCTAAACATTAATTTGCTTCGTTATATTGTAATGTGGTTGCAGTGTGTACAATGTATACAATGCACAGTAAATACTCACCAAGACTACTCTGATTACAGCTCCCAAACTCATCATGCCTTCAATCCAGCAGGACACATGAAATGGCACATGGGAATGCCACCAATTAGAAGTTCCCCTTCAAGTCACACACCATCCTGATCACTCTTACATCATAGCTTGGTTTAAATCCTAAACTCTCCAACAGCATTGTGGGAACAGCTTCAAAAGAAGAACAGCAGCAGTTAGCAAGGCAGCTCATCGCCACCTTTTGAAGAGCAATTAGAGATGGCCTATGTCAACCTCGCCAGTGTTGCTCGCATCCTAAAAGGATGAATTTTAAAATAATCTGCTTCCCTTGAATGATGAAAACAAAATTCTGTTAGCACCATCAGGGTGGGCATGGCTGACCAGAAACTGCAAGCCATCCTCCAATCATGACAAAGGTAGTAAATAATTGTCTATTTCACAACATTTATCTAAATTTGCCTGTCATGAGGCAAGAAAAGCCCTTTAATAACAATGCTCAATCTTTTCATTTCATACAGTAGAAAAGTGCTAACCTCTCAGCTATACTTTTCACAATAATGCACCTGAGATCAATAACAAATTAGTGTTTATGATTCGTGTTATAAACCAAAATCCCAACACTCCATGGCATCTGAGAAATATCATAATGAAACAATTCAAATCTTCCCATCACCACAATTTCTACTTGTATATTGTACCAAAATAAGGTGCAGAGGTTAAAGACTAGGTATGTTTCCCAAAAGTACCAGTGAATAGAGAAAGTGAAGAAGATTGATTCATCTTAGTGTCTTGACTCCACAATTTTGCTTTAAAGGACGGCATCTTTTAAAGATCTCCTTCGGATGAATCAAACTCAAGGGATATCTACAGAAGTTTTTAAAAAATATTTTAACTTCAATGAAAACATCAAATGACTGATTAAAAATAGCATAATGTTAAAAAATATTAATTACTTTTACTAACTGCTGAGCAATCTAGAACTAAGCAGCTTGTCTCCTATGTCTAAAATCTGTTAGGACTTGAATAAATGATTTAAACATACTTAGAGTTGCTGCAGTTTAGTTCAGGTATTAAACTGAGAGAAAATAACACATTCAGATGCATATACAAATTCTATTCAGAGAACAACACATTAATCAGTCATAGGAACAAAACAAATTAACTGTTTATTACCTCACTGTCTGAAACTTTGTGTGTACAAGTTTGCTTCAGCATCAACTTGCATATCAAGTGACCACTTAGTTAGGCATTTACATTTAGTTCACCTTTGTTGGGCAATATCATTTTTCTGACTAAGGTATTAAATACTAAGCCCCAGCAATCTAGATAAATGCAAAAGGTCCTACTGTGCAATTTGAAAGAAGTAGGGAGGTTCATCCATTATTTTTACCAATATTGTTCCCATAACTGGCACACCCAAAAAAATTAACAAATCATTCACTAGATTGTTATTTTTACAGTGCACAAACTTTCTATGTTTTCTTCCAAATCAGTGACTGTCCACTGAGGACACAACAACATCCTTAGGGTATGATAAGTTGCTATAACAAACTCTTTTTCTTGGGATAAAACAAATGAATATAGCATAACCACCAGAATCCTTGACAAATTCTGACATAAATTCTTTATCTCCCAAATAGAACTCAGGGTTATTTTGTCAATGTTTTGCACTGTGAGGAGAGAAGATTTCACCATCACAAACATACATGCAGTAAATATTACCTAGTGGAAGCTGGAACCAAGAAAGTACAACATCATAACATTTCTTCTGCCGCAGGCTGGTTACACTTCCTGTTTCTTGCTTTCGTATATTCTAATGTAGTGGCTGGAGAGAACACGGTAGAAGCAAAAGGCTGATAGATAACTTTATTGCTATTCTGATAAATGTATACTTTTTCCTTCCCAAAAGCAGTAAACGATGCTATCTTCCTTAGTGGTATCCATTGAAAGGATGTTCCAATAAAAATCTTATTCTCTGGGTTGCTATGTCAATCAAGTGTATTTCAGTGGACTTGGTGCTGCACTTCGCACTTCCTCTCATACCTCACTCTTTTTATTCTCCAACAAGCCTGTTGATTGATGCTTGATAAATTATTTCTGCAGTTCATCTATATTATTTACCTCAGAAGAACACTAGACTTGTATTTTATTGACTATGGCAGATTAAATAGCGATTAATGGAGCTAGGATAAACAGAAAAAATAAATTCCATCTCGTAGGAGTCCAGAACAAGAGAAATAATCTTAACCAGCATTAGCTTATTATATGGTGATAACAGAAATGACATTTTAACACAAAAGAAAGTGAGAATCTGTAATTCTCTCCTCCAACATGTTGTTTAAATTGGGAATAAATTTAAAATTCCAAAAATTAAAATTGATAATCTTTCAAAATTGACATATTTTGGAAGATAATGAAACCACTGCAAGTAGTTAAGATGTAGATAATTGAGCATCTAATTGAAAGGTAGGAAAAGTTTGAGGGGCTCATTTGTCTTCTCTTGCACCGAAATCATGTTGGTATATATCGCATGTGCTTGAGATTTTCATACAATCTAAATAGTCACACATTGGCAAATCAACCACATCCTGTTGGTTGTGCTGACCAAAAAAATCCAGGCCAGTTTCACAATAGTGACAGATCAATTCTGTGAACAGTGGTACCGATGGAAGTTAGGTAAAGTTAGGGAAGCCATTTTGTTCTTTCTTCTCTAGCACTAAGGCTGTTGTTTTTAAAATGCAGAATTAAAATACTCAATTCCTTAATTTGCATGATGCATCCCAAGATCCATCACAAAGCTGCATTTTACCTATTCACCATACAGAGCAAATAAATCATAGTTTATCATTTTGAAGCAAATCAGCAGAATTATAACAGATTTATGAACCATATAGTTTTAAAAATCCCACATGGGACATTACATTGTAAACAATTTAGATGCTGGTGGCTAGAAATACCACCTTGAATAAAAATATGTTTTAAATTAATGCTCTACAAGAATTTCTCAGGATCAATGACCCAGAACTTTTGCTGCTAGACCATTAACTATACCTCACAGGGCCACAGAGCTCAGTTGATGCACATCCCTGCTAAAAGCTGTTGGCCTTTAGCTCAGTCTACACATTAATATTGCTCGTGTCTTTCAAAATTAAATAATGTCAATAAGTCCAATTTACCAGGATGCATTGTCAAAGGGGAACCCATAAAGCAGTAGTTCACAACTATTGGAAGTGGTGTACCAGTGGAATAATTATTGGAGGTCATCTTGTGGTTTCAAGAGACTGGAAGCCAAGAGAGCCAGCGCCAACACAGGAAAAGACATCCTGCTTCTCCAGCACTTGATCAGACATTGTGACTGATAATTATAGCACTACTATAATGGTGTGAAACATGTCATAAAATAATATCTTTATTTATATTACACCTTTCATACGTTAAAATGCAGGCTCAAAGTGCTTTACCTAGATTGTAAAGATATACCAATAAAAATCATAAGTAAAGACAAATATATAGAATAAATACTTAATACTTTATTGTCGCCAATCAATTGATACTAGAACGTACAATCATCACAGCGATATTTGATTCTGTGCTTCCCGCTCCCTGGATTACAAATATGAAATATTAAAATATTAAAAATTGTAAAAAAAATTAGTAAATATTAAAATTTTAAATTATAAATCATAAATAGAAAATGGAAAGTAAGGTAGTGCAAAAAAACCGAGAGGGTAGATCTGGATATTTGGAGGGTACGGCCCAGATCCAGGTCAGGATCCGTCCAGCAGTCTTATCACTGTTGGAAAGAAGCTGTTCCCAGATCTGGCCGTACGAGTCTTCAAGCTCCTGAGCCTTCTCCCAGAGGGAAGAGGGACGAAAAGTGCGTTGGCTGGGTGGGTCGTGTCCTTGATTATCCTGGCAGCACTGCTCCGACAGCGTGCAGTGTAAAGTGAGTCCAAGGATGGAAGATTGGTTTGTGTGATGTGCTGCACTGTGTTCACGATCTTCTGCTGCTTCTTCCGGTCTTGGACAGGACAACTTCCATACCAGGTTGTGATGCACCCTGGAAGAATGCTTTCTACAGTACATCTATAAAAATTAGTGAGGGTTTTAGGGGACAGGCCAAATTTCTTTAGTTTTCTCAGGAAGTAAAGGTGCTGGTGGGCCTTCTTGGCAGTGGACTCTGCTTGGTTGGTCCAAGTCAGGTCAAAAGTGATATTGACCCCAAGAAACTTATTTTGACCTGTTCTACTTGCGCACCACCGATGTAAATTGGGTCGTGCAGTCCGCTACTCCTTCTGAAGTTAACAACCAATTCCTTTGTCTTGCTGATGTTGAGGGATAGGTTATTGTCTTCGCACCATGCCACCAGGTTCTTAATTTCCTCTCTGTACTCAAACTCATCATTACCTGAGATACTGCCTACAATTGTTGTGTCATCAGCAAACTTATATATTGAGTTCGATGGAAACTTGGCTGCACAATCATGGGTGTACAGTGAGTACAGCAGGGGGCTGAGTACACAGCCTTGTGGGGCACCGGTGCTCAGAGTGATTGCAGAGGAGAGTTTGTCCCCTATTTTTACAGCCTGGGTCCTGTCTGTGAGGAAGCTGAAGATCCAGCTGCAGATCTGAGTGCTAAGGCCCAGGTTTTGGAGCTTAGGAATCAGTTTATTTGGCATGATGGTATTAAAGACAGAGCTGTAGTCAGTGAAAAGGAGCCTTACGTATGCGTCTTTATTCTCCAGGTGTTCTAAGGAGGAATGTAGGGCCAGAGAGATGGCACCTGGCATTGACCTGTTGCTCTGGTAGGTGAATTGCAAAGCATCGAGGCTGACCGGTAGGCTGTGGTTGATGTGTGCCATAACCAATCTCTCGAAGCACTTCATAGCAATTGATGTCAGAGCCACATGTAATCAAATGCACCAAATTATATAAATATAATCAACATCAATAGGCATTAAGTAATCCTCTAAGTGGACCAAATTAAAAGTGGTTTATAGAAGTATTTTGAAGAGTTCCACAGTGCCAGCCTGGCATACCTCAGTCGGTAGAGTATTCCAGATTTTTGGTGCATGAGAGCAAAAGGCCGCATCACCAATTCTTATATGCTTGGCTCTAATAACACTAAGCAAACCAGTATTTGCAGATCTAAAATTATGCCTAGGAATGTAAGGGGATAGACACTCCAAAATATTTGGAGAAGCTGGATTATTCAGAGACTTATATACAGTTAAAGTATTTTAAAATTGATCCCACAGGCCGCCAGTGTAATGATGTAAAAAACAGTGAAATGTGCTCAGATTTTCTTTTTTTTAGTTAAGATTCTTGCTACAGCATTTTGAACAAGCTGCATCTGATTTATGTCCTGAAAAGGGTGCATTACAGTAGTCTAATTGGCTAAAAACAAGTGTGTATCAATTTTTCTGCATCTTGAGACGTTATAAGAAATCAAACTCTTACAATGTTTCTAAAATGAAAGAATGCAATCAGAGTAATATAGTTACATGTGATTTGAAATTTAGCTCAGAGTTAATAATAACACCTAAGTTCCTTACTTCTGGCTTGATTTATAAGACCAGATGATCACATTTATATCTAAGATTCACACTTTTTTATTGCTACCAATAGCGAAAATTTCTGTTGTTTTTTCCTTATTTAATTTAAGGAAGCTCAAACTCATCCATTCTGTTACCAGAGGGTTTAGAACAGGGATTCAGGAGTTCCCAATCTGGGGTCCACAGACCCCTTGCTTAATTGTATTGGTCCATGGCATAAAAAAGGTTGGGAACTACTGGTTTAGATTCTTAGGGTTATCTGGCATAATAGACAATAGAGTTGTGTGCCTACACATCCTACATTATTTGTGTTTAGGCACATCACATGGATTCAAATTCACATTATATGCAATGAGCACCATAAAGTCCTTATTGTGATTTATGATTGATTTCATTCTTCATGACAAACAAATAGACTCCTCTAGAAGAAATAGCTCTATAGTGACCTTACCAAACTCTGTCATACTTTTATTTCAGTTAAATCGCAAGGAGGTTAATAGTAATAGTATGTTAAATATTTTCTTCATGTGTTATTGAGTTAATTGAATAGAGGAACAGAAATGCAGTTAAGACCTGTAGAATGCAGTACCATATAGGAACGATAGGATTCTTCCTTTGTCCTAGATAGCTTTGCTTGCATAAAGTGTAGACAAATAAAGAAGTCCAAGCTCCAGGCCTTGAATACAATAATAGGAGAACACAGACGAATAAATGGCTAAAGAGATCCATTCATCTGTAGGAGGGAGTGCTTTGGATTCCTGAAGCATCGACAATCATTTCTGGACATGGTAGGCTAGAGGGACTGCACCTCATCAGAGGTGACAACAATACTTCCATAAGAAGCTTTTCGTGTGTTGTGGGAAGGGGAAAGCTTAAACTAACTTGGTAGGTGACTGGTACAGAAAGGTAGTACTTCAAAAAACATGCAAAAAAAGAATTAGGAGAAATAAATACAACAGAAAAAAATGAAAAAATGTTTTTTTGGGAGGACCAAGAGAGAATAGAAGAAAATCTGTTAGTTTGTAGTTTACTATGCAATTATATAAACACAAAGAGTACATTCCATAAGAGCAGGTGGAATTACAATGCCTTACCGAAATCAAAGTACGGCTAAAGTAAAAGGGCAGGAATAGATTCGAAATACTCCTTCGTGCAATGTATTCATAAAAGTTTGAGAAGGAAAGAATAAAAAACAGTGTCAGAGACAAGATCTAAGGTGGCGGCTGGAGATTACAGTACAAGGACTTTACAATAGGGTTTAAACTAGCATGAAGACTGTTGAGGGGCAAATATGCAGAGATGTTCAAAACCATAAGGCTGTAACAGTTGGAGTACTTCTACTATCCATATATAGACAGGGATAGTCGGGAGGACAAGGAGGAGGAGGAGTTTTGAAGTTTGTTCAGGAGGACTTTCTTATTAAGCACGTTTCTGGCCCAACAAGGAAGGTAGCATTGTTGGATTTGGATTTGGGGGAACCACCTAGGAAATACCAACATGACAATGTGGGGTATATGGGGTGTCAGGGAGGGGTAGCACCTCTGGTGGGGGAACATGTCGTGTCCTTTTCAGGGCGGTTAGTCCACCTTTGGTCCCCACCTGGCACTCAGCTCTCACCTGTAGCTCCCCGTAGCTGTTTGCATGCGACAGCAGCCACACCCCGGGCAACGGCTTCGAAAAGCCGGCTAAACTAGGTGAGGGTAGCTGACGGGTCTCAAACCCTCAGTGAGATAGGAAGCTGTCTATCCCAGCTTGTGAAGACAGACTCCGGCGGATTGAGCGGACGAGACCAATGGAAGGTCCAATGGTTAAGAAGGCGGTCTCTGCAAGCGTCGTGGAACGTGTAGAGCAGGACAAGACACAGAAGACGTCCTGGTCATCCACTGCGCCTAGTCCCATCTCCAGCCGTCTAGGCGCTGTCTTGCCACTGGACCCAGATGGGAATTGGGAAGAGAAAGTGAGGCTGACGCTGCGCAACTCTCCCTCACTTAAATCCAAATCATGCGCTAGTCTCGACACCATCATTATGGTGTCGAGGTCCTCATCGACGTCAGCGATGGACAAACAACCAACATGACAATGTGTAAAATATCTATGAAAAAGACCCTATAACAATCCAAGGTAAACACAGACAGTAAAGAAGGACCAGTTTCAACAAGGCGAGGACGGATGTGGCCTGAGTAAAATGGAGTCAATTCTTGGCATCCAGAACTGTAATTGAACAATGAGAGGATTTTAGATATTTCTCAGATTATAGGTTGTTCATACATGCCAGAATGAAGCTGATTGTAGAAAATACAGACCCAGGAAATAAAGCAGGCAATAATGGGAGCAATGTGAACTCATGAAAAAATACAGGTAGCAAACATCAAAAGCAAACCCAAAAACGTTATACATGCATGTGAAAAGGGAAAAGACTGTAAGAGGAGAAGCAGCTTATCAGAGGCCAGAAAAAGAATCTAGTCATGGAGTGAAAGGGTATGGCTGAGGTACTAAATGAGTACTTTAAATGTCATTATCAAAGAAGATACTGCTTCAGTCTCAGCAAAATCAAAATATTGACATTCTGTTTGGGTTAAAATTTACAAAGGAAAGATTCTAGAAAAGAAGGATTAGAGAAAGCCAGTAGATTTGTAAAAAGCAATCATCTCCAACTAATTAGACGGAGTGTTTCTGAAGTAATAGAGATCAGTAAAGGAAATATGATGGATTCCACAAATTTCAAAATGTCAAGGCAAGGCAGCTTGCTTGACTGATATTCCTTAAACATTCACTATCTCAACATCTTGGATATAAAATGCATCATTTGGAAGATGTATATCGCAAATTACAAAGGTTTTTGCAACAGCACTTTTCGACTCACAGCCAGTAGACAGAATTTAAGTACATAAAAACCTTACCACCTTCAAATTCCTTACTAATGCTTCATTATCATAGGGTCAAAATCTGGAACGTTTCACAGGCTGCTGTTACAGTACTTTCAACAAAAGGTCTGCAACTAGGCATGGCCTGCCAACAATGTCTCAATTCTATGGAAGAATAAATAATTCCTCTGCTATGTTGATATCTTCCACCATCCGATCACTGTTATAGAATACTTATCTTTTTCATTACATAATCAGAATAGAACACATTACTCCAAGTATGGTCTAAACAAAGGTTTCTGTGTGTTTCTATGAAAAATACATAAGTTAAATTTCATAAAGTTTCTATGCCAATTTCTCTCCGGCTAACCATTTCTATTTTCTGCCTAACTTGAGGCAGGAATTCTTTTAATGAATTGTAGGGTATGTTTGTTTCATTTGTAGTCTAGACTGTAAGTTGTGAACCCACAGCACGAGATACTGAATTGGCCAAAAAGCCACCTTTCCCACTGGCACCTGATGCAAAACGTTTCAGGCAACTTGCCAGATTTCCAACAATTGCTAAACAGGAATACTCAATATAAGCAGGTACACCTGGTTGCAAAGCCTAATGCATCTTACAAGTTTACTAGTACAATGAGTGACAATCTATAAAAGAATAGTTTTACAAAGTCATACTCCTTCAGTCTTTCAGGCATTATTTTCCTGTCTCTGGGGGGGATTTCAAAACAAATGCACTCAGTGACGTTAGAGATACGCTTTCTGATGTGAAAGTGTAACTCACCTGAACTGATGAAATTCAATTGTGGTGAGTAGAGGTCTGCACCAGAAATGCAAATAAACCTCTTAATGTGGTCAAAACCAAACCTGGGCTTTAACCACAAACTTCTAGCTCAAAAAGAAGAAAAATATCAAATCACCCGAACTGAATCTTTGTGGAACTAAGATCAAAGGTCAGTGAGCTTTGCTTTAATAAATAATTAAGTTGGTCTATTTGTATAGGTGAAACAGGGGAGTCTCATTGACCATTTCATAAGGACACTAACATATATCTGAGATTAAAGAGTACATTTGTGATGGATCTAGTCAAAATTCAGAACAATTGCTTTTTCCATTTGAACATCCACAAATTTTAAGAGATAGCTATATACAATTCTGCCATGGAATGAATTTGTTAAGACTGTTCAGGGGAATTATTGTTGATGAATGGCTATGGTATCCATACAAATTCATTCCCAGTGTTCCAGACACCTGTCAGAATATAATAAAATATTCCAGACAAAAAAAGCATGGTATCAAAATAGTAATTTCACTAGTAATAAAGAAGTTTATTTTAAGGAAGTGAAAGATGCCAAATAAACATCATTACCTTCTTTAGTTTACAACACCCAAATTAACTGCCTTTATATTGTTTCCATCATTTCTTTGTTAACATTCAACAAACAGTTCCCATTCAAAGATAAACATCAACACACCCACCCCTAAGTATGCGGGTTGAGTCGGTGGTGAAGAAGGTGAATGCAATGTTGGCATTCATTTCTAGAGGAACAGAGTATAGGAGCAGGGATGTGATGTTGAGGCTCTATAAGGCGCTGGGGAGACCCCACTTGGAGTACTGTGGGCAGTTTTGGTCTCCTTATTTAAGAAGGGATGTGCTGACGTTGGAGAGGGTACAGAGAAGATTCACTAGAATGATTCCAGGAATGAGGGGGTTAACATATGAGGAACGTTTGTCCGCTCTTGGACTGTATTCCTTGGAGTTTAGAAGAATGAGAGGAGACCTCATAGAAACATTTCGAATGTTGAAAGGCATGGACAGAGTGGATGTGGCAAAGTTGTTTCCCATGATGGGGGAGTCTAGTACGAGAGGGCACGACTTAAGGATTAAAGGGCGCCCATTCAGAACAGAAATGCGAAGAAATTTTTTTAGTCAGAGGGTGGTGAATCTATGGAATTTGTTGCCACGGGCAGCAGTGGAGGCCAAGTCATTGGCTGTATTTAAGGTAGAGATTGATCGGTAATGAGTAGGCAGGGCATCAAAGGTTATGGTGAGAAGGCAGGGCAGTGGGACTAAATGGGAGAATGGATCAGCTCATGATAAAATGGCAGAGCAGACTCGATGGGCCAAATGGCCGACTTCTGCTCCTTTGTCTTATGGTCTTATGGAAACCCCAGAAATAACACGTCACTGGTACTCCCTCCATATCCATGGGGCAGAGTCTACATGATACACCTCTCAAGCAGAATGGTCTCCTTCTCATAACCTGTCTTGTCAATAAAAACTCTCTTCCCCTCGAAGGGAAAGGTTTCTTTTTGTCAACTATCTCACTAACTGAATCAAAAGTTCTAAAAGGAAATCTTGCTCCTTCTGTTTTTGGACTGTTTATAGGCACACAGCATGTCCAATTCAACCTTATAAATAGTTGTGAGGTTTTGCTTGGTAATTATATTCTCCCTCCTTCTTGGAGATACATCCCATGTTGTCCAATTTTATGTGTGAAACATCGCAAGTCAGAGTGTTGAAATTATTTTTAAAAACAACAGAGTGCATAAGAGTAATGCAGTAAATGTAATATATTTGGATTTTGAAAAAAGTCTTTGAAAAGGTGCAGCTAATCTAAACTCAAAACTGTCAGAGGATGTGGAATAAAGGGTCAAAAGCCAACTGAAGAACAAAACAGAAAATAAAATATAAAAATTAAAGATATTTATTCAAATGTGTGCAAGGTGAAAAATGATGAAACACCAGGACTGGTACTGGAACTATTGGTAACAGTAATCAAAAGTACAGAAATTCAAAAATCAATTGCTATGTTAATGTTGAGGAAAGTATTTTGATGAAATAAAGATGCAGACAATATTCCTACTGACAGAAAGATTAATAGACTTAGTGTAAATAGAAAAATAACTAAGTGGTTTATGAAATTTTATTTTTATAGGAATTAATAAAGTTAAGAAAACACTGATTGAAAGGATGGTGAAAGTAAAAGCTGCCAAAAAAGGAATGGGATATACAGTATATCTAAAAGGAAACGTTTACAAGAATTCCACGAAAGAGCATGGAAGTAGGACAACTATGTTCATCTTCCATAGAACTTTCACGATGAAGTATAAAGCCTCCAGCTGTATTGTAAGATTCAACAAGCTAGAAATTCAATTAAATAGCACATGGCTTTTCTGTGTTACATGGTTGAATTCTGGAGTAAAATAAATCATCAAATGCATATAGCACTTCATAGTGCACATTAAAACTTACGTTCCATGCACATCAGACCACATTTGGAGTATTGTGAGCAGTTTTGGGTCCCTTATCTAAGAAAAGATGTGCTGGCATTGGAGAGGGTCCAGAGGAGGTTCCCAAGAATAGTGCCAGGAATAAAAGGGTTAACTAACATATGAGGAGTGTTTGAAGGCTCTGGGCCTGTACTTGCTGGAGTTTAGAAGAATGAGGGGGGGATCTCATTGAAACTTATTGAATATTGAAAGACTTAGATAGAGTGGATGTGGAGAGAATGTTTCCTACAGTGGGGGAGTCTAAGAGCAGAGGGCACAGCCTCAGAACTGAGGTATGTCCATTTAGAACAGAGATGAGGAAATTTTTCTTTAGCCAGAGGGTGGTGAATCTGTGGAATTCATTGCCATGGTCAGCTGTGCAGGCCAGTTCATTAAGTGTATTTGAGGCAGAGGTTGATAGGTTCTTGATTAATCAGGTGTCAAATGTTGCGGGGAAAAGGCAGGAGAATGGGGTTGAGAGGGATAATGAATCAGCCAAGGTGGACTGGCAGAGTAGACACGATGGACCGAATGGCCTAATTCTGCTCCTATGTCTTATGGTCTTATTATGCTCCAACACATGAAAGGTACTGTGATATGCAGCAGTGATATTAATTGCTGTCCCAATTGTGAAATTTTTAGATTATTGTCAGTACCCTGCATGTCAGATATGTAAAAAAAAACACTACGGGCCACAAACAGTAAGCAGTGCTTCACAGGTTTAGCTTAAAGGCTGGACTAACACTTGTGTTAATAAACAGTTCCCAGGAAAATCCTAGAACTGACTACACCATCAGTGTCCCTTCAAATCTGTGGGAAAGGATCTATACCAGGAGTTCCCAACCTGGAGTCAACTGACACCTTGCTTAACGGTATTGGTCCATGGCATTTAAAAAAGGTTGGGAACTCCTGGTCTACACAGTATAATTCTCTAATAGGATAGCCACACTCTCACATCCAAAGTCTGTTTCATTGTTGGGAAGTCTATCACAAAAAAAAACTAAACCATGGACTGAGGACATTATTTAGGTCAGGCTTTCGACATTTTACTGTATGCCTGTCTCAGCCAACCAAAGATGGACATGCAGTAAATACTGAAAGCCTGCCCATCACTGATCTCCTGTTAAGCAACAGAAAAATATGGTGCCAAATATCATATGTATTCTGACACTATACACCCCAACCGAGTCACGGCTAAATGATGGATGTGATTGGGAGCTGAATATGCAAGGATACACAGTGTATAGGAAAGATAGGAAGGTAGGTAAAGGGGGTGGCGCGGCCCTGATGGTAAGTAACGATATCAAATCAATAGAAAGAAGGGACATAGAATCAGAAGAGGTAGAATCCTTATGGGTAGAATTAAGAAATGGCAAGGATAAAAAGACACTAATAGCAGTTATATACAGGCCTCCAAACAGCAGCTGGGATGTGGACTACAAGTTGCAGCTGGAAATAGAAAAAGCATGTCAGAAGGAAAATGTCAAGATGATTATGGGGGATTTTAATATGAAAGTGGATTGGGAAAGTCAGGAAGGTAATGGATCTCAGGAGAGGGAGTTTGTAGAATGCCTACAGGATGGCTTTTTGGAGCAGCTTGTCCAGAAGCCCACCTGGGGACCGGCTGTTTTGGATTGGGTGCTGTGTAACGAACCTGAGACAATTAGGGAGCTGGAGGTAAAGGAACCCCTTGGAAGTAGTGATCATAATATGATTGAGTTCAGTTTTAAATTTGAAAAGGAGAAGCTGGTATCAGGTGTATCGATATTTCAGTGGAACAGGGGAAACTACAGTGGTATGAGAGAGGAACTGGCCCAAGTCAATTGGAAAAGTAAGCTAAATGGAGGGACAGCAGAGCAGAATTGGATGAAATTCCTACAAGAAATAAGGAAAATGCAGGAAAAATATATTCCAAGAACAAAAAAATCATGAATGGAAAAATAGCACAAATGTGGCTAACGAGAGAGGTTAAGGCAAAAATAAAAGCAAAAGAAACGGCGTATAAGGAAGCAAAAATTAGTGGGAAAAATGAGGACTGGAAGACTTTTAAAAACTTACAGAAGGAAACTAAGAAAGTCATTAGGAAAGAAAAAGTGAATTATGAAAGGAAGTTGGCGATTAACATAAAAAAGGATACTAAGAGTTTTTTTAAATATATTAAGAGTAAAAGAGTGACAAGGGTAGATACGGGACCGATTGAAAATGATGCTGGAGAAATTATAATGGATAACAAAGAGATGGCGGAGGAACTGAATGAGTATTTTGCATCAGTCTTCACAGTGGAAGACATGAGCAATATACCTGATAGCCAGAGGTATCAGGGAATAGAATTAGGTACAGTCAAGACTACTAGAGAGAAAGTGCTTGGGAAGCTAAGTGGACTAAGAATATATAAGTTTCCCGGTCCGGATGAGGTGCACCCAAGGGTTCTGAAGGAGGTGGCTTTGGAGATTGTGGAAGCATTGGAAATGATCTTCCAGGAATCAATAGACTCTGGCATGGTTCCAGAGGACTGGGAGGTCGCAAATGTAGTTCTGCTATTTAAGAAAGGAAGGAGGCAGCAAAAAGAAAATTACAGACCTATTAGTCTGGCATTGGTAGTTGGAAAGATATTGGAGTCAATCCTCAAGGACGAGGTTATGAAATACCCCGAGGTGCATGACAAGATAGGCCGAAGCCAACATGGTTTCATGAAGGGAAGATCCTGCCTCATCAACCTATTGGAATTTTTTGAGGTAATCTCGAATAAGATTGATAAAGGGAGAGGCTATGGATGTTGTGTATTTGGATTTTCAAAAGGCCTTCGATAAGACGCCGCATATGAGGCTGCTTAATAAGATGAGAGCCCATGGAATTATAGGAAAGATATTGAAATGGGTGGAGCATTGGCTGATAGGCAGAAAGCAAAGGGTGGGAATAAAGGGATCCTATTCTGATTGGTTGCCGGTTACTAGTAGTGTTCTGCAGGGGTCGGTGTTGGGCCGATTCTTTTTACGATGTATATCGATGATTTGGATTATGGATTAAATGGTTTTGTGGCTAAATTTGCAGATGACACCAAGGTAGGTGGAGGAGCAGGAAATGTTGAAGAAACGGAAAGGTTGCAGAGAGACTTAGTCAGTTTAGGAGAGTGGGCAAAGAAATGGCAGATGAGATACAACGTTGACAAATGTACGGTTGTACATTTTGGAAGAAGAAATAATTGGGCAGATTATTATTTAGATGGGGAGAAAATTCAAAAATCGGAAGTGCAAAAGGACTTGGGGGTCCTCGTGCAGGATACCCTAAAGGTTAACCACCAAGTTGGATCGGCGGTAGGGAAAGCGAATGCTATGTTGGCATTCATTTCAAGAGGAATAGTGTATAAGAGTAAGGAGGTGTTGATGAGGCTCTATGGGGCATTAGTGAGACCTCATTTGGAATACTGTGTGCAGTTTTGGGCCCCCTATATTAGAAAGGATGTACTGATGTTGGAGAGAGTTCAGAGAAGATTTACGAGGATGATTCCTGGAATGCAGGGGCTAACATATGAGGAGCGTTTGTTGGCTCTTGGAATGTATTCATTAGAGTATAGAAGAATGAGAAGGGATCTCATAAAAACATTTCGAATGTTGAAAGGGTTGGACGGGGTAGAAGTGGAAAGGTTGTTTCCCTTGGTGGGTGAGTCCAGGACAAGAGGCCATAGTCTTAGAATTAGAGGGTACCCATTTAAAACAGAGATGAGGAGAAATTTTTTTAGCCAGAGGGTCGTGGATTTGTGGAATTCGTTGCCACATACAGCTGTGGAGGCCCGATCATTGAGGGTGTTTAAGGAGGAGATTGACAGGTATCTAATTAGTCAGGGTATCAAGGGATATGGGGAAAAAGCCGGAAATTGGAACTAGATGGGTGAATAGTTTAGCTCATGGGGGAGCTGCGAAGCAGACTCAATGGGCCGAATGGCCTACTTCTGCTCCTTTGTCTTGTGATCTTGTGAACCTCCCTACTACTATTAGCAGTGGTTTCTATAGAGAACTGCAAGTCTGAGTACTGAAAGCATGACAACAGATACCTCGTCAGTTCAGAGCTCACAGAATGTTTTGTTTACTGGTCATACCTGGTTATGCTTGAGAAGCTGGTGGCAGGCTGCTTTTGTTACCTGCTATACTGCTTCTGAACAAAATTATTCTTGGTGCTATTGAGCAGAGAGCTCCAGGTTGTATACTATAATGATGGTGATGAAGAAACAGCAGTACATTTCCGATTTAGAATGGCGCTTGAGATGGAATAAAATTCACGTACATATGTGTCCATGTGCCTGATACTCTCATATTTACATGCTCCAAAGTCTTAGGCGCATATAAAAAAATTCTGTAAAGTGAAGATGCTTTCAAAAATAATGAAATGGAGTTTCTAAATATCAAAAAACTATAAAGAGTATAAACAGTAAGAATCTAAATCAAATCAATATTTGATGTTATCAGCCTTTGCCTTTGAAACTGCATCAATTCTCAAGTTCACTGTCATGCAGTTTTATAAGAAAACCAGCTGGTAAGTTGTTTCAAACATCCTGGAGAACTTGCAACACTTCTTCTGCAGGCTGTGGCTGTCTCGCTTGTTTCTGGCTCTCCAGGTAATCCCAGACAGCCTCAATGATGTTGAGATCAGGGCCCTGTGGAGGCCATACCATCTGTCGCAGAATTTGTTCTTCTTTTCGCTGAAGGTAGTCCTTTATGACCTTGTTCGTGTGTTTGGGGTTATTGTCCTGCTGTAGAATGAAGCTGCAACCGGTTAGTCCCCTCCCTGAGGGGTTGTGTGATAAGAACATAAAAAAATGATAAAGTGATGGATGACAATCTGCTTGTACTTCTCAGCATTGAAGATTCCATTAATTCTGATGAGATCACCAATTCCGTTTGCAAAAACGCAGCCCCAATCCTGCAGGGGATCTCTGCTGTGCTTCTCTGTTGGTTGCAGACACTCATTCATGTAGCACTCTTCAGCTCTTCTATGGACAAACTGCCTCCTGTTTGAGCCAAAAATTTCAAATTTTGACTCAGCACTTGCTGCTATTGTTCTGTATTCCAATCCTTGTTTTTTGTGTATTGGTGAGTGTCTTGGCTTTGTTTCTACTTTGGAGCAACCCTTCCATGAAGACCAGTTTTGAGAAGACCAGTTTCCCCAGACTGTAGAGGGATTTACTGAGGTTCTAGTGGTTTCTGTGAGTTCAGAGATGATAGCAATACTGGACTTCTTCCACGTTAGGAGGTATGTCAGTTTGATGTATCTCTTGTCTGCTGCACTCAGTTTCTGTGGCCAACCACTGCGTTTCTGAACCTTAGCCTTGCCCATTTCTTTGTGCTTCTTCAGAACAGCTTGGACAGCACATCTTGAAACTCCTGTCGGCCGTGATATTTCTGCTTGGGAGAGACCTTGCTGGTGCAATGGCCATCTTGTGGCTTGTTGCTATGCTCACTCTTGCCATGGTGTAAGAATTGATGATTTGACGGTTAAACTGTCACATCTGCCACACCCTCACCTTTCAGTTTGTTTTTCCTTTGTCTAGTTTGATTCCTTCTACACTCATTTCTGTTTCAGTTAATCAATTTAATTCATTCAACTTGATATTTTATTGATCTGTTTGTTATCTTTTGCACAGTACTGTATATAGAGTTTGAGAATATAGGAAATGTAGTTGACATAGCCTTTAAGTACCTATAGCATACTTTGAAGATGGTACATACAACAACCATGGTGAAATTGGAGCATGCATCCCATATTTTTAACTTAACAACCAATTTGTGGAAGGGATTGTATTGAATAGGGAAATGAGTACCAATCAAGACTGATTCTTCCTCATTGATAGGTTGAGTTTCTTTAGTGTAGTTGAAGATGGTGTCATCCAGACTGATAGCAGGTATCCCATCATACTCCTGATATGTGTCTTTTAAATGATTGAAAGGAAATTATATATGATTCAAAAATCATGAGAAGTAGGAATGCTGGTTAACAAGGTGGCAATAAATCCAAAGAATGTACTGAAATTGATTCCTGATGGAACAGAATTATAAAGCAGAGCTGCTATGCATAGAATCTTGGTTAGACCATACCTAACTTACTGTACACTTCCCATAATTTTCTTACAAAAAGAAAAGATAATGGAATCTAATTGGTAAAGCATTCTCCAAAAAGTTCAAAGTTCAAAGTAACTATTCTGTTACTTCAATTCAAATATCTGAATTTGCCTCGTCCCTTAATAACTTTTTAAAAAATCATCAATCTTGCATTTAAAACTAGCAACTGACTGCTATGAACTGCCATTTGTGAATGAGACTCCCAAACTTCTACCACACTGTATGTAGAGCTGTTTCTTAACTGCTGATAAAATGCTATTATTCTGAAACACTGCTTTTCTTGCCAGATTTTCCCGACCTACTAAGGCCTACCAGCATTTTCTGTGTTTATATTAGATTTACAGCAAATGCAAGTTTTTGCTTTTTGCATCCATGATAAGCAAACAAGATGCTGGAGAAACTCAGCAGATCAGACAGCATCTACGGAGGGAAATGAACAGCAAAGGTTTCAAATTGAGACCCTTCGTCTGGACTGTATCTATGAAAGAAAATGGTGTTGACCATCCATAGCTGCCGCCCAACTTCCAGAACCTACAACCTCTTGTATCTTTTGTCTTGAAAACCTTTTCTCATTTTCAGACTACCCACCTGGTCCTGGACTTCCATAGTTTCTCCCCATTCATCCAATTGCTTCTCTGAATATTTTGAAAATATGATCAAATAATTTCCCAAATATCTGAATTTCAGGAATCGTATCTCATTTAGAGAAATTTCTTTAGTTTGGGATCTAGATATCGTCATGGGAAATCTGCACTACAGGGCAGGTTTGCTAGATCTGTGGGGACGGGTTTAAACTAATTTGGCAGGTGGATGGGAACCAGATTGATAGGGCTGAGGATGGAGCAGTTGATATACAAGTAGATGCAGTGTGCAGTGTGACTGTGAGGAAGGATAGGCAGATGATAGGACAAAATAGCAGTCACTGGATGAGTTGAAATGCAACATGGGGGCAAAATTGAAAAGGGCGAAGAAAACAGGACCCCAGTCAATCTAAGATGGCAACAACATCTCAAGCTTCATCACACTGAGCACTGGTTCCACTCCCCCCCCCACACCCCCAGGTTGTGTGCTCAGTCCGCTATTCGCACTATTGACTCACAACTGTACTGCCAGATTCAGCTCAGACTGCATCAAGATCGCTGATGATACCACAGTGGTTGGCCTCATCAGCAACAATGATGAGAATACATACAGGGAGGAAGCAGAGAAGCTTGTCAAATGGTGCAAAAACAACAACATGAGTCAATAGACACCAGACAATAGACAATAGGTGCAGGAGTAGGCCATTCGGCCCTTCGAGCCAGCACCGCCATTCACTGTGATCATGGCTGATCATCCACAATCAGTACCCCGTTCCTGCCTTCTCCCCATATCCCTTGACTCCCTTGAGTCTTAACAGGAACAAGACAAAAGAGATGAATGTGGACTTCAGGAAAGGCATAACAGCGTCTACACTTTCTGTGGACATTGAGGCGTGCAAGGCTGTCTGCCCTCTTTCTAATAACATTCCACAGGAGCACGATTGAGAGTGTCCTACCTGACTGCATCAGTCTGGTACAGAAGCTGCAAGACCCTATAAGAGAACAGTAAAAACTATCAAGAGAATCATCAGGGTCTACCCCACATCCACCACCGCCCACCATTTGTGACATTTACTAGGAGCATTGCGGACAAAGGGCCCAAAGCATTGTTCAGGATCTTTATACTCTCTAAGGTGTTGTCTGGGAGTGCACAATATATTTGAGTAGTTCACAACAACCATGGAGATTAAGAGTGTAAGACGATAAGAAATAGAAGCAGGATTAGGCCACCTGGCCCCTCGAGTTTGCTCCACCATTCAATCATGGCTGATCTTTTTTTTTAATCTCCTCCTCAACCCCATTTCCTGGTCTTCTCCCCGTCACCTTTGATGCCATGTCCAATCAAGAACCTATCAATATCTGTCTTAAATACACCCAATGACCTGGTCTCCACAGCTGCAATGTGGCAACAAATTCCACAAATTCACCATCCTTTGGCTAGAGAAATTTCTCTACATCTCTGTTTTGAAAGGGCATCCCTCTATCCTGAGGCTGTGCCCTCTTGTCCTAGACTCTTCCACTATGGGAAACATCCTTTCCACAACTACTCTGTCTAGGTCTTTCGACATTCAAAAGGTTTCAATAGATCCCCCCTTTTCCTTCTGAATTCCAGTGAGTACAGACCCAGAGCCATCAGACATTCCGTGTATGATAACCCTGTCATTCCTGGAATCATCCTTGTGAACCTCCTCTGGACCCTCTCCAATGCCAGCACATCATTTCTAAGATGAGGGGCCCAAAACTGTTCACAATACTCAAGGTGAGGCCTCAACAGTGCCTTATTAAGCCTCAGCATCACATCCCTGCTCTTGTATTCTAGACCTCTTGAAATGAATGCTAACATGGCATTTGCCTTCCTCACCACCGACTCAACATCTCAGATTCCTGGATTTTCTCCCCATTTAGAAAATAGTCCACTCATTTATTTCTACTACCAAAGTGCATGAGCATGCATTTTCCAGCATTGTATTTCATTTGCCACTTTCTTGTCCATTTTCCTAATCTGTCTAAGTCCTTCTGCATCCTACCTGTTTCCTCAACACTACCTTCCCCTCCTTCAATCTGCAAACTTAGCAACAAAGCCATCTAAATCATTCACATGCAGCATAAAAAGGAAGTGGTCCCAACACCGACACCTGCGGAAGACCACTAGTCACTGGCAGCCAACCAGAAAAGGATCCTTTTATTCCTACTCGCTGCCTGCTACCAATCAGCCAATGCTCTAACCATGTTGGTAACTTTCCTGTAATACCATGGACTCTTAATTTGGTAAGCAGCCTCATGTGTGGCACCTTGTCAAAGATCTTCTGAAAGTCCAAATATACAACATCCACTGCATCCCCTTTATTGCAATCTCCCCAAAGAATTCCAACAGGTTCGTCAGGTAGGATTTTCCCTGAAGGAAATCATGCTGACTTTGTACTATCTTGTTCTGTGTCACCAAGTGCTCCATCACCTCATCCTTAACAATTGACTCTAACATCTTCCCAACCACTAAGGTCAGGCTAACTGGTCTATAATTTCCTTTCTGCTGCCTTCCTCTTTCTTAAAGAGTGGAGTAACATTTGCAATCTTCCAGTCCTCTGGTACCATGCCAGAGTCGAATGATTTTTGAAAGATCATTTCTTGCGCCACCACAATCTCTAACGCTACCTCTTTCAGAACCCTATGGTGCAGTTCCTCTGGTCCGGGTGACTTATGTATCTTTAGGTCTTTCAACTTTTTGAGCACCTTCTCGCTTGTAACAGTAACTGCATCCACTTCCCTTCCTTCACACACTACAACATCAGGCATTTTGCTAGTGTCTTTCACAGTGAAAACTGGGGCAACATACTCATTTAGTTCATCAGCCATCCTCTTGTTCCCCATTATTATTTCTCCTGCCTCATTTTCTAGCAGTTCTATATCCACACTCACTTCTCTTTTATTTTTAACATACTTTTTTTTTAAAAATACTTGAAAAACTTTTACTATCCACTTTGATATTATTTGCGAGCTTGCTTTCTTATTTTATCTTTTCCCTTCTAATGATTTTTTTAGTAGGTGACACAAGGTTCAATGCAAATTGATTCTTATGTCTCCTTGAAACTTCACATTTTTTTGACTTTTCACCTTTTATGAAATACTTGTTTAGGCTAAAAGGTCAATAATCATACATAGTAAATAGAGGCAGGGGAGGCGTTTTCAATCCTCACACCTGCACTGCCATATAAGAAATTCATAGAAACACACATCAAAGTTGCTGGTGAACGCAGCAGGCCAGGCAGCATCTCTAGGAAGAGGTACAGTCGACGTTTCAGGCCGAGACCCTTCGTCAGGACTAACTAAAGGAAGAGTGAGTAAGGGATTTGAAAGTTGGAGGGGGAGGGGGAGATCCAAAATGATAGGAGAAGACAGGAGGGGGAGGGATGGAGCCAAGAGCTGGACAGGTGATTGGCAAAAGGGGATACGAGAGGATCATGAGACAGGAGGTCCAGGAAGAAAGATGGGGGGGGGGGGGGACCCAGAGGATGGGCAAGAGGTATATTCAGAGGGACAGAGGGAGAAAAAGGAGAGTGAGAGAAAGAATGTGTGCATAAAAATGAGTAACAGATGGGATATGAGGGGGAGGTAGGGCCTTAGCGGAAGTTAGAGAAGTCGATGTTCATGCCATCAGGTTGGAGGCTACCCAGACGGAATATAAGGTGTTGTTCCTCCAACCTGAGTGTGGCTTCATCTTTACAGTAGAGGAGGCCATGGATGGACATGTCAGAATGGGAATGGGATGTGGAATTAAAATGTATGGCCACTGGGAGATCCTGCTTTCTCTGGCGGACAGAGCGTAGATGTTCAGCAAAGCAGTCTCCCAGTCTGCGTCGGGTCTCGCCAATATATAAAAGGCCACATCGGGAGCACCGGACGCAGTATATCACCCCAGTCGACTCACAGGTGAAGTGTTGCCTCACCTGGAAGGACTGTTTGGGGCCCTGAATGGTGGTAAGGGAGGAAGTGTAAGGGCATGTGTAGCGCTTGTTCCGCTTACACGGATAAGTGCCAGGAGGGAGATCAGTGGGGAGGGATGGGGCGGACGAATGGACAAGGGAGCTGTGTAGGGAGTGATCCCTGCGGAATTCAGGGGGGGGGGGGAGGGAAAGATGTGCTTAGTCGACTGGGGTGATATACTGCGTCCGGTGCTCCCGATGTGGCCTTTTATATATTGGCGAGACCCGACGCAGACTGGGAGACCGCTTTGCTGAACATCTACGCTCTGTCCGCCAGAGAAAGCAGGATCTCCCAGTGGCCACACATTTTAATTCCACATCTCATTCCCATTCTGACATGTCTATCCACGGCCTCCTCTACTGTAAAGATGAAGCCACACTCAGGTTAGAGGAACAACACCTTATGTTCCGTCTGGGTAGCCTCCAACCTGATGGCATGAACATCGACTTCTCTAACTTCCGCTAAGGCCCTACCTCCCCCTCATATCCCATCTGTTACCCATTTTTATGCACACATTCTTTCTCTCACTCTCCTTTTTCTCCCTCTGTCCCTCTGAATATACCTCTTGCCCATCCTCTGGGTTCCCTCCCCCCCTTGTCTTTCTTCCCGGACCTCCTGTCCCATGATCCTCTCGTATCCCCTTTGCCAATCACCTGTCCAGCTCTTGGCTCCATCCCTCCCCCTCCTGTCTTCTCCTATCATTTTGGATCTCCCCCTCCCCCTCCAACTTTCAAATCCCTTACTCACTCTTCCTTCAGTTAGTCCTGACGAAGGGTCTCGGCCTGAAACGTCGACTGTACCTCTTCCTAGAGATGCTGTCTGGCCTGCTGTGTTCACCAGCAACTTTGATGTGTGTTGCTTGAATTTCCAGCATCTGCAGAATTCCTGTTGTTTAAGAAATTCATAGGTAGTCTTTTGCCTCAGGACTGCTTTCCTTCACCAATCCCATATCCCTTGATTCCTTAATACCTCTCTCCATTGTACAGTATGGTATCCAATAAAGTGGCCATAGAGTATATGTTCATAGTCTTCTTCTACTGCAGCCCATTGACTTCAAGGTTCGATGCATTGTGCAGTCAGAGATCCTCTACTCTTGTAACACAGGTTATGTGAGTTACTACTGTCTTCCTATTAACTTGAACCAATCCAGCTATTCTCCTCTCACCTCTCTCATTAATGTGTTTTTGCCCACAGAACTGGATTTTTATTTGTTTCTCAGACCATTCTCCATAAGCTCTAGAGACATTTTATAGTCAAAGTCACTTTGATTGCATTTCTTCCCCATTCTGATGTTTGGTCTGGACAACAACTGACTCTCCTGGCCATGCCTACATGCTTTTATGTTTGAGTTGCTGCCACGAGTGGCTGATCAGATATTTGCATTAATGAACAGATGTGCCTAATAAAGTGGCCTCTGATTGTAATATTATACTGAATCTCGATAACATTCCAAAGATTTACTACCCACTGGATGGAGAAATTCTTCCCACTACTAACCTGAATAGCAACCCCCTTATTTTCTGACCGTGACTCCTGGTTCCACATTCCCAGAGGAAATAGCAGCTCTCAACTCTGCACCCAGCCTGACAAAATTTGTTTCCCTCAAACCTATGTCACAGTTTTGCCTAACCATTTAGTCTATCAATAACTTTGTGCTTAAGTAATCTCTTAGCACCATTTATATTGTTTACAGTATCTTTTATCATCTACAAAGCTAAACATTTTATCTATTACATTGTCAAAATCAGTAATAAATGTAGAAAATAATTGAAATCCGATACAAATTTCTACAAATCAGTGTTCATAACATTCCTTCAATAACAGAATTTGCCCATTATTCCCATTCATCTCTTGTCACTCAAACAAGGTTTTTTGTCATATTAGCAACTTGCCTTTCACAATTTAACTTCTGTTGACATTCTCTATAATGCCCCTTAGAATCCACATACATATCACCCAAATGATATGCAGGACATTCTCCCTACTTCAGACGCCTCTCAAAAAACATGACCTTGACTTCTCAAGTTCATAATGGGCTCTGCTAAGTAGTCAACGCATTTGGTCCTTAAATCCTTAATGTTCAGTAAACTCACCAACCCAAATATTAGGCTATCTGTTGTTTCTATCCCTCAAATCCAATAAGTGCGGAGTGCAACACACAATTTTCCAATCTGAAAGGAATAGGTCCAAAATCTTCAAAACATTTTTACTCTCTTGTTATTATTGTTTTATTGCTTTCATGAATTTTGGTCAGATCTCAACCTGGTTCATATTTCCTTCTTTTTGTGACATCCAGTGTGCTACCTTATTCTCTACCCATCTACAAATTATTGATTATGTCCAACATTTCCTTTATTTTTATTCACAATAGTCATTACTAGCCATCTTCAAGGACCCAGTTTCCTGCTGCTGAGCATGTTTTTCTGCCTCATTTAATTGTAATATTTTGAGTATTAACTTTGAAGTCACTTACACAAATTTCTTTTGACACTACCTTATGGTAGCTCTTACCTTTTGCTTAGAAATAATAGAATGGGTAACTAGTTATCATGTTGAGTTTTATCCCACCACAATGTTGAACCATATAGAAATCCACTACAGTAAGATACACCAGAAATGGAAGCACGGGAAACAATGCAGAGAACAGCCAAGGGATCAATACCTAGGCACAGAGGTTTGCATTATATATTTAATAATTTTGAAGAAGGTGGGTTTAAGCTCAATTGCATACCATGTGTTTTTTATATGGTAGTTGATTAAGTAAAAATGCAAGACTGATTACAGCAAGAAGAGCAAATGGAGAAAACCTAGTAACTAAAGGCATGTGAGCCTAATGTCAGCAGAGTATAAATCTTTTCGTAAAAAAAATGAGGAATAGGATAAATCTACACTTGAAAAGTCAGAGATTAATCAATTAATAATTTAAGGAGAGATTCTGACTACCCAATATAATAGAATTTTTCAAAATGGTAACAAAGTATGTTGATGGGACAATATAGCTGATATACAGTACTCTGGTCTTCATGAAGGCCTTTGATTAAGTCCCACATGGGAGACTAATCCAAAAGGTTAGATCCCTTGATTCCTGGGCAAATTGGATCTAAAGCTGGTTTAGAGGTAAGGAAGTCATTTTTGTGACTGGAAGCCTATTAGTGTATCACAGAGACTGGCACTGTGACCTGTACTACTTGTCTATACATTAACAACTTGAATATGACTGCAGAAGGTATGATTAATATGTTTACAGAGCACACAAAATTTGGCATCGTTGTTGATAGGAGATTAATCTTGGGTTACAAGAAAACATTTGAGTAGTTAGAATGGCATATTGTTCTGTCAATTTCAGACCAAAGAGCTGATTATTGACTTCAGGAGCAGGAAACCAAAGGTCCATGAGCCAGTCCTCATCGGAGGATCAATGGTAGAGAGGGTCAGCAACTTTCAATTCCTTGATGTTATAATTTCAGAGAACCTGTCCTAGGCCCAGCACATAAGTGCAATTACAAAGAAAGCACAGCAGTGCCTCGACTTCCTTAGGAGTTTGTGAAGATTCAGCATAACATCTAAAACTGACGAACATCTATAGATGTGTAGTACAAAATACGTTTGTATATTAACTGGCTGCATCACAGCTGGTATAGAAATACCAATGCCCTTGAATGGAAAATCCTACAAAAAGTAGTGGATACAGCCCTGTCCATCGTGGGTAAAGTCCTCCCTACCATTCAGCACATCTACATCAAACATAGCATCCATCATCAGGGACGCACCATCCAGGTCGTGTTCTCTTCTCACTGCTGCCATCAGGAAGGAGGTACAAGAGCCTCAGGACTCATACCACCAGGAACAGTTATTTTCCCTCAACCATAAGGCTCTTAAACCAAAGGGGATAACTTCACTCACCCCATCATAGAAATGTTCCCACAGCCAAAGGACTCACTTTCAAGGATTCTTCATCTCATATTCTCAATATTTATTGCTTATTTATTTACTATTATTATTTCTTTCTGTTTGTATTTGTACAGATTGTTGTATTTTGCATACTGGTTGGACGATCATGTTGGTATGGTCTTTCATTGTTTCTATTACAGTTATGGATTTATTAAATATGTCTGCATGAAAATGAATCTCAAGGTTGTATATGGTAACATACATGTACTTTAATAAATTTACTTTGAAGTTTGAATATGGAATTTAATTTTGATAAGTGTAAGGTGATGCAATTTAGGAAGACTAATCAGACATATAGTACACAATGAATGTTAAGACTGAAGGGAGTACTGCGAAATAAACAGACCATGGTATAGAAGTGTGGGGTTCCCTGGAAGTTACTAGCACAAGTAAGTAATCATGTGAAGAAGGCCTACAGGATACTAGCCCATAAGCACAAGTAGGTTATGACATAACTTTATAAAACATTGGTTAGGCTACAGCTGAAATACTGTGCATTTCTGGTCACCAAACTACATTAAGGATGTGATGGCCCTGGAGATGAGGCAGAGGAGATTCACCAGCATATTGCCTGGGGTGGAATGTTTTACTTCCAAGGTAAGACTGGATAGGCTGGCTTTGTTTACCTTTTAGCAGGGGAGACTGACTGGAGATTAGATGAAATATAAAAAATTGAGTAGCATAGACAGGTACCAAATGGGAAAACTCACCCCAGAACACAGATCTCCAAAGCTAGAGGACATAGGTTTATGGTAAGAGAGAAGAGGTTTAGGGTTTTCAGAACGTCTGAGTAAAAAACACTTCCTCGCATAGGGTGACTGGAACCTGAATCTGTCTGAGTGTATGGTGAAAGGTGGTATATTTACAAAATATCTTCACATTTATTGGCATGAATGTCCTTAGACAGACTTAACTGAGCACCATGCTCAGGGGGGATTGCTCCTAAACTTCTTGCTACATATCACTTTAATTCTCAATCCCATTCACCTTCTGACCTACTTGCTTATTTGCAGCACCCTCCTCTGCCATAGTGAGGCTCAGTGTAAATTAGAAGAACCATATTGCATGTTCTATATAGGCACTTTGCAACCTGGAATAAAAATGAAATTCTCTGACTACAGGTAAAATGCCCTCTCATTGTTTTCCATTATCATACTTTTGACCCTTTCTCACCCTGTTTCTTTTAAATGCCCTGCTAACAGTCAGTACATATATTCTTTATCACCTGACCTGCCTTAACCTATCTCAATATGATCTTGGTGACACAAGAGAAAGCACAAAATAATCTGCAGATGCTGGGGTCAAAGCAACACTCACAACACGCTGGAGGAACTCAGCAGGTCGGGCAGCATCCGTGGAAAAGATCGGTCGACATTTCAGGCCGGAACCCTTCATCAGGACTGTAGAGGGAAGGGGCAGAGGCCCTATAAAGAAGCTGGGGGGAATTTCTCTTTCACAAGAGAAAGCAGATGTTGGAATCTGAAGAAACAAACAGTCTGCTGGAGGAATTCCACTGGTTGAGCAGTGTCTGGGGAGGAATATGCGGGGGGAGGGGTCTGATGCAGGGTTTTGACATTTCTTTTTCTCCCACAAATGCTGTTTGACCCACTGAGCTCCTCCAGCATTCTTTTTTGATTCTTATGGTCTTTCCATACTTTCCCCTCCCCCTTCCCCACACAACCTCTCCACCTCCACCCACAAGCTGTGCATTGAAAACCGTAAACCTTCCACTCTTTCCCCAGTTATGAGGCAGGGTCATTAATTCAAAATATTGATTGGTTCCTCTTTCCACAGCTGCCACTTTCTTCCAGCATTTCAGTTTTAGTTTACAAAGTATCTAGATGAGCATCAGAGTTGCCAAGGCATAGAAGGCAACAAATCAAGTGCTGCTAAATGAGATTAGTGCGGATGGGTATATATAGTCGGCATGGACATTGCGGGTTGTAGGGCCTGTTTCTATGGTGTATGATTGAATGACTCAAAGGCACTTCAAAGTACAGATAGCAAAAAGAGAAATTCAATTAATGGCTTCTGTGCACGTGACATCACTATGCATGTAAGCTGCTAGAAGAAGCAGCGATGTCAGACATACTATAGCAACACTAAAGGGGTACATGCACTGAAGAAATTGCCTGGACCTCAGATACAGTGATATTCCAGTAGTCCAGCACACTCAGGACTTTGCTGCACTAATAGGTCTACTGGAATTACAAAGAAGATACTGCAGATGCTGTAATCTTGAACAAACAAAAAACTGCTGGAGAAACTAAGTTGGTCAAGCAACATCTGTGGAGGAAAATGTATTGTCAAAGTTTCAGGTTGAGACCCTATATTAGGTCTAAGATTGAAGAGGGAAGGTAGCTGGTATGTGACAAATAGGGAAGGAGTGAGAGAGGGGAAGGGTGAAGAATAATGGGCAAATAGAAACAGGTTGGATAGGGAGAGGGTGGAGTTGGGTGATAGATGGAAGTACACCACGGAAATAAAGGGGATCCAGATGGGGGAGGGAAGGCTGAAGATGGAGACAGAAGCCCGCGGGTGATGAATAAGGAAACAAAGATTACAAGTGCTGGGATCTGATGTGAGGAAGTTGATAATGGGAGAGAGATGGGTAGATGGAAGCAGATGAAGGAGAGGATCCAGTGGGTGAAGTGTGTGGGTGGTAAATGGATGGAATCGGTAGTGGGAGGAGGACTGGAAGAGGAGTATAGGAAGGAACAAAAATGGGAGGAGCAGGAGTCGATCTGAAAAAGAGAGGGAAAGAAAAAAAAGAGGAAACATGAGGGGAAATTCAATGTTCTGGACTTCCCAAGTGGAATAAGAAATGCTGTTCCAGGTTTTTCCAGAGGGAAAATGGCATATTTGCTTTCATTTATTGGTCTGTTGAGTATGAACAAGGAAGTCAAGCTGCAGGTATATAAAACTTCAGCCAAACTGCACTTGGGGCATCGTGTGCAGTTCTGGTTGCCCCATTTAGGAAGGATGTGAAAACTGTGGAAAAGGTGCAGCAGAGTTTACCATAATGCTGGCTGGATTAGAGAGCATGAACTATAGGAACGGTTGAACAAACTTCGGGTTTTCTCTGTACAGCATCCGAGGCTGAGAGGAGAACAGATAGAGGTTTTTAAAATTATGAGAGGCATAGATAGGGTAGACAGTCAGAATCTACTCTTCAAGTAGAAATGTCAGAGACCAGAAAAAATGCGTTTAAGGTTGGGGGAGGTGCAACATGACAGGTAAGTTCTTTTTTTAATGCAGAGAATGGTAGGTGCCTGCAAAAGGTTACCAGGGTAATAGTGAAAGCAGGAAATTTGGTGGAATTTAAGAAGCTTTTAGGTAGGCACATGAATTAAGGCGCTACAGTGGCATAGCAGTTAGCGTGACGCTATTACAGTTCGGGGTGTTAGAGTTCAGAGGTCAATTCCAACGCACTTTGTAAGAAGGTTGTACATTCTTCCTGTGAGTGCATGGGTTTCCTCCACATGCTCCAGTTTCCTCCCAGTTGGTAGCTTAATTGGTCATTGTAATTTGTCTTATAATTAGGCTAGGGATTAAAAAGGTGGGTTCTTGGGTGGTACGGATCATTGGGCCAGAAGGGACTGTTGCAGGCTGTATCGTTAATTAAATAAATAAATAAATAAAATAAGTATGATGAATATGGATGATACACAGGAAGATGATATTTAACATAAAGTGGCATGATGACTGGCACAACATTGTGTGTTGAATGATCTGCACAGTTCTGTACTGTTCCATGTTCTATTTTATGGAATATTGGATATTATTCAATAGACAATAGACAATAGGTGCAGGAGTAGGCCATTCAGCCCTTCAAGCCAGCACCGCCATTCACTGTGATCAGGGCTGATCATCCACAATCAGTACCCTGTCCTGCCTTCTCCCCATATCCTTTGACTCCGCTATCTTTAAGAGCTCTATCTAACTCTTTCTTGAAAGAATCCAGAGAATTGGCCTCCACTGCCTTCTGAGGCAGAGCATTCCACAGATCCACAACCCTCTGTGTGAAAAAGTTTTTCCTCAACTCCGTTCTAAATGGTCTACCCCTTATTCTTAAATGGTTCTGGACTCCCCCAACATCGGGAACATGTTTCCTGCCTCGCGTGTCCAATCCCTTAATAATCTTATAAGCTTCAATCAGATCCCCTCTCATCCTTCTAAATTCCAGTGTATACAAGCCCAGTCGCTCCAATCTTTCAACATATGACATTCCCGCCATCCCTGGAATTAACCCAGTGAACCTACACTGCACTCCCTCCATAGCAAGAATGTCCTTCCTCAAATTTGGAGACCAAAACTGTACACAATACTCCAGGTGGGGTCTCACCAGGGCCTTGTACAACTGCAGAAGGACCTCTGCTCCTATACTCAACTCCCCTTGTTATGAAGGCCAACATGCCATTAGCTTTCTTCACTGCCTGCTGTACCTGTATGCTTACTTTCAGTGACTGATGAACAAGGACACCCAGATCTCATTGTACTTCCCCTTTTCATAAATTGACACCATTCAGATAGTAATCTGCCTTCCTGTTCTTGCCACCAAAGTGGATAACCTCACATTTATCCACATTATACTGCATCTGCCATGCATCTGCCCACTCACCCAACCTGTCCAAGTCACCCTGCATTCTCATAACATCCTCCTCACATTTCACACTGTCACCCAGCTTTGTGTCATCTGCAAGTTTGCTAATGTTACTTTTAATCCCTTCATCAAAATCGTTAATGTATATTGTAAATAGCTGCCGTCCCAGCACCAAGCCTTGTGGTACCCCACTAGTTCAATATTAATACTTCAACATATTTTTTGAATCATTATTTTGAGATGAACATTTTCTAGTGAGCCTGTTATATTTAAAGGAAGCTAGGGAAATAGAGCAGCAGTGAGTTAGTAAGCGCCAGAAGAATGGCAACACTTGTGGGCGGCCCCAGCACAATCCCTCAACTGGGTTAGTCGTTGACTCAAAACAACACATTTCATTATATATTTCAATGTACAAGTGACAAATAAAGCTAAGCCTTAAAGGAAGAATGAGAAATAGGGCCTTGGCAACTTTAAGTGGAGCACGGGAAACAGGCCTGTAAATTTAAAGAGTACAGGAAAGGGGAACTGGTGAACTTAAAAGAGTGAGAAATGGTGCCAAAGTAAGTTTAAAGGGAACATGGTACACAGACCCTTAGTAAGTTTAAAGTGTTTGTTTAAAGGGAATATGGGGAAACAGGGTTCTGGTTAGCTTAATGGGAGTGCAGAAAATGAGTTTAAATGAAGAGCGAGAAACAGCACCCAATGAGCCTGATCCCGAGACTTCAGGAATTCTGAACAATGGAAATTATACAAGATAACTCTATATGTTGGCACTAAAGGTTCAGGAATTATGCTGCTTATGTGCATGATCATTGTGCATCATGCATCATTGCCTCAGAGCCTTGGAAAAAAACTGACAGTGCACAGCAGTAATTCAGTGCACAAAGAGCTGTTTAAATCCAGAACATTCTATTTCACAAGATTGCCAATATGGAAATATTGAAACTTTGCAGATGATAACTGATAGATCTTTGTTGGATGTAGAGTTATGGTGTAAAAATGGAGTCAAGGTACAGAAAAGACATACAGTAATGTGATGGAACTACAGAGCAGGTTAGAGGGCTACTCTGTCCCAAAGTATCGTCAATATTCTTAGTCATTTGCAATACATCTTTATGTTTTAACTCCACTGAACTCAAACCTATACTGTATATAAGACATTAAACAACACTAAACATATCAACAGTAACATTGACATAGACAGCAGATCGAATGCCGTGAAGCTAACACATTTATTCAAATGGCAGATGCAATTAGCAGTTTCTCCTTGCTGAATTAGGCTGTGATATGATGCTTTGAAACAACCATACACAAAAAATAACTGAGCTTCATGGCCTGCATATGCAATTACATCAGGGGTACAACTATACACATATGAAGAGAACTATTTCTTTGTTTCTTGTTTCTCTCTTGCCTCATAGCAAACCATCACTGACAGGCAAAGGTTATTTAAATCGTTATGTGGGTGGGGAAAATCCCCAGTGCCTCACTTCAAAGCAAATGCTCCACTCATTTTGCGCGCGCGCACACACATACACACACACAAACTCTCAGAATAACCACAGGGCTATAGCACCCACGCCCAAAGCTCTCTACAATTAACCCTTTCACTGGCAAACTATGTGATACCAAAGCTATAAGTTTAATTGTAAATTCATTATTCATAATTGTGGTTTAATTTGGCTTTATCAATTCTCTTAAAATTTCTTACTGTACACCAGCGAATACACTTCAAAGATAATTGATAGTAAAGCGGTTTGGACTGCCCTCACTACATGAAAAACACTGTACAAGTGCAAGTTCTTTCTTTTTCTTTGTGATCATTTGTTGAGTTCCTGCGTGTTACACACAGGTTGGCAAGACTGACTGCTGTGTTTGTGGAAATGGATTTAAGCATTGAGGAATATTTGGGATTAAATATGCAATGTAATTTAATTTAATTTAGAGGTACAATATGTTAACAGGCCCTTCTGCCCCATGCCATTCAATTACACCCATGTGACCAATTAATCTACTAACCTGTAAGTCTTTGGAATGTGGGAGGAAACCGGAGCACCCAGAGGAAATCCACACAATCACAGGGAGAACGTACAAACCTCTTTAAAGTGATGTGCTGACTGCTACACTACTGTGCTGCCCTCATTCTCAGCTCATATTATTCAAAAATCACACCTGTCCTTACTTTCATAAGCTTACATTTAGAAATGAAAATACTTATGTAAACTTTTCATAATGCAATTACAATCTCTTGTCAGTGGTGGCACTGTGGTATCTTGATTGGCAGGAATGGAACTAGGGGATGACAGGATTTGAGGATGAAGGTTTTATAGTTAGTTACCATTGTAAAAGGAGACGTAGGAATTCATAACAAAAACAACTGCGTTCCTATGTTTCCTTTTACACATAAACAAAAAGGATTTTTAATATATTGCTAGATTTATGCAGGATGTGCAAAGGCAACCAATCTAATATTACTCATATTACATGATAGACTGGCCAAAATCAACTTCAGGGAGCCCAAGACCTTTAGCTGAAATGGAGCCAGAGGGCTACAGCCAACTGGACCAAATCATTAATGTAATTTGTTTCCCATTTTAAAGATACATTATCTGCTTGCTTTAGAATTTTCAATGTATGTTGCTACAACCATATTTTCACTGAAAATTTCCCATGTAAACTTATCATGCTGTAATTACAACTTCTCACCACTGGTGGTGCTGCATTATATTTATTGGAACAATCTGAGGTAAATATAGCATGACAAGTGGCATCCATGATAGATGTAGGTACAAGATTGTATACTGGAAAATTCAAAGTGCAATACTTTCTATTTTATATTTGTTATATTTATGAAAATAATAACTTCACATCACTTTTAGGATAATCTCTTCATGAATGGGCAATGAATAGCAATGAAAATTATTAATTTCTAGATATTTGATGTTCAGACCTCACCTGATATATTTATTTGATGACAATAGTTCATCTCCAAATCAATAATCTACTGGCTTTTTCCATACAAACCCAGAAGTTGAGCAGCATTGCTGACAAGAAGACATCCCTTCTCAATGAAATATTCAATGCAAATTTTGGACAGAAGGGAATAGGTATGTCACCAACCACCTTGACCACCTCCAGTGCACCTAAATCTACAATCACCACTGCAGACATAAGACCAGCCTTCCGCAGAATGAACCTGTAAAAACACTGGGCCCAGATGGCGTCCCAAGCCATGTCCTTAATTTCTGTGCAGAGTTGCTCTAATATCTACTATCATGAAGTGCTTCAACAGGCTGGTCATGGCACATATCAACTCCAGCTTTCCAGACAACCTTGACCCACTGCAATTTGACTAACGCCAAAAAAAGTCTACAGCGGATACCATCTCCTTGGCCTCACGCTCATTTCTGGAGCACCTGGACAGTAAAGACACCTACATCAGACTTCTGTTTATTTACTACAGTTCTGCATTCAATACTATTATTCCAAGAAAACTCAACACCAAACTCCAGACCTTGGGAGTTAATGTCTCCATCTGCAACTGCATCCTTAACTTTCTGGCCAACAGACCACAATCAGAAAGGACAGGCAGCACACCTCCACAAAGATTATTCTAAATACTGATGTTCCAACAAGGCTGCTTCCTCAGCCCACCACTCTACTCCCTGTACACTGATCACTACATGGCCAGATTCCACCCTAACTCCATTTAACCCACCCTAATTCCATTTAACTCCACTCTAACTGCCGTAGTGGACCACTCCTCCAATAACGAAGAGTCGGAGTACAGGAAGAAGGTAAAGAGCTTAGTAACATGGTATCATGAAACAACCTTTCCCTTGATGTCAGCAAAACAAAAGAGCAGATCATTTACTTCAGGAAAAGGTGTGGTGCACATCAACTATCTATATCAATGGTGTTGAGATTGAGAGCTTTCAGTTCCTTGGTCTGAACATCACCAATAGTCTATCTGGTCCAACGAAAACTCACCAACATCTCTACTTCCTCAGGAGGCAAAAGAAATTCACATGTCCCTATCAACTCTCATTATTTTTTATTGATGCACCAAAGAAAGCATTCTTTCTGGATGCATAGCGGTTTAGTATGGCTACTGCTCCGCACATGACCATGAGAAATTGCAGAGAGCTGTGGACACAGCTCAGCACATCACAGAAATCAGCCTCCCTCTATGTCTATACTTCCCACTGCCTCAGTAAAGCAGTCAGCATAAAGACCCCACCACCCCAGACATTCTCTCTTCTCCCCTCTCCCATCAGACAGAACATACAAAAGACAGAAAGCACATACACCAGGTTCAAGGACAGCTTCTATACCACTGTTATCAAACTCCTGATGGACCCTTTATATGATATGATAGACTCTTGGCCTCACAATCTACCGAATTATAATCTTGAACTTTATCATTTACCTGATGGGCACTTTTTAGTAGGTTTTACACTTTATTCTCCATTGTTATTATTTTACCTTATTCCAGTTCAATGCACAGTGAAATTATTTGATCTGCATGAAAGTGTATTCAAGATAAGCTTTTCATTGTATCTTGGTACATGTGATAATAATAAACCAATACCAATTTTACCTATTCGCAGTGTTAATTACTGTGAATGAAGTTTCCTACACTTACTTCTGGAGAATTCCTTTGTGCACAAACACCTGCAGTCCAGATGAGGAATGTAGAATGTCCATTTTCCTCTACAGATGCTGCCTGACTTGTGAGCTCCTTTGGCAATTTGTTTCTTTTTCTCTCCAGATTCCAGTATTTGCAGTCTCCGGTGGCTCTGTGATCCTGTGTGCAAATTTCAAGTGCTCCAATTTAATACTGATTATATTACAATGTGATATGTTTGGCTTTACAAAATAGGTGATACAACTAGGAATATTTTTGGTGTAATAATTAGTAAGCATTTAAAGGACAGATTCTCAAGTTTTGAGATCAATATTTGAAAGTGCATTTTATCTTTAACTTTATTAACTCCAAGATCATTATGATACTTTCATGTGAGATTCAATTCCTATACCCATATCATGTTGATTTGCCCAATCTCCCATATATATGAGCTGAAACTGAAACTTCCAGTGGATGGAATGACGGTCACTGACAGCTGTATCATGACTCATGGCCTATTTTTCGGGTCTTGCCGTATTCAACTCAGACTATTATTTACTGAGTGACTTAAAATAAAGAGGGATCTCTGTTGATTCTGGCCATTTTCCTTAAGGTCCTGCAAATAGTGATAGTGCTGATAAATTTGAGCTGTTTGAAGGTCATGCAAGGCTCCTTATAAATGCAAATCTTATTTCAGATCAGGAAATGTCAAGGTGTCTTCCAAACTAAGACTGGTTAGCATATCACAATATCAAGTAATAAAGAAACTATTCAGATTGGTCATACTTTTTGCCAACCTGTTACATACTGAATGAAATAGCATAAATGCATTCCCTTTGCAAGCTCAATGTGCTTCATACAATTAATTATTGTCACTTCAAATTGACCAAGAGGTCAATCTAAATTACAATTCGATACTTAACTCTCAATTAATATCACAGAAACAGATTATCTTGTTATTAATACTGCTGTATATTTCCTCAGGTGTAACACTGACTACACTTCACCATGAAGTGATCTGATACATCCCGAGGTCATGAATGTACAAGTCATTTGTTCTTTTTTCGTCTATACAACTAAATGAAATATCGCTGAGGTTAGTTGCAAGATGTTTTTTTAAATGGTCCATTTGAAGTGATAATAATTAAACTAGATTGGCAGGGGAGGAGAGTGGTGGGAAACAGACTCTGAGCAGGAGCAAGTTATAGGATAAAGCAGGAGCCAGCGAGAGAAAATCAAGCAATCAGGATAGCTAGGGACAAAGTAAAGCCAGGGTAAGGAACACTCAGTTAAACTGCAATTTTTTCAGTGTTTAGGGTTAAGGCAGACAAACCCAAAGCATGGATTGGCTCCGAGGACTAGGATGTTACAGACGTAACAGAAACATGGCTGAGAGAAAGGTAGGATTGGAGCTCAATATTTCAGAATACAGTTGCTACAGGTGTGACAGAGGTACAGGTTAGCAAGGGGGGTGTGTAGCCTTTCAGACAAGGAAGGATAAACCATCAGTAAGAAATGACATTCTTGAGGAATCATCCAGTTAGGACGTATGTATAAAATTTAGGAACAAGAAGGGGAGAGTCAATCTAGTATGGTATGTTGGTCTTCATTAGTCAGGGGATTGAGTTCAAGAGCTGTGAGTAATGTTGCAACTCTATGAAACTCTGGTTAGACCACACTTGGAATATTGAGTTCAGATCTGGTCACCTCGTTATAGGAAGGATGTGCAAGCTTTTGAGAGTGCAGAAGAAATTTACCAGGATGATGCCTGGATTAAAGAACATGTATTGTGAGGACAGATTGAGTGAGATCGGGCTTTTCTCTTTGAAGAGGAGGAGGATGAGAGGTAACTTGATAGAAGTGTACAATATGATAAGAAGCATAAATCAAGTGGACAGTCGGAGACTTATTTGCAGGGCAGAGATGGCAAATACAAGAGGGCATACTTTTAAGGTATTGGAAGGAAAGTACAGGGAGGGGGAGGTCAGAGGTAAGTTTTTTTTCCCCCCACACAGAGATAGTCTGTTTAGACAGAATCTGATTAAGAGGAGTCAGCATGCCTTTGTGTGTGGCAAGTTGTACTTAACAATCCATTCAGAGTTTTTTAAAGAACCAAAAAATGTAGATGAGGGGAGGGCCATAAATGTGTCCATTTGCACTTTAGCAAGGCCTTCAACGTCCCACATGGTAGACAAGTCTGGAAGATTAGGTCCTATGGAATGCAGGTAGGGATAATTGGGTGGATTCAAAATTGGCTTGGAGGTAGGAAGCAAGGGGTGGTGGTTTAAAGTTGTTCCTCAGAATAAAGGTCAGTCTTAGGACCCTTGTTATTTATTACTTTTGATTTGGATGTAAGTGCACAAGGCTTGATCAGTAAGTTTGCAGACGTCATGAAATTTGGGAGGTGTTATTGATAGTGAAGAAGATCATTGTAGATTACAAGAGAATTTTTATCAGTTAGGGAAGTGAGCTGAGAAGTGACAAAAAGATTTCAATACATTTAAGTATGAGGTGATGCATTTTGGAAAGTCAAAACAATGTAAAAGATGAACGGTAGGGCAGGGTGGAGAGACATCCCTACCAAAGGAGGTGTAAGGCGCTCCTTCCCTCCGCTAGCCTGCAGGTCATCCTTGGGCAAGGTGTAGCACCTGCTAAGCCCCCCAATTGTGGCCACGTGAAGCCTTGGGAGCAGGTGGTGGATGGTTGTATGAGCAGCTGGTGGGCATGTGACCACTGGCACCAGGCAAACAATCTCTAAAGAGTATTGATAATGGCTGGGTCACCTGTTTTATAAAGACACTGCACTGGCAAAGGCAATAGCAAACCACTTCTGAAGTAGACAAGGTGATATAAAAGGTATTTAACACACTAGCCTTTATTACTGTTGAAGGGTATAGAATTTTTCTTGTAGTTTAACTTTCCTGTGCTTGCTTGTGCTTTTATATAATCACCTATATTCTTGCCTTCATTCAATGACAAAGCGTAAAGAAGTCTGCCAAACTAAGACTGGTCACCATATCAGTGAATAAAGCAAAGGGGAAATTGTGCCTTTCCAAATTTCATAGCTTTATACAATTAGAGTCATAGAGCATGGATATGGGCTTTCAGCCCAAGTCCATGCCAACCATGGTGTCCACTCCACCCAGAGAATTTGGCCCATATCCTTCTAAGCCTCACCCGCCTGTGTATCTATCCCAGTGCTTGTTAAATGTTACTTTTGCACCTGCTTCAAGCACCCTTTCTGGCAACTCGTTCCATATACTCACCGCCCTCTGCTTTAATATTGAATATTCAGTACATGCAAGTGTGCAGTGAATCTTTCAATAATTGCAGTATAGCTGCTTCTCGATTTTTCTAGAAGAGTTTTACCTTTTCTGCAGCAGGTGTCACGCCAGTTGGATCTGGCTATCTTATAGGGTAATTGTTATCACTGGAATATTGTTATTTCTTTTGTCAGAGTTAGTTTTCTTGTATGAGACAACCACAATTTCTTTGTACTCTGCTCTTCTTTTTGTTAGTTCTTTGTTCTTGTAAAACTTAATTACAAAAAGGCCAAAAACAACAAGTTTTTTTGCCTCATTCTTGACATCCAAACCTTTGGATAACAAAAAAACAATGGGACCTGACATCACTGAGTATAGGAGTGGGACATTATATTGCAGTTGTATGAGGCCTCATTGGTGAGGCTGCACTTGAGAGTACTATGTTCAATTTTCTTCACCCTGTTATAGGGAAGTTGTGGTTAAACTGGAAAAGATTTTTGCAGAAAAGATTTACAAGGATGGTGCTAGGACTAGGAGGCTTTAGTTTTAGGGCGAGGTTTGGTCAGACTAGTTCTTTATTCCTTGGAACACATGAGAATATAAGACAACTTTATTGAAGCATTTAAAATTATGAGAGGCATAGATTAGGTGGACTGTAACAGTCTTTTCCCCAAAATAGGAGAGTACAAACTAGGTTGGCATAGATTTAGAGCAAGAGGGGAAACATATAAAAGGGATCCAAGTAACAATTTTATTTAAAGCAGAGGGTGGTGAATATATGGAACCAGTTGCCAGAAAGGGTGCTTGAAGCAGGTGCAAAAGTAACAGTTAACAAGCACTGGGATAGATACACAGGCGGGTGAGGCTTAGAAGGATATGGGCCAAACTCTCTGGGTGGAGTGGACACCATGGTTGGCATGAACTTGTTGGGCTGAAAGCCCATATCCATGCTCTATGACTCTAATTGTATAAAGTTATGAAATTTTGGAAAGGCACAATTTCCCCATTGCTTTATTCACTGATATGGAAACCAGTCTTAGTTTGGCAGACTTCTTTACGCTTTGTCACTGAATGAAGGTTTGCTTTCATAAGGCTTCTTACTTGACTCAAAGTATCACAAAGCAAAGAAAGTTGACGTAAATACATCTCATCTTTTGCACCTTAAAGAGTAAAACTGAACTCATCATCTGACACTACTGAAGTTTTACAATCAGTACATGGGCTGATCCTGAGAGCTCTGTAACTGTAACACTACATTCTCTATTCCATTTTTCTGCTGTTTGTACTACCTCAATGTACTTATGTATGGAGTGATCTGTTTAGATGCCACGTAAACAAAAGGTTTTCAGTATATCATGGTACATGTGACAATAATAAACTAATAAGCTTTTAATGCCTCAGTGACACAAAAATTGGTAGAAAGAAGTGTGAAAAATTCCATAGCCTAAGTCTTGAGAACAATGAGTTGTAGTAAGAAATTGTGTGACAATTATCAATTTCAACAGTGAGAAAGCAGTGAACAGGAAATCATGTAAAGTGTTTTATTTAGAAGTTAGCAGGAATGACAGAAATGTACAAAGAACCACATCACCAATGAATAATAAAAAATATTCCCACAAAGCTCTACCCAAGCAAGATTGTGAGAAGTAATGAGAGCATGTAAAGGTAATAAAGACTTTTGGACAACAGGCATATACAATTTGATTTGTGCACACAAGCCATATGTAAAATGCCACATACCAAATACAAAATGGAAGAACAGAATTTTTTAATGAAAAGTGTTGATCGGCAGACAGGGCACTATGAAAAATTTAGAAAAGTGCCTGACATAATTGTTCAACTTTCATACAGAAACAAAAAGCACACTATACCTCAGAGAGAGAATACTGCTGTGAAGCAACTTTAACTCCCAGCTGTGAGTAAGGATCCTTGATCAGATAACGCTGGGGAATTACCATCTGCACCACAGAGAGAACAAGTCTTAAATGTCAGGTGACAAAGTTATTTCCATTTTCAAAATATACTGAAATGTTCTTAGCATGATTTCATCGGCTACATATCATCTACTGGGACCTGAATCTACCAACATTCTTCTTCCAGGGACACTCTAGTGATCTCTGTTGGAAGGAATATATGAAGAAACAATGTGTAAGAAGAGGATTAACCTTGGCAATGCTAGCCACTAATGATCAAATTCCGTCACTGTTCCTTGTGAGAACATTTCAAATAGCACATAAAACCAGTATCAAATTAACAGAACATTGGTTCCATGTCCCATCCCTGAGACCCTGATCTGAATTTAGCTATAGAAATAAAACAAACAGCAGATGAAACAGAAAATACTGCAAGTACTTAGGAGATCAGGCAGCAGATAAGAAGGAATATTTCCTGTCAAAGACCCTTAGTCGGAACATTTCAATATTAACTTTTGTTTTCTTTCCGTGGACTGCCTAACCTGCTGAGTATTTCCACCATTTTCTGCTTTTCTTTACAGTTTAGTGTTGGCTTATTTGAAATACTGCTAGTGAGCAGTAGGTGTCAAATGGGTACTGAGCAAGAAATAGGGCACCTCTTGTGCAAAGGTGGTCAACACAAAGTTTAATTAAGTGTGAGGGTGGGTGGGGATATTGGAGAAATAAACCCTATAAGGGAGGGATGGTTGCCCTTAATTATACTGGCAGTGTGATTGAATTCAGATTCAAATTCATTTATTTATCAAATGTACATCAAAACATACAGTGAAATGTGCCAGTTGCATTAACAACCAACAGAACTGAAGGATGTGCTAGGGACAGCCTGCAAGTGTTGCCACATATTCCTGCACCAACATTGCAAGTCCACAATGCTCAGTAGAACTACACTAAACACAACAAGCAACAAAACAACAACAACATAAGCTCCCTCAACCCCCCACCCAGTGGAAAGAAAAACTGAATTAGCATTTCAGCTTGAAGGATCTGTAGGAGATTTGTTGCAAAGAATAATCATACAGCAACCACACATACATACAGAATGTATTCACAGGATTTCTCAGGGGCACTTTCCTGGGACCAGTCATCTTCAGCTGCATCATCAATTATCTTAAACGTAAGGTCGGAGAGGGAATGCTTTCAGATAATTATGCACTGTTCCACATCAGAGGCAGGAAACGTGTTCCCAATGTTGGGGGAGTCCAGAACCAGAGGCCAGTTTAAGAATAAGGGGTAGACCATTTAGAACGGAGCTGAGGAAAAACTTTTTCACAAAGAGGGTTGTGAATCTGTGGAATGCTCTGCCTAAGGCGGCAGTGGAGGCCAATTCTCTGGATTATTTCAAGAAAGAGTTAGATAGAGCTCTTAAAGATAGCGGAGTCAAGGGATATGGGGAGAAGGCAGGAACAGGGTAATGATTGTGGATGATCAGCCCTGATCACAGTGAATGGCGGTGCTGGCTCAAAGGGCTGAATGGCCTACTCCTGCACCTATTGTCTATCATTTGCAAATCCTAGGCAAATAAAATAGTCCATTTGTGTTTGTAGTAAAACCTTGTCAACAGTTTAATATGGGCAAATTAGTTGCAAGTAACATTCACGCACAGAAGAGGCAAATATTGACCATCACTGATAAGTGAGAGTCTTATCTTGATATTTAATGGCATTATCATCTCTAAGCCCCGATCATCAATAACCTGGAGATTATCATTAACCAGAAACAAACCACATAAAAATTTTGGCCATCCCTCTCCATCATACTAAATATTCATTCCACCTGACTACAGCAAATGTCATCTTCAAAATGAATTACAGTTACTTACATCATTTAGTCCAACAGCATCTTGCAAACTACTTCTATCATGAGGAAGAACAAGCAAAGCAGGCACAAGAGAACACCTAGCAGTTTCACCCAAGTCCATCAAAATCCTGACTTGGAAATTTAGTGGATTCCAATTAATTGGGCCTTCGGTTAATTAGGACAGCTGCTTATTGAGTCAGCTCTTATAGAACAAACACTAAATCGAGAAAATATTTGGGATTCCCTCTTTTACTTGTGGCATTATATCACTTCTGCTGAACAGTTTCTAACTAGTATCAGTCACATGCACTTGCGTGGCTGTTGAACTTTAGTAACTGACCAGAAGTGGCAGCAATTTTCTTCTGTAAAAGGGAAATGTCCTACAGGACAGCAACAGGTGCAATAAGTCATGTTATTCAAACTGTACAGCAACGATGAACTTTAAGTCATCTTTTCCTGCTCTATATCTACTCAATATATGAGGAGACTCCATATAATGGCATGGTTGTGCAGCACATTGCAGACAACCATAAGTTTTGAAATGCTCACCCAGGTTTTGAAGGATGCAGCAGCAGAAATTCTGTGGTGGCATGTTATTGATCTGCTCTATCATATTTCCTGAAGCAGCACGGTACTTGTCATTGACTGCTGTACATTCCTTCACTAGTTGCTTCTTTACATTGTGAGCTCTCATATCCTTCTAATCCACATTTCCAAAGAAATCTCCAATGTATATTCATGATGAATTCTTCTTCTTAAGCCCATCACCCCTACTGGGGCATAGGCCCCCAGAAGCAACTCGTCAGAGTCGTCCATCCTGAGCTGAAGGTTGATTGGCCCTATGGCTTCCACTTTCACCACATAACTCCATATGTCTTGGAGGTGAAGATCCTTTCTCTCCCAGAGCTTTGGAGCTTCTGCTGGCTTTTCTGCAGCACTGGGTTTTTACAGGAAGGGTTACTAGCCCCATGCCCAACCATCCTCCTTTTGCAGCCAGGCTTGGGACTGTCCATGGCGGAGTTATTCATGAAGAATACACAATTTTAATTGAAAAGGCCATCACATTCAGTATTATGAATGTAATGGAAACTAAACTGAATCGACTCCATCACCAGTTGCTGGGATTGCAATGTAAATAAGTAAGACTCCACTCTTGTGCTGTTTACTTATTCATAGCACTGCTGTAGATAGCCTTAACCACACTTTTGAGTGGATATGTCTTTCAAGGGGAATAATACCAAAAGTGTCTCGAAGATTAGTATGAATGAGTACCTAAGGGGTTTAAGGGTCAGCTTCTATGCTATATGACTCTATGACGCACTCAAAACTAGTTGAACTACTTAAAGGCTATAACATTACTGGCAGGTGTTCTGGAAGTGAAAGATTCAATTACATTTTCAAAAGGGAATTTGAGAGACTGGGGAGAAGAACATGGGGGAATTAGAGAGAAACAGGGGGAAAGGAGAGGAAATAGAACTGTCAAAGCTGCTATAGCAGAGGATAGGCATGGGTTCAATGGAACAGGAGGCTTCCTTCCACGCTGTGGTGATCCTAAATCGCAATAGGCACTAAAATGAATATACTGCTTCAATGTGTAAAATCTCATTCCTATCACTAATTTGCCCTGGGGTAGAGAAAAAGGTGGATTTACGGAAGGGCAGAACTATTGAAAAAAATATTACAAGTGTATGAAATATTTCCCAAGTTATACGCATTTCTTTAAAGATATAGCATAAGTTCATTGTTTCTTCCCTCTACATCATGAATTACATTCATCAGGACAAATATTCACCAGCAGCTGTACAAGGCACACCTATGAATATCCTATTTTGGAGAAAGTAAGTGTGCTGCTTCTGTGGCCAGAATATTCAGTTTGGTAGTAAACTACACAGTCCGGAAAATGGTAGGTTTGAGCGTTGATGCTTGCTAGTTCAGCCTGATACAGGAACTCTCTCTATTAAAGGAAAAGCAACCAGGGTTATCACAACCAATAACTGTCAGAAACTGCTTGTGCAGAAATCAGGTTAGGATGGCTCCAGGTTACCTCTGATATCAACCACAGTCAAAAACCTGCAGAAACTCACATATTAATTGAAAAACCCACTTGAGAAAAGTATCAGATACATTACAGTGCACTTGAAAGCAAGATTTGATGAGAAGGCAAAAACCTGAGCTCCTATTTAAATAGAAAATAGCCCAAATAATCAAATATGTTGACTTTTTTTCAGCTTTTCCTATTCATTTTTAATTGAAAGATTAACAGAAATAATTCTCTTTTTTGATTTAAAATCTTCATCATGAAGGGAAAGCTTTGGGTCTGTTATTCAATTTACCAGACTATACTAGAAAGTGCTGGAAATACTGCAAGACAAACATAAAGTGAAAATAGAAATAAAGTTAACATTTCAGGTTGAAAACTCTTCATCAGAAGTGGGTAAAAGAGAAAACAAGTTAGTTTTAAGTTGCAGAGAACACAGTGGGAGTGATGGCTAACAGAAAAAAATCTCTCTCAAATGGAATGAAACCAGGATTGCCATGGTGATAAGATGCTGATGAAGTTATCTGGTTGATAGATTGAGGGAAGGTGGAGAAAAGCATAAACAAAGGAATGCAAAGGCTAGGAATTGCAGAGTTGTAAGAAAGGTCAAGCTGGTCAGGCTAGTATAGTGGGGAAAAACTGAGGCATATTACTGCAGAACTGGCCTGTAGCGTTACAGAGAAAACAAGTTGTCTGACATTGCTGAATTCAATATTGTGATTCAGAAGCCTGCAACTTGCTCAATTCAAAGATCTTCTAACAAATCCTAAAACCAGCTCAAACAGCAGAATCTCACTGTCTGGCTAGGCACACAGCAAATGACAGGATTCAACACTGAAATAAACAATTTTAGATATCCATTTTTCCCATGTTTTCAGAATGGTTCGGTTCTGATAAAAAGTCATCAAAATTACATTAACTTGTTTTTTCTCTCTCCACAAAAGTTGTTTGATCTGCTGGGTATTTCCAGTCTTTTATTTCAGATTTCTAGTACTCCACTTTGCCAACCATTTTCTCCCCTCCCCTCTGTTCTCATTCATCTCTCTTCGTATCTCCTCTGAACTGATCAGCTGGAATTAACAAATCTTTGCCACCCTCTCCCTGTGGCACTACTTCTAGAAGGCAGGAAACAGTGGGCACAGACCATGGAGCCCCTCTGCCTGCTACCCAGTTCACTAAGATTATAGCTTATCTTTTATTTCAGTGCCATTTTCCTGTACTAACTCCATATTCTAATCAACATACAAAATGCTAGAGGAGCTCAGCAGGTCTGGTATGGAGGGGAATAGTTGACTTTTCAAGTCCAGACTTTTCGTCAGGACTGTGTCTGATTTTGTGTGTGCTGCTCTGGATTTCCAGCATCTGCAGAATCTCTAGGTCTTAATACTCCCTTGAATCTTGAAAAAAACAATATTTTGAATATATTCAATGACAAAGCCTCTCCAGCCCTCAAAGACAGATTTCTGAAGATTCACTGTACTTTGGGTAAAAGAACGGCTTCACATCACTGACCTAAGTGGCTGAAGATATACCTTGAGGTTGTGACTCTTAGTTCTAGGCATGGTAGCTAGGGGAAACATCAATCCACATAGGGTCATAAAACAATACAGCAAAGATACAGGCCTTTCAGCTAAGCAAGTCTTTGCCAACCATGTTGTCCACATAGCTAGGCCTAATTCCCTGCACAAGTCCCATATGCCTCCAGACTCCACTCTGTCCATATACATATCTAAATGCTTACTTTGTTCCATTACACTCCCTAGTACCCTACCATTCACAGTATTATTCCTACGCTGGTTTGACCTTCCAAAATGCATCACTTTACACTTATCTGTAATGAAATCCATTTGCCACCCTTGCCCACTTCCCTAACCGATCAACATCCCCCTTTAATCTATAATGATCTTACGAGGATATCACCAGCACCTCCCAATTTCATGTTATCTTCAGACTATCTTCAAGACCCTTAAGAATATTATACATTTCCATGAGATCAGTTCTCATTCTTTTCAAGTTTTTTATGGAAATGTCTAAGAGTATTAATGAGGGCAGGATGATGAACATTGTCTATATGGACTTTAGCAACATCTCTGGCATGACTACGCATAGCAGACAGATCAAGAAGATTAGAATACCTGTGAGCAAGTGTGAGGTAGCAAATTGGACACAAAATGGACTTGGAGGTAGGTGGCTGAGGATGACACAGGAGGATTATTACAGTGTTGTGCCAGAGATGGTAGAAGAAGAAGAAAGCCCTTAACTCCGAGTGGAGTCATCGGGACGCCATCATGATGGTGTTTTTTTAGCAGGCTTTCTTATTTTTATGAGGTCAAGCTGCTAGCTTGACACTCAACCCGTTAGCTTGACACTCAACCCAGAATGGATGGAAAGCATGCAAGGGAGCCGGCTGGATTCGAACTCAGAAGCCTTCGCTCCAAAGTCCGGCGCTGATGCCACTACACCACCAGCCAGAGATGTTGCTGGGTCTTTATTGTTCATCATATGCGTTAATGTTTTGGAACAGAATGTAAGGTGACATGATTAGTAGATTTGTAGATGACACTAAAATTGGTGGTATGATGGACAGTGAAGGTGGTCTAAGGTTACAAAAGGATCTAGATCAACTGAACATGTAGATTAGGGAATGGCAGATGGAATGTAACTCAAACAAGTCTGGGGTGATACATTTTGGGAAGCTAAACCAGGCCAGGAGATACTCAGTGAATAAGAGTGTTATTGAACAACAAGACTTTGGGGTACAAGCACAATGTTCCCCAAAAATAGTGGCACAAGTAGACAGAGTGGTGAGGAATGTATATAGAATGCTTGCTTCATCAGCCAAGGCATTGAATATAGGAGTTAGGGCAACGTGTTACAGTTATACAACTCGTTGGTTAGACCATACTTGGACTATTGTGTGTAGTTCTGATTGTTACTCTATAGGAAGAATGAGATTAGGCTAGAGGGGGTGCAGAAAAGATTCACAGGATGTTGCCTGAATTGGATGGTTTGACTTGTAAGGAAAGGTTGGATCGGCTGGGACAGATTTCACTGGAGTGAAAGAGTCTGAGGGTTGACTTTGTAAAGATTTATAAATTTATGGGTGTATAGATAGGGTACAGATAAGTCACAGTCCTTGGCAAGTTGGGCTGAAGGGCCTGCTTCTGTGCTGTATAACTGTAAGAAAATAAACTAGTTTCAGCCCAGTATGCTGAATCCCTTCTAATATATAACAACCTAGCAACCTTCTAATTTATCTGGTGAACCTTTGCTGCACCCCCACTATTGCTCTAGATGCTGCTTGACATGCTGAGCATTTCCAGAAATTCCAACTTTTATTTCAGACTTTTATGGAAGTGGCCTTACTAGGAAGAAATAAGAGAATATAGAAAATGAATTAAATTCAGTAAACTTTCTCAATTTTAGTGCTCTTCCAATTCTGGCCACTCGCATATCCTTCATTTTCTTCATCTCAACATTAGTGACTATGTCTTCTAGTCCCCTGGCATTCTCTGCTTAAATTGTTCTATATTTGCTGTCATTAAAGGCTATCTTTATGATCCTAACATAGCTTGGTGTTAACTTTTGGCTGTGAAGCACAATGGACCATCTTATTAAGGGAGGCAAATAAATACAAGTTGCCTTTCTATCAGTGGAGGTACAACCATAAACCCAGCAGTGTAACAACAATCATATCATTTCAGTTGTTAATCAAACCCTACTACAATTTCCTAAAGTAAAACAATTTTCATAAAGAAAAGTTCTGCCAGTTGTGAGCATGAATATTGTCATTAAATGAACATGACTCTTATTCAGTTAAGTCCCATTCTAGATTTATGCTGATCAGTTTTTCAGTGTTTTAAATGCGCATCAACTACCCATGAAGCCAAAACCCAAACAAAAAAGTTACTTGCAGAAGAAAAGCAGGAAAAACCAAGCACAAAAACTATAAATAACAATTAGTAAAAAGGGCAGCTAAATGTCAAAAATATTGTCAGTAGCTCTAGTAGTCTATATCATCATTTAAAATTCTAAGTTTGACTTGCCAGCAATTTCTGTACCTTTTTTATATATGTATTGCCCTCAAATTTTTCATGGTTAAAATAAAGCTTATACTACTCTTTCTACAATAATCCATCCACTTTCCCATTCTTTAACTATGAATTCCTTATGTGCTTTGTTGATAATTTCAAGTGTTAAATGAAAAATCACTAAAAAAAAATCCTACAATGGCAAATGATTTAATAATTCTGATTAGTCTACACTTGAAATGCTTGAACTGATCCACATACCACATCTTAGAATGAGTAGTATATTGGAGGAAATGAGGCATGGATTTTTCAGAACAATAAATGTATCCTGTGAATTAATTTACAAAAATTAGGGTGATAGTTTCTAGAATTTGCAAACTGAGGAGGAGAGGTACTTGAAGTTTTCAACATGTTAAAATCTATTAAGGTCAATAGAAGCCTAGAAATTCTTCGCATCAAGTTGAATTTGTATTGTTTGAAAGACATGTGTTAACTTTGAGGCTGCATAAACTAATGCTCTAAAGTACACAATGTATAATGCAGCATATGATTTGAAATCAGGAGTCCAAAGATGTGTTTATGTAAATATGCATACAAAGGCTCAAAGTAGTACACAAAGCACAACTTTGCCTTCACAGATTTCCCAGCATTCCTTAAAAAGGTAATGTTGGTACAGTATGTCTCTGACAGCCATTGAAAAATCAGCCATAAAAGGTGGATGCCCTGGGCAAGGATTGTGTCAGGTCCCCTCTGGAGAAAAGGGAAAAAAACCAAAACATAATTTCATTAAGGTTAATCTCAGAACCAACCAAGTAGAACCTTCTCCAGACACCTCAACAGCAGCCAAGAAGTTAACTTAGTTTTTGCATTAGGCAAGAATTGTTCCTGCAATCAAAAATAGCCAGTTCACTTCTGAAAATCCTTACAGCAGCATCAATCATGTGTTGCATGCCATTTGATGTTACTCAAACACACCCAATAGCTTCAGTATTGAAAAAATCAAAAGCAACGAGAACAATGCTAGAATTTCCAGAAGGACTATGTGCAACCACTGTATAAGATTAAACCATATAGATAAAATTGTGCCATTTGATAAAATTTCTGGTTCAAACTACTTATGTTTGTTAGGGAGTCTATGATTAGGGGAGGAAAATCTCAAAATCAGAACAAGGTCTTCAGATGTGAAGTTAGGAAACACCATTCCAAGCAGACAGCAGCAGAAATTTGGAACTGCCTTACACAAATGGACATTTTATAATTATTATTAATAGCATGAAAATATTTTTTAAAGCATGGTAGAATTTGCAAAAAGTTACATTTCCTTAAATTAATCGAACTCTACCACAATTTCCTAAATTAAAACTATTTTTATAAAGAAAAGTTGTGCATGTGAATATCATTCTTAAATGATCACGACTCCTATTCAGTTAGGTCCCATTCTAGCTTAACAATTCACCTGACAACCATAACCCTAGTGAGGATGAGCAATGTCAAAGAAGGACCAATCCCTACCAGTCTCCAGCTCCCCAAACTCCCCTGAGGCCACCTTGTCTTTCAGCCCAATAAGTGCAAGTCAAGCACTGCCGAAACATAGCAGTAACTTCTCTTCACCAAAGCCTTTATAACTTCTGTACCCTATAACAGCGTTTGAAGACATCAGAAAGCCAATACAGAAGGCACCCATTCTTTTTATTAAAAAAAAAGGCTGAAAGGTGACCTCTAAAACGTCTTTAAGATTATAAATTTAATGCAGTAGTTATAGAAAAACTACATTTACAGGTATGGGAAAACAAATTATAACCTAGAGGGCATAAATAGACACTAATAATCAAATAAGAAATTCAGGAGAAGCATCTTTATCATAACTGAAGATTTCTTGGGGAAATCTCATCCATGCATTTTCACTGTATGGAAAAATTTCCTGTGTAGAGCTGTTCCTACTTGGTTGTGTTGCAATGATAGGTTTCAGAAAAAAGAATTTGAAAGCATTTTGTGCACTCCCTGACTCACTGAATGAGTTAGTGTTTTATTTTAAAACTGTAGGAGATCTGCAACCTTTATTGAAGCATCCACCACCGATAAGAAGAGACAGGCAAATGAAAGGACTTCTGCACACTTTTGGTTCTCCTGTGATTTGTTGCAGTTCTCTTTAATATTGAAGGTAATCTATCTATTTTGGTATTATCCATAAATTTCAAAACTGTTGCTTTTTTCATTCAAAGTCTAAATCTTATATGCAAATGATCCCAGCATGAAACTTGGCGCAACAGTAATGTCCACCTTCTTCCACTGCAAACAGTTTCTCTTTACTCTTATTCTACTTTTGGTCCAAACATCACTATACTAATTGTCCTCCAATTTTGCATTCTGTGACCTTATTCGTTAGTCTTTGTTCATTATGGGATACCTTTTCAAATGCCTTTCGAAAGTCCAGGTAAACTACTCTACTGCATTACCATACCTATTCCCACTTCAGTTCCTTAAAAAATGCAGTAAGATTGTTCGAAAGGATTTTCATTTTGGAA